>NW_027527428.1:3385765-3431499 GCF_008692635.1 Crocuta crocuta | reverse complement strand
TAGGTTTCTCGGGGAGGGGTGGGGGGTGGAGGGGGGCAGCCTCCATGGCCTTGGCCTGCGGGAGGATGGCGGCCCAGAATGCGTTTGCAGGCTGGCGCTTTTCAGGAAGCTGTCAGAAGCAGAAAGAAGTGTTTCACCGAAATGTTTGGGAATCTGAGTATCAGAGTCACCCGGGTCGTCCCTTTGCCAGAGTAGCGGTAGGCCCGGTTTTCGGAAGGGGCATAGCTAGGGGGACAGACAGGGCGCAGGGTATTTAAAACGTATAGAAGTTATTATGTGTGTTTTCAGAATCATTCAGAAGGTCATTGTCTCCAGCCTCTGGGTTGTGGCATAAGCGTTGCAGGTGGAGGCGGCTTTTGCCGGGAGGGAGAGAGGATCCCAAGTGGATTGAGCCCCTGCCAATTCTGAACGGCGGCTGCCTGCCCTGCCTCTTCGCTCTTTATTTTTCATCGCTTTTTTCAAGACTTCTGGGGACGGTCGCCTACCATCTTCTCTTTGGCCTAGGACCTAATGGGGATTTGGGTGATCCTGGAGAGGCGTCAGAATTGGAGCCTCAGGATAAAGACATGCTAATGAGATGAGCTGGTTTCCCAGCAGTGTGTCCCCGAGCGTGCCAGGTGGAAGCGGGGACCAGACAATGGACCTGAGCCCTGCAGAGTGTCTGCCCGAGCTGTGTCTTGTTGCTGTGCCAAAGGATGAATCCTGGCTGAATACGATCAAGAGCTGTTTTAGAACAGTCTAAGATAAAGCTGCGGGATTTCTAGTGTTTTGATAACATTCTAGCCAATTAGGACTGTATGAAAAAAAAATGCCCAAAGTAGCGTGCACTTGGTGCCTTAATAGACAGAAATATGCACGAGTATTTGTGGGGTTTTTTTCCCCCCTGAAATCACTTAGCTTTTATTGATCAGAATATGGAGCGTGTTTTGCTGAGCTTGGAGTTTTCAATAGAGTTTACAGTCTCAGAAGAGGATTCACCCTCCCTTCACGTATGGGAATCCGCATGGGTAAATCTCTAGGAGGCTGCTCCCCAAAAGATATTAATACAAGTATGAGTCTTGGGTGATGATCATGAAAGGAAAATGGACTAAACTAAAACTCTTTTAAAAGGTTTGTTTGTTTGTGTGTTTTAAGTTTGTTTATTGATTTGGAGAGAGAGACTGGGGAAGGGGCAGAGAGAGAATCCCAAGCAGGCTCCACAGTGTCAGCAAGAGCCTGACTTGGGGCTCCATCTCACGAACCGGGAGATCATGACTTTAGCCGACACCAAGAATTGGACTCTTAACTGACTGAGCCACCCAGGTGTCCCATAAACATTAATTTTTGCAAGAGAGATGGAGAGAGGTGGGGGGAGGGGACAGAGGATCACAAGTGAGCTCCGCTGTGCTGACAGCACAGAGCCCCATGTGGGGCTTAAACTCATGAACAATGAGATCATGACCTGAGCTGAAGTCAGCCGCTGAACCACCTGAGTCACCCAGGTATCCCCAAACTAAAACTTTTCTTAAGCAACACACTTTGTGCTGACAGTCTGAAATAATCCTCTCCACTCCACCAGTCTTTTAAAATTGTTAAGTAGTTGTAGCTCATTTCTAAAAAAAATTTTTTTCATAGTTTATTTCTTTTTGAGACAGAGAAAGAGACAGCGTGAGTAGGGGAGGGATGGAGAGAGAGCGAGGGAGACACAGAATCGGAAGCAGGCTCCAGGCTCTGAGCTGTCAGCACAGAGCCCGACGCGGGGCTCGAACCCACGAACCTTGAGATCATGACCTGAGCCAAAGCTGGACCCTTAAACATCTGACCCACCCAGGTGCCCCTGTTGTGGCTCATTTCTAACTGGAAGTTACACATGTGAGAAATCTTTACAGCAAAGGGGCCAAATTATTTACATTGAAGATAAAACACAGAAAATATGAATCAGAACATTCATGTCGCAGTCAACAAACCTTCGTGTACTTGAGAATTTCCATGAACTTGGATGTATGCTCTAGTCGAGAGGCATCTCCCACCCTTCATCTGATCTTTAAATTGACCTGGCTTTTTGTGGGATGATAGTAGTGTAGACCTGAAAGGGACCTTTGAGAGAACTTGGCCCAAGACCCACCCATGTCAGTGGTAAGAAAGTGGGGGGTCCAGAGAAATAAATTAGCATGGCCAGGTCATCCACCCAGTTAGTGCTCTCCCTCTTGAGCCATCAGCCTCTGCCTTTCACCAGGAATTGACTTGTGGAGACGAGGCTCTTCTGCATCAGGACTGAAACAGAACTCAAAGGGCTGTCCTTGTTGAGGAATCAAGGCTGGGGTGGTTTTGAGAAACCTTCTTGTCTTCCGTACTGATAGTAGAACAAAGCAGATAACAGAGTCAGCTTTCTCCAGGTGACCCGCTGAACTGAAACCGCCCTCTCACACTCTGGAAAGTCTCAGACTCTGCCACCCCTGGAATAGTTTCAGAAAACGATGCTGTCACCTGGCCCTGTTATGATACACTGCCTGGCAGAAATTGCTGTCCTTTGTATCTTTAGAGGAACCCCTTAGTTTTGTATGCTCATTGAAATGGGAACATTTAGAAATTACTGAGAACAGGGGTGCCTGGGGGGCTCAGTCAGTTGAGTGTCCAGACCCACTCCGGCTCAGGTCATGACCTGGCTTGTGGGTTCGAGCCCCACGCTGGGCTCTGTGCTGACAGCTCAGAGCCTGGCGCCTGCTTCGGATTCTGTGTTTCCCCCTCTCTCTGCCCCTCCCTCCTTGCACTCTGTCTCTGTCTCTTTCAAAAATAATAAACATTAAGAAATTTTTTAGAAATTACTGAGGACAGCTGATTTCNATATGTCGTTTGCAACTATCTTTTCCCATTCCGTTGGTTGCCTATTAGTTTTGTGGGTTGTTTCCTTTGCCGTGCAGAAGCTGAAACTTAGGTTTCTTAAAAAAGAATAATTAAGTTTCTTTTTTTAGAGAGAGATAGCCTGATTGATTTATACTTATTTATTTTTTGAATAAGTACTCTAAGCTACCTGCTTCAAAGTTTAAAAGACTGAAAAGCCGTACAGAAAAAGTCTTGTTCTCACTGTTCAGTTCATCACAGTTTCTCCCTAAATCCCTCCCATCCCTGTGTAACCACTTTTGGTTTCTTTGGAATTCTTCCGAAGTTTCTTGTGCAAATACAAGCACAACATGCTATTTAGGCTGTTCTGCATCTTTTTTTAAAAAACTTTTATTATAAGAGATTTTATTTTTGTTTTGTTTTTTACTTTATGTGTATTTTTAATGTTTATTTCTTTACTTATTTTGGAGAGACCGAGCACAAGCGGGGGAGGAGCAGAGAGAGGGAGACATAGAATCTGAAGCAGGTGCCAGGCGGCTAGCTGTCAACACAGAGCTGGACGCAGGGCTCGAACCCATGAACTGTGAGATTATGACCTAAGCCAAAGTGAGGTGCTCAACCGACTGAGCCACCCAGGTGCCCCAAGAGGAGTTTTTAAAGCATGGGTAATGTTTTTGTCTGTGAAATGTTATAGAAGTTTCTCTTAGCTTTTAGGAACATCTTAGCTTTTAAAAACATTAGTTTTTAAGCCAAGGACTTAAAAATCTGGAACTCACTACAGAATAAAGAATTGTTCAATTCTGGGACAGTTTGATACTTTAAGGAAATTCCTTGGGGCGCCTGGGTGTCTCAGTCGGTTAAGAGTCCAACTTCAGCTCAGGTCCTGATCTCACAGGACATGAGCTCCAGCCCTCCATCAGGCTCTCTGCTGTCAGCACGGAACCCACTTTGGATCCTGCCTCCCTCTCTCTTTGCCCCTCCCCCTGTGTGCGTGCATGTGCACGCGCTCTCTCTCAAAAATAAACATTAAAAAAAATTAAGCTACTGAAATGCACAGTAAATACACTTCATACCATAAAAAAGCTAAATGTTGCTCCGTTTAATGAAGTTATCAAGGTCAAGAGTTCAAATGCTAGCATTATTTTTTAAGCACTTAAAATGTAGTAATTCTCTTGAAACCTCCAGTATTTATTTTTAATTTTTTATTTTTTTATTTGAGAAAGAGAAAGCGTACGAGAGAGGGGCAGAGGGGAAGAGAATCTTAAACAGGCTCCATGCTCAGCACCGACTCGGGGCTCAGTCCCATGACTGCAAGATCATGACCCGAACTGAAATCCAGAGTCAGACGCTCAACTGCCTGAGCCACCCAGGCGCCCCTGAAACCTCCAGTATTTTTGTTTTATTTGTACTTCGTTAAGAGCAGACTGATTTCTTTCACTTCTTGATTTTGTTCTAAGATTTAGGGCCTTGGATTTCCTTATACAATGGTGGTTGTACCTTTTGTACCTTAGCATGTTTTCTCTGTTTATTACTATTTATGTACCATATTGAGCACCTGCTGTGTATCATGGATTTTGCCGTGCCCCGGTATATACATTCTGATCCTTGTGCTCCGGGATTTTGATTCCTTTGGGAAGAGGCAGGATGGCTCTCCAATCAACTTTGTAATTGGTGATGTGGGTCACAGGGGTAGTATTAACAATGCAGGCTGTTTGGTGGCGGTTTCAGTGAGGATTCTTCAAGGAAACAGAATCAATAGGAGATGTATGTATATTTTTAAAATATACGTATATTCCTTAAAATAGATCTTTTTATTTTAAGGAATTGGCTCCTGCGATTGTGGGGGCTGGCAAGTCTAAAATTTGTAAGGCCCGCCCCCAAGCTGGAAACTGACAGGAGTTGATGTAGTCTTGAGTGAAATTTACAGAGCAGGCTGGCAGCCCGCAAGCTCAGGCAGGATTTCTGTTACAGTCTTAAGACAGAATTCCTTCTTCTCTGGGGAACCTCACTTTTTGCTCTTATGGTCCTCAACTGATTGGATGAGGCCCACCCACATTATCAAGGGTAATCTCCTTTATTTAAAGTCAACTAACTGTAAATGTTAATTACATCTACAAAATACCATCTCAACAACATCTAGATTAATGTTTGGATAAACCACTTGGCATGATAGCCTAGCCAAGACACACAAAATTTACAACTATAGTGCCTTCCTGCTTTAACTAATTATTTTTGTGAAGTGGATGCTAAGCTCGAGGTTTTAGTTGATGAAAGAGAACTTGTGCTGTGAAAACCTTTAAAAAAATTGTTTTTTCTTTAAGTTTATTTATTTATTTTGAGAGGGAGAGAGAGAGCACAAGCAGGGGAGGGGCAGAGAGAGGAAGAGAGAGAGAATCCCAAGCAGGCTCTGTGCTGACGTTGCAGACATGGGGCTTGAACTCACAAACCGCAAGATCATGACCTGAGCCACAACCAAACCTCTGAAAACTAAGAGTCAGAGGTTTAACCTACTGAGCCACCCAGGTGCCCCAAAACCTATTTTTTAAAAAATTCTAAAAGTTATAGCCTTTAGAAATCACTACTTAAAAATTGTGCTCCTTCCCGAATTGTGCTTAGAATCTAGTGTCAGAAACGGAGTGCAGGGGTACAGAGATAAGTAAGAACACAGACCATCATCACCAAGTGGGCTGTGTTCCAGGAATGCAGGGCTGGTTTAATATATGAAAATCAGTTAATGTTAATATATTAGTAGAATAAAAAAATAAAAACCACATGATCATTCCAATAAATGGAGTTAAAACGTGACAAATCCAGCCTCTTCAAGATGAAGAACACTCTGCAAAATGGGATTAGAAGAGAACTTACTCAACTTGGTAAAGGGAATCTTTGAAAAGCCCACAGCTCGTATCATACTTAATCATGAAATACAGAAAGGTTTTGGCTCAGGTTATAATCTCATGGTTTTGTGAGTTCGAGCCCTGGTTCAGGCTCTGCACTGGCATCAGCACAGAGCTTGCCTGGGATTCTCTCTCCCTCTCTCTGCCCCTCCCCTGCATGTTCTGCTCACTCTCTTAAAATAAATAAGCCTAGAAAAAAGTATAAAACCTGTACACAGGAAATTCTAAAATGTTGCGGAGATCGATGCTTTAACTAAAGTTTTCAAAGATCTAAGTAATTAAACACTTCATGTTTGAAAACTCAGTATTGTCAAGATGCCAATATTCTCCAAATTGATCTAAAAATTTAGTCAAAATCCCAACAAACTTTTTCTAAAGAAATTGACCAGCTGATTCTTTTTTTTTTTTTTTTAACATTTATTTCTTTTTGGGAGAAAGAGAGAGACAGAGCATGAGCAGGGGAGGACCAGAGAGTGAGAGACACACAGAACCTGAAGCAGGTTCCATGCTTTGCGCTGNGGGCTCGAACCCACGAACCACGAGATCATGACCTAAGCGAAAGTCAGACGCTTAACTGACTAAGCCACCCAGGCGCCCCGAGATTCTTAAGTTTATATGCACATGCAAAGGACCTAGAATATCCAAAAAAAATTTGAAAAGGAAGAACAGGGGCACCTGTGTGCTTCAGTCGGTAGAGCATGCAACTCTTGAACTTGGGGTTGTAAGTTTGAGCCCACATTAGGTGTAAAGATTACCTAAAAATAAAATCTTTTTAAAATGTTTTAAGTTTATTGATTTATTTTGAGAGATAGAGCACAAGTGGGGGAGTAGCAGAGAGAGAAGGAGACAGAATCCCAAGTGGGCCCCATGTTGTCAGTGCAGGACCCAACATGGGGCTTGAACCCACCAACCATGGGATCATGACCTGAGCCAAAATCAAGAGTCAACGAACGCTCAACTGACTGGGCCACCCAGGTGCCCGAATATAAAATCTTGAAATTTTTTTTTTAATGTTTTATTTATTTTTGAGAGAGATAGAGACAGTGTGAGCAGGAGAGGGTCAGAGAGAGAGACACACACAGAATCCAAAGACAGGCTCTAGGCTCTGAGCTAGCTGTCAGCACAGAGCCCCATGCAGGGCTTGAACCCAGGAACCTTGAGATCATGACCTGAGCTGAAGTCAGATTCTTAACGGACTGAACCACCCAGGCGCCCCCCAAAATAAAATCTTTAAGTGTGGAGCCTGACACAGGACTTGAGCTCAGGAACCCTGAGATCATGACCTGAGCTGAAATCAAGAGTCAGATGCTTAGCCAACAAGCCACCATGGGGCCTCTTTCTTTTCTTTCCTTTTGTTTTGTTTTGTATTGTTTTGTTTTGTTTTCTTTCTTTCCCTCCCTTCCCCTCCTCCCCCCTCCCCCTCTCCCCTCCCCCCTCTCCTCTCTCTTCCCATGTTTATTTGTTTCTGAGAGAGCACACCCATGCAGGTGGGAGAGGGGCAGACAGAGGGGGACAGAGAATCTGAAGCAGAGGCTCTGTGCGGACAGCACAGAGCCCAATGTGAGGCCTGAACTCAAACCGTGTGATCGTGACCTGAGTCAAAGTCAAACGCTTCATCAACTGAGCCACCCAGGTGCCTCTCTTTCTTTCTTTCTTTCTTTCTTTCTTTCTTTCTTTCTTTCTTTCTTTCTTTCTTGAGAGAGAGTGAGAGGGAGCATCTGTGAGAAAGTGGGGGAGGGGACAGAGGGAGAGAGAGAATCTTAAGCAGGCTCCACACTCAGCACAGAGCCTGATGCTGGGCTCGATCCCATGTCTCTGGGATCATGACCTGAGCCCAAATCAAGAATTGCATGCTCAACCAACTGAGCCACCCAGGCGCCCTGAAAGTCTTAAAAAAAGGAAGAAAGGGAGAGAGAGAGAGAGAGAAGACTAACGAAGTTGCAGGACTTGTACCACCCAATTTAAAAAATGACTATAAAGGGGCGCCTGGGTGGCTTAGTCGGTTAAGCGTCCGACTTTCGCTTAGGTCATGATCTCGCGGNTAAAAAAAAAATAAAAAATAAAAAAAAATTAAAAATGACTATAAAACCACAGTGTGGTATATGGGCACAACAAAACTTATATAGATCAATGGCACACAATTGCAAGTCAGAAATAAAACCTTACATTTATGGTCAGTTGATTTTGACCAAACTACCAAGACATTTCAACCAGAAAAGTATTAGATTTTTTCAGCAAATGGTGCTGGGACATTTAAATAATGACAAGGAAAAATAAATACATAGACTTAAACCCTTTCTTCACATCACCAAAAATTAACTCAGAATGGATCCTAGAAGGAAAACACAAGTCACAGAATGGGAGAAAATATTTGCAAATCATATATATGTTAAGAGATTTGTATCAAGAACATACAAAGAACTTGTCCAATTAAGCCTGGGGCGCCTGGGTGGCTCAGTCGGTTAAGTGTCCAACATCGGCTTAGGTCATGATCTCGCAGTTAGTGAGTTTGAGTCCTGCTTGGGCTCTGTGCTGACAGCTCAGGGCCTGGAGCCTGTTTCATGGATTCTGTCTCCCTCTCTCTCTGCCCCTCCCTGCTCATGCTCTGTCTCTCTCTCAGAAATAAATAAAACATTAAAAAAAAAAAAAAGACAAACCTTAAAAAAGGAACAAAGGTCTAGATAGACATATCTCCAAAAAAAGATACATAAATGGACAATAAGCACATGAAAAGATACCATCATTAGCCATTAGGGAAAAGCAAATCAAGGCTACTATTAGATACCACTTCATACCCACTAGGATGGCTATAATCAATATAACAATAAGTGCTGATAAATGTGTAGAGAAATTAAAATTCTGGTACTCTCCTGGTAGAAATGTAAAATAGTGCAGTTGCTTTGGAAAACAGTTTGACGGTTCCTTAAATGACTCAGCAATTCTGTTCCGTGGTATATATATGCCCAAGAAAAATGGGGGGAAAACCCGCACCAAAATATGTACGTGAATGTTCGTGGCAGCATTTTTCGTAATAGCTAAAAGGTGAAAATAACCCAAATGTCCATCAACTGGCAAATGGAACAAAATGTAATAATAAGTCCATATAATGGAGCTTTCTTTGGCCATAATGGTATTTGCTACACCGTGATGAACCTTGAAAACATTAATGTTAAGTGAAAAGCCAGATGCAAAATGGTATGCATCGAATAATCCTGTTTATTCGGAATGTCTGGGAAAGACAAATCCACTGAGATAGAAAGTAGATTAGTGAGTGTCTGACTGGGGGAGGGGAAAATGAGAAATAACTGCTGATGGGTATCTTTTTGGGATAATGAAAATGTCCTAAATAAGATCATGTGAATAGTTGCGTAACTCAGTGAATATACTAAAAGACTACTGGCTAGTATACTTGAAATAAGTGAATTATAAGGTGTATAAATTACATCTCAATAAAGCTGTTTAAAAAAATGGACCTGGGGCGCCTGGGTGGCTCAATCGGTTGGGCTTCTGACTTCGGCTCAGGTGATGATCTCGTGGTTTTTGAGTTCGAGCCCTGCATCAGACAGCACAGAGCCTGGAGCCTGTTTTGGATTCTGTGTCTCCCTCCCTCTCTCTGCTCTCCTTCCCTTGCTCACGCGTTCTCTCTCTCTCTCTCTTTCTCTCTCTCTCTCTCTCTCTCAGAAGTAAATAAACATTTTTAAAGAAGGGACCTAAATGTAAGAACTAAAGCCATAAAACCCCTAAAAGAAGACATGGGAGAAAATACTTACTTGATTCAGAATAGGGAGAGTTCTTTGATACAGCACCAAAAGCACAATCCAGAAGAGAAAAAACTAGTACATTGGATTTCTTCAAAATTAAGCATGTTTCTGTTTCAGAAAACATCAAGAAGATGAAAAGACAAGCCATCTTCTGAAAGAAAATATTTGCAAAACACATAGATAAAGGATTTGCATCCGGAATATATCAAGAACTTTAACAACCCAGTTTTATTTATTTTTTAATGTTTATTGATTTTTGAGAGAGAGAGAGAGACAGAGCGCAGGTGGGGAAGGGATAGAGAGAGACACACAATCTGAAGCAGGCTCCAGGCTCCAAGCTGTCAGCACAGAGCCCGACGCAGGGCTTGAACCCACGAACCGTGAGATCATGCCCTGAGCTGAAGTTGTATGCTCAACCAACTGAGCCACCCAGGTGCCCCTAACAACAGTGTTAAGACAACCCANGAGCCGAAGTTGGACGCTTAACCGACTGAGCCCCCCAGGCGCCCCTAAGGTAGAGTCCAAGAAAAGATTGCGCCTTCGCCAAGAGGAGTTCTGCTGACAGCTCTTGAGATAAAATGCTCTGTATTCCCCCTCCTCCCAGAAATAAACGTGATTCATTGAACTTGAAGCAAAGGTGGGGGGTATCCAGATGAAAAGGTACAGCAGGTGGTTATTAGATTTGGACTGAAACTCCAAAGAAAGATCTGAGGAAAATGTTTGGGAGTCGCATGGGGGACCAGTGTGTATTGATTGCCCGATGGGCCTGACACAGTCCTTTGAAAGACGCATTACTATCCATTTTACAAATAAAGAAACCGAAGCTCAGAAGAGTTCAATAAGTTGTCCCAGGTCATATAGTGGTAGAAGGCAGCACCCGGAGCAAATCGAAGGGGGCCTTATGTCAGAGCCCCTGCTTTGGTTCTGAGAGGAAGAGGGAGAAAGGATGAAAGTAAAGGAGAGACCTGAGCCCTTAGAGACACGTCTGTGTTTGTGGGCTGCACGAAAGCATGAAGCAAGCGGTAGGTAAGAAGAGACTCGGGACTCTGAGGGTTTGGGAAGCCAAGGGACAGAGAGCCTCAGAAGCGAGTGTGGAAGTCTTCTGAGCGTTCGTAAGGCATTTTTGTTTTTAAGGGTTTTTAAGTTTTTTGATTTTGAGAGAGAGTGACAGTGAGCAGGGGAGGGGCAGAGAGGGGGAGAGAGAATCCCACTAGGCTCCGCACTGTTAGCACAGAGCCAGACATGGGGCTCAGGCTCAAGAACTATGGGTCATGATCTGACCCAAAGTTCAGAGTTAAACGCTTAACCGACTGAGCCACCCAGACACCCCAAGGTGTTGAAGCTTTTGTGATGCTGAAGGATTTTGAGGGGGTGTCACAAAGTAGAAGGGAGACAGGTGAAGGAGTCAGGTTTGGTCCCCTGAGAAGGGCGGGAAGGCTTGGATCTGTCGATGTGTGCCTTGCTCTAAATATTGGAAAGCCACTGTTAAAACTATATTGTACTCAGGGGCACCTGGCTTGCTCTGTCAGTAGAAAGTATGCGACTCTCAATCTCAGGGTGGTGAGTTTGGGCCCCACGTTGGGCATGGAGCCTACTTCAAAGCAAAACAAAACTATATTGTACTCAAACCAAACACTTCACTCTGCTCATTCAGAATAGAATAGAGTCCAGAACTAGGTATATATAGCATGATAAAAATAGATTTTCAATTTAGTGGGGAAATGGAATATTCAGTAAATGGTGTTAGTAAAGTTTCCTGTTTGGGAAGAAAAAAAATTAACTCCTTATCCCACACATCCCGTAAGGACAAATTCCAGATGTAAAAACAATCAAATAGCCACAGCAACAATACCCAGGCGGGGAAAAAAAAGCAAGCAAGCCATGTAAACCAGAAAGGAGAGAGTGTTTATCAGTAGGGAACCAGTTAATTTAAATCTGGGCACTCAGTGGGAATATAGTGTAATGGTGAAGAGTACACATAGGAACTCTGGAATAAAAATAGCTGGGTTTGGGACCTAACACTGCCTCTTACTAGCTGTGTGATCCTGGACAAATTACTTGCCCTCTCTGTGCATTTACCATCTCTTCTAAAATAAAAAAGTTTGTATCACCTACCTTATATGGTTATTGTGAGGAATAACCTGGGTAGTATTTGTTAGTACAGTGCTGATATAAATAGAGGAAGTAAGTCCTCGATATGAGGCTATTATGAGATATTTTTATGTAGTCATAATAATGAGTTTGATTCATAAGTACAGACACGGAAAGATGCCTACAGTACATTAGGCAAAAAAAAGGAACTTCCAGATCAATATGTGTCATTATTCCAATTAAATTAAAAAACAAACTAAAGTAGGGGCGCCTGGGTGGCTCAGTCGGTCAAGCGTCTGACTTCTGCTCAGGTCATGATCTCACAGTTTGTGGGTTCAAGCCCTGCGTTGGGCTCTGTGCTGATAGCTCAGAGCCTGGAGCCTGCTTCAGATTTTGTGTCTCCCTCTCTCTCTGACCCTCCCCTGCTCATGCTCTCTCTCTCAGAAATAAATTTCTGAATTTATTTCATTTCTCTCTCAGAAATAAATAAAACATTTAAAAAAAAAACCTAACTAAAGTAAAACAGAAAATCTGAATGTGTTTATATATGTGTAGGAAATTCTGGAAGACCACAAACCACTTGTTAATAGAGGAGTTACTTCTCAGAGTTGAGTTGGATGATCACTTTTTAAATTTTGTACTTCTGTGTATTTTTGTTTTTTATCTTCTGCAAAGCAGATGTTTTACTTGTGTAATTAAAAAAAAATTTTTTTAACGTTTATTCGTTTTTGAGAGACAGAGTGCAAGTGGGAGAGGGGTAGAGAGGGAGGGAGACACAGAATCTGAAGCAGGCTCCAGGCTCCGAGCTGTCAGCACAGAGCCCGGCAGGGGCCTTGAACCCTCGGACTGCGAGATCATGACCTGAGCTAAAGTTAGACGCTTAACTGACTGAGCCACCCAGGCGCCCCTTACTTGTGTGACTTTAAAAAAGATTTTATTTTAAGTAACCTCTACACCAACCATGGGACTTGAACTCCCAGCCCCACCACCTAGAGTCGTGTGTTCTACCCACTAAGCCAGCCAGGTGCCCTTTGTAATTTTTTAAATGAATAAAAGCATAAATAACAAGAGTAGTGCTGTAGCATTGGGAATTGAGTCGAACAGTTAGAGATGTTTGAAAAAATTTTGTTACTGTTCTTTTTCATTTTTGTGACCCAAAGCTTAGAGTATGTTATTGAAGTATTGTGTAGATGAAGATTTTTCAAATACATGGAAATGTAGGAGGATTCCCATAGTCAATTTTCTCATATTTTAATTTTGTATAAAGTTTTAATTTTATTATTTATTTATTTATTTATTTTAATGTTTTACTTATTTCTGAGAGAGAGAAACAGCATGAGCAGGGGAGGGTCAGAGAGAGAGGGACACAGAATCCAAAGCAGGCTCCAGGCTCTGAGCTAGCTGCCAGCACAGAGCCGGACGCGGGGCTCGACCCCATGAACCGTGAGACTGTGACCTGAGCCGAAGTTGGACGCTTAACTGACTGAGCCACCTAGGCTCCCCTTTAATTTTATTTTTAAAGTTATTTTTTTATTTATTTACTGTTTAAAATATTAATTTTTGAGAGAGGGTTGGGGAGGGGCAGAGAGAGGGAGACAGAGGATCTGAAGCCAGCTTTGCTCTAACTGTAGAGAGCCGGATGAGGAGTTTGAACTCATGAACTGGGAGATCATGACCTGAGCCAAAGGTTGATGCTTAACCTTGAGCCACCTAGGCGCCCCTAAAGTTATTTTTAAGTACAATTCCATTTCTTGCAATAATCAAACATGTATAGCTCCATTAAGTTGAAGATTAATATTTTTCACTTATGGGCAGGATGTTTGTTTTACATGACAGCAATAAAAATTCAAAAAGAAGGAAGATTGCCTATAGATCTTGTGATAAAAACTCCCACTTAGCCTAAGATAGAGGCTAAAACCCCAAATACATTTTACTTTATCATTTACTTCACACATATTATCAAAATTTTTTGCTTGCTCAACATCTTTGAGTTTTGTTTTATAAAATATAAAGTTTCTATGACTTGAGTTTAAAATCTTTGATTTGCAGTGTGCCCTTANAGAGCCCGATGCGGGGCTTGAACCCACGAACCGTGAGATCATGACCTGAGCCGAAGTCAGACGCTTAACCAACTGAGCCACCCAGGCACCCCTAAGCCTGGTTCTTATAGGCAGACATATTTCAGTAATTTCACAGATTTGGAAAATAAGAATTTTTCTTATTTATTTTTTAAAATCTTTTTTTTTAATGTTTTTTATTTTTTATTTTTGAGACACAGAAAGAGATTGCTTACAAGCAAGGGAGGAACAGAGAGAGAGGGAGATACAGAATCTGAAGCAGGCTCCAGGCCCTGAGCTGTCAGCACAGAGCCTGGCACGGGACTCAAACCCACGAACCATGAGGTCATGACCTGAGACAAAGTCAGGTGCTTAACCAACTAAGCCACCCAGACTCAGTTTTCATTTTTTAAGATTTTATTTTTACGTAATCTCAACCCCTAACATGGCCTCAAACTTATAACCCTGAATTAAGAGCCACATACTCTAGAGCCTGAGCCAGGCAGCCCCCTTTTTTTAAAATTAAAAAAAAAGAGTGGGGCACCTGGGTGGCTTAGTCGGTTAAGCGTCCGACTTTCGCTTGGGTCATGATCTCGCGGTTCGTGGGTTCGAGCCCCGCGTCGGGCTCTGTGCTGACTGCCAGCTCAGAGCCCGGAGCCTATTTTAGAGTCTGTGTCTCCCTCTCTCTCTGACCCTCCCCTGCTCACGCTGTCTCTCTCTCTCCTTGAAATAATTAAAAATATTTTTTAAAAAAATTTAAAAAAGTTTATGTTAACATATAGGGAACCCATATGATTAAGGTGCACAATGTGATTATTTGATAATATGTATATCTTATAAAAGGCATCCACAGTTGAAGAAAAATGGGAAGTGGGTCTAATTGTCCTTTATTGTGTGATGTTATAGTTCATAGAAGTTTGGTGGCAAATATCAGAATATCTCATTGGACCAGATGTAAACTTTGGAATCAGTTGAACAATATTTCATTTCGCTGCGATGTTAGGGTATGACCTAACAGCTTAAATTCACTAGGTAAATTATTTAAGATAGTGAATTCTAACAGGTTTTTCTCTTTGTGCACATGAGAAACAAAGAGTTATATTTTCCTTTGTGGACAGTTGAAGTCAATTTATTGATTTGGGCTCTTGGTTCAAAAGTTGTCTTTGATGGGGTGCAAGTCCTTCAGTGCCATACAACTTCCTTTGGAGTTACTCTGAAGTTTTTGTAGAGGCAGAAAGTGTTGATAGTGGCAAAGATTAAACCAGATGGTGAGGAATAGTGTCTGGAGCTGTGCTTTCTACGCTGGCAGCCATTAGCCTCATGTGGCCGCAGAACACTTGAACGTGGCTAGTTCAGGGGCGCCTGGGTGGCTCAGTTGGCTGAGCGTCCAGCTCTTGGTTTCAGATCCGGTCATGATCTCACGGCCCCATGTCAGCTCTGTGCTGACAGCGTGGAGCCTGCTTGGAATTCTCTCTTTCTCCCTCTCTCTGCACCTCCCCTGCTTGCTTGCTCACTCTCTCTCTCAAAATAAATCAGTAAACATTAAAAAAAAAAAAAAAAGAACCTCACTCGTCCAAATTGAGATGCACTGTAAACAGTGGGAAATATACACCAGATATTGAAGACTCCATACTTTAACAAAAAAAAAAGAATGTAAATAGCTTGTTAATAATTTTTATACTGATTGCATGTTGATAGAAACATTTTGGATATATTGGGATATTGGGATATCCAATACTGGAGTAAATAAAATATATTAAAATTAATTTTGCTTTTTAAAAAATGTGGCTGTTAGATCATTAAAAATTACATATGGGGCTTGCATTTTTGGCTCATGTTATATTTTTATTGGACAGCCCTGATCTGGAGGAACAGCACTAGTGTAATTTTCTTCCCTTATAAATAATTTTACGTTTTGCCTGGATGCCTTTTTTTCTTTAATATTTTTTTCCTTTAATCCTGAACTTGAATTAGTGTTGGCCATTCTGGACCAAACCTTATTATTTTTTCTTTTCTTTATTGTAGTGAAAATTATGTAGCATTGAATTTATTATCTTAGCCACTTTCAGGTGTACAGTTCAGTAGTGTTAAGATCTCTAGAACTTTTTCTTCTTGCAAAACAGAAACTCTATACCCATTAAACACCATTTCCCCCTTCTCTCTCCCACGCATGCTTTGTGTTTTAAATATAATGTTGGAGATCTGTGTATGACGTATCTTCTTTTTCCCCTGTTACTGAGATCTCATTGACATATATCATTGTAGAAGTTTAAGGTGTACAAACTGATGATATGACATCTGTCTGTCTTTTAAAATGATTACCACAAGATATATCTTCTTAAAGCCCACAAAGAATTTGAATATGAATTCTGGTTAAGAAATTCTAGCTAACTCATAATGAAAAACTTGCAGTTTATCCATTAGTCATATATGTTCCTATTAGCAAACAGGCAAAGTGTTTTAGCATAGTTCTTTTCCCCTAGTGTTTTTGGTTTTAGAGCGTAGTTCCTGCTAAAAAGTACGCGTGTGCGCAAGTATTCCAAAAGGCATCTTTTCCAGGGACCGTTAGTGTGTTAGGTTACTGTCTGCTAATGCGGTGGCAGTGCATGACTGTGCACTGATTTGTCCCTGTAGACAGCTGGGGCAAGCGACACAAAGCTTTATCCAGGCCGCAGATGGCAGGTTTGCCTTTTCTCACTAGTCTAACTAGGGCACATTATTACAGTGGTCCATTCAGAGAAGGAACAAGCAAAATTTTGGTTGCTTTCAGCATATTATTATTATTTTTAATGGATAAGGTATTTGTACTTTAAGTGCACCAAGGGAGATCATCTTTTTTCTTAAGCTTATTTATTTTTGAGAGAGAGATAGAGAGCCTATGTGTATACAGGGAGAGGGGGAGGTGCAGAGAGAGAGAGAGAGTGAGAGCGTACCGTCAGCATAGAGTCCGGTGCAGAGCTCGATCCCAGGAACCGTGAGATGGTGACCTGAACCAAAACCAAGAGTTGGACACTCAACTGGCTGAGCCACCCAGGCGCCCCTGGAGATCATTTTTTTAAAGGAATTTTGCTCCGACTCTTCTACTGAAATGAAAAGTCCTTGTTTCATCTGTGAAATAGTCACCTAATTTTAAATCTGTGTATATTTGTGCTCTTGATTTTTAATGGAAAGCAAAACTGAATTAGCTCTACCCTACTTTCTTAGTAATTTCTTCTCTTTTAATTTTATGGCAAAAAAGGCATTTCCAAGAAAACCCTGTCACCGTCTTTAACCCTTTACTCTCCAAGCCATCAGTGCCTTTCTCTTGCTAGGATAATCACTACCATCTGTAAGTTGATTATCTGATTTCATTGTCCCCACACCCCTCACCGTACGGTCCACAGGTAGTAGAAACTTGGTGTGTGCCCTACTGAACCCTACAGTACAGTTCCTGACACCAAACCTTCCTCTCTCCATTCTTTATTCATGACTGGGGCAAGCCATCCATCAGTGTAAAATCTTTAACTTTTTATTTATTTTATCATCTTTATTTATTTAATTTCTTTCCCCAGCGTGGGCTTCGAACTCCTGACCCAGAGATCAAGACTTGCACACTCTCCCGATTGAGTCAGCTAAGGTGCCCCAAAATCTTTAACTTAAAACAATTTTTCTTTTAATTTTTTTTTTTCTGAGAGAGAGAGAGAGAGTGTGAGCAGGGGAGGGTCAGAGAGAGAGGGAGACACAGAATCCGAAACAGGCTCCAGGCTCTGAGCTAGCTGTCAGCACAGAGCCCGATGCGGGGCTCGAACCCACAAACCGCGACAACATGACCTGAACTGATGTCAGATGCTTGACCGACTGAGCCACCCAGGCGCCCCCCAAAATCTTTAACTTTTAAAATTGCAGCTAATGGATGATAAATATGTAATCTCCAATGTATAGAAAATATACTTTGCTAAGGTTCAACAGTAAATGACTTAAATAAACTATTTGAGATGGCTGCTTCTACTTAAGGCGACTGGGCACCTCCCCCCTCTATAAATTATGCACTTGGAAAGTAGGCAAGCCATAAATAATTGATAATTAAGCTCTCCCACATGATGAATTGCACTGTTGCGTCACCGTAGATGGCAGCACTTCGTAGTTTTCACTGTTGGTGGGTAACTCGCATGAGTTCCTCAGTGATTGCTTTGCTTTTGGCTGTTCTTTCTCCCAAAGAATGTTTTCCTGCTTGTTGTTTAATTAAAGAATCGCCTCACTTTGTGGTGTGATTTTTATCTACATTGCCTTGTGTAACAAGTGTTTCTAGACTAAAGCTCCATGTGAAGAAAAGCCCCCAAATGGATATTTGGTTCCATTTTTCTGTTAGAATTTGCTTCTCTGCCTTCCTTCCTATGGCTTCTCCCCAGCTGAAAATGCTGAATCTCCTTGTGTTTAGTTCGCTGTAAACCTTCAGCAAAAATTGAAACTGGCTTAGAAAATGTGTCGATACTCTTGCTGTGTGACAGATAACGACGAAGCCTCTCACCATTTCATTTGTTCTTTGAATTCATCCGGGAATTAGGGTATGTGAGGAGAGCCTGACAGGGCGTGCTGGGGGATAAATCCTTCCCTTCGCATGGCTTACCTTCATGGGATAATTAGATTCTAGAAATTTGGGTTAGGGGCACCTGGGTGGCTCAGTTGGTTAAGCGTCCGACTCTCGATTTCAGCTCAGGGTGTGATCTCACAGTTCCGGGAGTTCGAGCCCTGCATCAGGCTCCTTGCTGACAGTGGGTGGAGCCTGCTTGGGATTCTCCCCTCCCCTCACCCCTGCTCTTTCTCCTCTTAAAATAAGTAAACTTAAAAAAAAACCAACAACAGTAATTTGTGTTCGGAGGCATTCACTTAAGTCGAAGTTGGAAAGTCTTCCCAGATGGAATTTGCGGTGTTACCTAAGCCTCCCTTGGTGACTTATCAGTGCCATCGTGTCCTGGCACAGCTCGTCCGCTTGTCTGCATGAGGAAGATGGGGTTCTGACCCTGACTACTGATTGCCTCTAGCTACTGTAGTGTTAAGTATCCCTGCTTCCTGGTGAGTCAAGGTGGGGCAAAGACATGACTGATGCCCCTGAAACCCTGGCCATTCGCACTGTTAGTAAACTTGGGACTGAGGGTGTGTGTTTTGGGTGTGTGCACGCACAAGTATCTTTTCACAGTGCTAAACTATTGTCCTGTCGAACTCCATAATCTATGGGTAATTGGTAGGTAAAGCCAAGGACAGCTGTATTTTTTAAAAATGTTTATTTATTTATTTTGAGAGAGAGTGAGAACACAAGCGTGAGAGCAGGGGAGGGGCAGAGAGAGTGGGTGAGAGAGAATCCCAAGCAAGCCCTGCGCTGTCAGCCCAGAGCCCGACGCAGGGCTCCATCTCCTGAACTGCAAGGTCATGACCTGAGCCGAAATCAAGAGTCAGACACTTAACAGACTGAGCCACGCAGGGCGCCCCCAAGGACAATTGTATTATTTAACTTCATATTTCCCTGTTAACAGTCATTCTGGGGTGCCTGGGTGGCTCAGTCGGTAAGCGTGTGACTTTAGCTCAGGTCATGATCTCACAGTGAGTTCGAGTCCTGCGTGGGAGGAGCACGAGTCTTGCTTTGGGTGAGCCTTGCTTCTCCCTCTCTCTTTGTCTCTCTCACTCTCTCCCCCTTCGTGAGATTCTCTCTCCCTCTGTCTCCGCCTTCACTCACTTGTGCCCTCTCTCTCTCAATAAAAACAACAACAATCATTTTGAAGCAAATATGAAAAAGAAAGAGCCTTCATTGTAGAGGGTTACGGAAGTATGTGTGTAGTGGCAGGCGGATACTGAGTCTTGTATAACTAGGTAGGAGCTGGCTGAGGAAAATCTGGGCAGAGAAATGTATGTGTGTGTATACATGCTGGTACCTATAGTTACGGTTCCTGAATATACGAGGATAGAAAATAACCACTTTGAATTTAAGAGGAAAAAAACCAGGAACAAAGTACATATCTATTTCCATTGATGTGCATTGTGGGGCCTTCTGGTCCCTTGGCTGATGGTGCTGTAGACAGGTCATAATAAGGGCTCAATTAATAATGTTAAAAGGAAAATTCATCAATTTATGGTGGGTAACTTGGGTTCTCACTGCTCTGATTTTGCTTATTTTGTGCCACTGTCGCAGATCGAGAGGAAATTCTCTTGGGGTTAACAGTTGTGCTAATTATCTGTTTGAAAGGGAAACAGTTTTTTGAGCCAGTTTTTTTATTTGCTTCAGTTTGACCGGTTTCTGTTTGATGTTTCTGTGTCCCCCTGTCCAGGAAGCTATTTCGCCAGCCACTTCATTATGGGAGGAGAGAAGTTTGACTCCACGCATCCCGAGGGTTACCTGTTTGGAGAGAACAGTGATCTGAACTTTCTGGGGAACAGACCAGTAGCGGTATGGTGGTAACCTGTTTATTTCCACGTGCGGCCTCAGTGCCCCACACGACCGCGCGTGATTACTGGTTCAGCAGCGTCCGGTGTGCAGTGAGAGGGGCCCTGGGAGCCAGACCACAGCCCCTCGGCTGGCGTGGGGTCTTTAGTCACCGGAGGCTGACCCTCTGGAAAGGCTGCTGGAGTCTGCCTAAGGGAGGAGGGTGTCTCCCGGGCCCCGGCTGTCCTAAAGATTCTGGTCTCTGTTAAACGCCACCTCCGCACACAGCCTCTCCCAGCTCTGCCAGTGCACCCTCACCTCGCTTTTTCTCTTCTGCGTAGCACTTAACACCATGTAAGCTTGTATTTCTCTGTCCCGCCCTCTGCTTATTACCTGCCCTCCCCTTTTGGAAGGTCAATTTCACGGGTCAGGGACTATTTTTACTTTTGCATCCCAGCACCTAGAACAAAGCCTGATACATACCGACAGCCCTTAAAGAGCTGTTGAGTGAATGAATGACTGACCAGGTTTCCTGTATATCTGAATTGATACTAGGCTGTGTCCCTGTTCATGGAGCTCATTCCATAAACTAATGGAGCATCTACTCTGCACCCAGCATGAGGCTTTGGAAAAACAGCTGCTGTATGGCTAGTGAGTGACTAAGGAAGGCCCCAGAGACTTTTCAGACATTATTCCTAATCTTCATAAGAACCACCTGACAGACGATACATTATTATTATTTTTTAAGTAAGCTCTATGCCTAATATGTGAGGCTTGACCTCATGACCTCAAGATCAAGAGTTGATGCTCTGTTGACTGATCCATCCTGGTGCACCAGAAGATATATTATTAATTCCATTAAAAAAATTGTTTTAATGTTTATTTATTTTTGAGAGCAAGGGAGACAGAGCTCAAGTGGGGGAGGGCAGAGAAAGAGGGAGACACAGAATCTGAAGCAGGCTCCATGCTCCAAGCTGTCAGCACAGAGCCTGACGCTGGGCTTGATCTCATAGACCATGAGATCGTGACCAGAGCCAAAGTCGGACGCTTAACTGACTGAGCCACCCAGGCGCCCCCGTTATTAATCCCATTTTATAAGCAAGAGAACTGAGGTTCCAAGAAATGAGCTTTGATAATAGCTAGTATTTAAAAGTACATACTCTGTCCCAGGCACTGTTCTAAGTGTATTTATATAAAGTTTCCCAAACTCAAATAACTAGGTTGGCCTGGCCACAGGTCAATGACCTTTCCACACCTTCTTGCTTCCAAAACCCCTGCCTTCCTCCAGAAACTGCTGGGTCGGTGGGGTAGATGAAATGCAGGAACGGATGTTTAAATCGCTGGAGGGGTCTGAAGTGATCCGATGCTATGGGGCTTGAGAGCCAGAGGAGAAGGGCAAGGGCAGGCCGCCTGAGAAAGGGTGGAGGGGGGCGCCTGGGTGGCTTAGTCAGTTAAGCGTCCGACTTTGCTTGGGTCATGATCTCGCGGTTCGTGGGTTCGAGCCCCACGTCGGGCTCTGTGCTGACTGCCAGCTCAGAGCCTGGAGCCTATTTCAGAGTCTGTGTCTTCCTCTCTCTCTGACCCTCCCCTGCTCACGCTGTCTCTCTCTCTCTCTCTCCTAGAAATAAATTAAAAAAAAAAAAAAAAAGAAGGGGTGGAGGGTGTTGAGCAAGCCTTTGGAGAGGGCTGGGCTTTCACCAGATGGGTGGGGAGGGGCCTTTCCAGGGGTGAAGGGCAGAGCACAGGCCTGAACGCATTCCCATTGTGGAACCAGCAAGCATTTACTGAGCCACTGCTGTGTGCCAGGTACTGTGATAGGCGCTGGGGCTACAAAGCTGAAGTGAGCATGCTCTGTTCCTCCCGGGAACAAACAAGGAAGCCAGTTGTTTCCTGGTGGCGAGACAGGCCTGGAAGTAGGTGGGGCTGCCTTACCCCCAAGGCTTTTGACCCTTTCCTGTAAGCTGTGGGGAATATTGAAATCTTTTAGGTAGATAAGTGACCTGGAGGAA
Source organism: Crocuta crocuta (assembly GCF_008692635.1). NCBI lineage: Eukaryota > Metazoa > Chordata > Mammalia > Carnivora > Hyaenidae > Crocuta > Crocuta crocuta. Next base: position 3,409,470 of record NW_027527428.1, on the reverse strand, counting down.
AAAAAAAATTTTTTTTCTTTTAGGAAGTTTTATCCGGTAACTGGCTCCCATCTTGAGCTCTAGTTAAAAAACGTATTTTGATGATTGTTTTTCACTGTTGTCTCCCTTTCTGTCTGGAGTGACCCCCTTCCCCTAATTCACACTCCAGGAGTGCTTTCAAAATACCAAGTCCTTCCTGCTTCGCATTCAGCTGCACCAACTCGCCAAATGTGGGCTCTCTGATTTTGTTACTGCTGCCTTAGCAATTAGAGTAGAAGGATCTTTGGTTTTTTGTTTTGTTTTTTGATTTTTGGGGTTTGTTTTGTTGTTGTTGTTGTTGTTGTTTTTTGACGGAGACAGGTGAGAATTCCTCCCTGGAGGGAGTCAGCTCATGCTTGAAAAATGGCCCTTTCTTCTTATGAAAATTACTTCCTTTCTTTTTTCTGTCCTCTTGTGTCAGAATAGTTTATTATCATTATTATTATTTTAATTTTGACTTTCTCAGACCATAAGGGTTATTTTAAAAAATAACTACTTCTTTTGGTTCATACTGAGGTTTCTTCTGGCTGGAAGGCTCCTGGTTCAGCTGCCCTGTGCTTCTCTGTGAGCCTGTGAAGGACTGAGCTCTTCCCAAAGCCCTAGAGAGCAGTCCTGACCTTAAGTTTGGGGCTTTTTCTAAAAGAATATTGACATTTTGATTGTTGTTTCTACGTAGTCATCATTACATATGCTTTATGTTGTAAGAGTGGGTGTCTTCAGAAGATATCATAATTTCAGGTTAATAAAGTAAATCAGAGTAACTTCAGATATATATAGAAATAAGGTATACAGGGGACACCTCTGGGACTCAGTGGTTTAAGCATCCGACTTTGGCTCAGGTCATGGTCTCACGGTTCGTGAGTTTGAGCCCCGCGTCGGGCTCTGTGCTGGCTGCCGGCTCAGAGCCTGGAGCCTGTTTCAATCTGTGACTCCCTCTCTCTCTGACCCTCCCCTGCTCATGCTGTCTCTCTCTCTCCTAGAAATAAGTAAAACATTAAAAAATTAAAAAAAAAAAAAGAAATAAGGTATATAGAATAAATGTGGCACATTTCCTTTTCTTTCCCCACATGTTATTTCATAATGGTAATAGCTAACCTTCACTGAGCACTCACTGTTTGTCAGGTCTGGTTGTTCATAGGTGTTGTGCCATTTTGTCCAGCCCCCCCCTCCCCCACCGATGAGGAAGGTCCTTATTTGACAGACGAGGAACATGGGCGCACAGAACTTAAACAAAGATCACTAAGCCTGTAAGTGGTTGAATCGGGATTTGAACTCAGCCGTCCAGCTCCAGAGCCTGAAGCACTGTGCTGTTTCTGCCAGCCAGAGCACGAGTGCTCAGCAGCTCTGCCCACATCCCGTCTGTGAGTCTGTCCGAGTAGATCATCAAGTGTAATTTGTGAGATACAAACAGAGATCTAAAAGTAGACCGAGTGGCAGTGACATGGTGTCTCCGTGTCTCTTGAGAGAGTTTCTGTTTGGTGTGGAATTCCATCTGCTGCTCTGACCTCTGTGTTCTGCCGTTACTGCACCTCACACCTGTTGAGGGGACGGCCCGGGGATTGAAGATGGACTTGTAGCTTGAGTTCTGAGGACTCGACTTCTACTCTCTAGTAACATGTCCCAGGGGTCAGCAACTGGGCATCGGGTTGCAGAGGAAAGAGAACAGCCTTTTAAAGCCACCGAGCAGCTCCGCCTTCCAGAGAGAATGAAGACGAGGAGTGGAAGATGTTGAAATAAATTCTTATATAAAATATAAATGTCGTAGACTCCCTGGCCTGTGGGACTGGCGGTATTTCCTGTCAGTTCTGAACGGTCAAACCAAAAAGGGTTTCACTTGCAAGCGCATCACTCAGCCTGGAGGTTTTACTACTGGAGCCCTGCTGCCCTCCCACTTAGGATAATCTGTCAAGGTCAAATTTAGTGTCAAGTCCCAGGGGTCGGATTTAAAGAGCGAGAGCGTGCCTATACATGGTTGGTTGAAGAGAGGCTGGAGTCAAGATTTCGGGTTTTGTTTACATCTTACCACTCACTTTCTCTTTGCAACCTTGGCAAATCTATCACAAAGGCTCTCAAATTACCCAGTGGTACAGGGGGATAGTTCTGGCTTTAGAGGAATGTGATGCTTGTAACAAAAAGAAGCCCAGAACAACACTTGCTGTACCACTGCCCTTTCAAGTGGGTTATTTCTGAAGCTGCTGATAGTTTTGGGTGGAGAGAATTTTCACTGGTTTTTAAGAAATTGTCTTAAGCAGTGAACAGGGCTTCTGAAGGTCTTTCTGTTCTGGTCCCTGTGTATGAAGGAGCTGAGATCTCTGTGTTTATATATCACAGTTATAAAATGTTAAATAGAGATCATCATTCGCCTTCCTAGGTGGTGGAAGGGCTGGTGCTGATTTTTTCCCCGTTTACTGAGCTCGGTCTTCTTTTGTTGAGGTAAATTACTGCTAAACCTCTAAGTTATTTAGAGACTTAGTGAACTTAGGATTGTCAGAGAATCAAGTGACACCTTGGCTCTACCTGAGTTCAAATCTCTCCTCTCACCTTAGAGGAAAGCAGCTGAGTGCTAGTCGAGACTCTGATATTCCATCTTGTGTGTTCTGCCCCTGGGGCCCCTTGACATGATTTCTTCCTCCACATGCTCCCTGCAGCCCAGGGCTGCACAGCTGAGCCCCCCAGGCACCCTCAGAGAGTTAATTCTTTAAATCATCTTATGCTGTGGAGAGTGGATTGGACACACAAGAGATAAGGGACCAGTTACGTAGTGGTTTTATTAATTTGTGTGTGTGTTGGCTTGTTTGTTTAAAATTTGGGTTGTAAACTCCACTTCTTATTTAGTTTGATGCTATGAGTGGTTGTTGTTTTTTTGTTTTTTTTTTTTTAATTTTGTAATGTTTATTTTATTTCTGAGAGAGAGAAACAGAGCGGGGCTTGAACTCACAGACTGCGAGATCATGACTTGAGCTGAAGTCAGCGCTCAACCGATTGAGCCCCCCAGGCGCCCTGGTAATGGTTTGTTTTAGATAATAAGGACGATACCCAGTGCCTGAACTAGCACAGTAACATTAAAGATAAAGACGGTGCAGATTCAAGGATTGTGGGCAGCCTGAATTGAAGGCAGGGAGTAGTTAACGACATGAGGAACAGCCTCTGTGGGACAGCCGGCCCTTAAACTGGACGTCATGTGTGGGTTTTATCTGCAGTTCTACTCTTTTTAAAAACTATTTATTTATTTGGAGGAGGGGAGCACGCATGAGTGGGGCAGGGGCAGAGAAAGAGGACCCCAAGCAGGCTCCATGCTCAGCACAGAGCCTGACTCGGGGCTTAATCTCACAACTGCAAGGTCATGACCTGAGCCGCAATCAAGAGTGAGATCGATCCAGCCCTCCAGGCAGCCCCATCTGCCGTTTTGTGTGTGCCCTGGCCCCAGGGAATCAGACAGGCAGCTCACAGGATCACAGGACAAGTACCCTGGCATGCATTGCCTTAGAGCCTGGATTGGTCTACCCAGGCTGCTAAGCCAACATGCCGTAAATGAGGGGCCTCAACAACAGGTATCCATTGCTCAAAGTTCTGGAGGCAAGAGTGCCAAGATCAAGGTGCTGGCAGATTTAGTTCTGGTGAGGGCCTTCTTGCAACGACTTCTTACTGTGTCTTCACACGGCAGAGGGTGCTCTCTCTCTCTTCCCTCCTTAAAGGGCCACTAATCCCATCTTGAGAGGCCCACCTTTATGACCTCACCTAAGCCTGATCACCTCCCAAAAGCCTCATCTCCAAATATAGTCACATTGAGGGTTAGGGCTTTAATATAATTTTTTTTTTTATTTTTTAACGTTTATTTATTCTTGAGAGAGAGAGAGGTGGAGTGTGAGTGGGGGAGGGACAGAGAGAGAAGGAGACACAGAATTGGAAGCAGGCTCCAGGCTCTGAGCCGTCAGCACAGAGCCCGACGCAGGGCTCGAACCAATGAACCGCGAGAGCATGACCTGAGCCAGAGTCACATGCTCAGCCAACAGAGCCACCCGGGTGCCCCAACATAGCAATTTTGATACGAGAGTCTATGGCAGGAACATGCCCTTTCCTGTGTGTATGTGGGTGTGTGTTGTAGATTGAGTTCCTTGCCTTTTGCATGCTATTGTGCTTCCTTCTTCCTTCCTTTACAGATTGTACTACAGCTGTTTTTGGCATTTAGTTTGGCACTGTCTACTACATTTCTGGTTACGCATAGCCTTTCGCCAGCCTATTTCATTTCTCTGAATCTCTGTGTATAGGAGAAACTCACTCCTCTTCTCTCAATATTCTGCTACAATGCGAATTCATTTTTGACACCAGATATGTGGGCTTTGCACACATCAGGCAGGAATTGTTAAATAAATTATAGTGTGTCTACACTAAGAACTGTTTAGCCAAAAATAAAGTAGATTTGTACCCCACTGAGATAAAAATATGCCCATGACCATGTGGTTTGCTGAAAAAAAGCAAGTTGTTATGTATCACATAGAATCCAGTTTCATTTCTGATAAAAATAACGGTGTGTAACAATATATGTGTATTTGTATCTTTTCTGTGTGTATTTATATTTGTCAGTGCATAAAATCTGTCAGACAAGAATGCATTTTACCCCGTTGCTGTGGTAACTCTCAGGGTCCGTGAGTGAGGGGAGGTACTTCCTTCTGACTTTGTCTTCTTCTGTGTGAATATGTATTTGAATTTGACTTTTTCCTAATGATTTAGTTTTGAATCAGAAGCATTTAAATTTTTTGTAAAAATAGGAAAAGGGCCCCACTGCTGAGCCGGGAAGGAGACAGTTCTAAAAAATACAAAGAGTAGGAAAATCAAGGACATTCATAAAATAATGGCTTAATTGGTTAGCGAACCACAGGAAGGGTGTGGCCTGCGGAGTGGGGTTGGGGGCTTGTGGGGAACAAGAAAAAGATCAGAATAAAAGGGAACCAGGTGGCTTCATCCTCTCGGTGACAAATGTGCGATGGTTCACCGTTAGAGGCTTTTGATTCACTGTGGATATGGCCTGCTTTTTCATAATCTGAGAGTAAAAGAAAATCCAGACACTAAGATGCCTAAACTGGGGAATGAATAATCCCATTTTTCATATGGTTTAGGGCTTTACAGACAGGCTCATGTAAGTATTTTAAAAAATGGCTTCCTTATTAAATTTGTATCACCCTGCTTATAGCTTCCTCCCCAAGGTGACTGTACTTACTTACTGCTTAGTTCAGTAAGTGTGCTTTTCCAGGTTTTTAAGAAACTGCCACAAAATACACATGACATATACCATCTCAGTCATTTTAAGTGTGCAGTTCAGCGCACACTGTTGTGGATCCAATCCCCAGAACACTTTCCATCTTGTAAAACTGAAACTCTGTACCCACTGAACACTAACGCCCATTCTCCCCACGCCCCAGCCCCTGGCAGCCACCCTTTTACTTTCTGCCTCTGTAAATCTGACTCGCCACCTCGTGTAAGTAGAATCTTACAGTATTTGTCCTTTTGTGTCTGGCTTATTTCACTCAGCCTTACAGCCTTACAGACTTACGAGGTCTGTAAGGTTCATCCATATTGTAGCAAGTGTCAGAATTTCCTTCTTTTTAAAGTTTTTTTTTTAATGTTTATTTTTTGAGAGAGAGAGAGAGAGACTGAGACTGTGAGCAGGGGAGGGGCAGAGAGAGAGGGAGACACAGAATCTGAAGCAGGCTCCAGGCTCCGAGCTGTCAGCCCAGAGCCACCAAGCGGGGCTCGAACTCACAAGCAGTGAGATCATGACCTGAGCTGAAGTCAGATGCTTACCCGACTGAGTCACCCAGGTGCCCAAAGCTTATTTCTTTTTGAGAGAGAGCACGTGAGCGGAGTAGAGGCAGAGAGATGAGAGAGAGAGAGAGCGGAGAGAGAGGAGAGAGAGAGTCCCAAGTAGGCTCCATGCTAACAGCAACGAGACCTATGCGGGGCTCAGACTCATGAAATGTGAGACCACGACCTGAGCTGGTCAGACACAACCGACTGAGCCACCCCTTACTTTCTTTCTTTAAAAAAAAAAAAGACCAACTCCTTTTAATTTACTTCTTATGATTTTTCTTCTTATTGTGCCTTGTGAAATATTAACAAGTATATAAACCGTATACCTATAGTTTAAAGAGACTGTAAACAGACGCCTTGTGCCCACGACCCAGATCACAAAGTGGAACGTCGCCAGCACCTTAGAAGTCCTCCCTGAGCCTGGCCGCGATTGCATCTGTATCACTTTGTTAAATGGCAGCTTTATGCAGATAAATAATAAGTATCTTGGGGAAGATAGTTTGAAACTACTGCCTGGGTTTTTCTTTTTTTTTTTTTAATGCAAAAAACATCAACTAAGTTTGCTCTTTCCTTTAGCTAAATATGCCGCATTGGCCAAGGTTAGTGAAGCAGGATGCTCCGTGTTAGACCTTGCTTTCAGATGTAAGACTAGGATCATGGTTTTATCTGTCTGGTGTGTAGACTTCGGGGTGTAGTAATATGGAGAGAAGCTATGGAAGACGGGTATAGTGTGGCCTGAATTTATGAGTGAAAGGGGAGAAATTCTCTGGAGAAGAATTGCTGGAGATGAATGGGGAACAGGGGCAGTTTTTAGTAGCTGTTGACTGCTGGTGGGTTCGTTTCTCTATATCCAAGGGGCGCCTGGCTGGCTCAGTCACTTCAGCATCCTACTCTTGATTTCGGCTCAGATGAACGGTCTCATGGTTTGTGAGTTGAGGCCCCAAGAGAACTCCTGGGAGTTCTCTCTTTGTCTCTTCCCTGCTCTCTCTTATGTGCTTGCTTGCTTGCTTTCTCTTTCTCTCTCAAAATAAACAAATAAAACTAAAAAAAAAAATTTTCAAAAGCAGTTTGGATTATAAATGAGAGAGAATTCTAAAAGGGAGAAGTAGAGAAGGAAGAGAGAGAAATAGTTCCTTTTCTGTTCTCACCTGAATTTGGTGTCTGAACTGGTTGGAAAGATCGTTTTGTTTTGTTTTTTAAATGTTTATTTATTTCTAGACAGAGAGAGACAGAGCTTGAGGCGGGGAGGGGCAGAGAGAGAGATGGAGACACAGAACCCGAAGACAGGCTCCAGGCTCTGAGCTGTCAGCACAGAGCCCGACACAGGGCTCGAACCCGCGAACTGTTGAGATCATGACCTGAGCTGAAGTCGGACGCTTAACCAACTGAGCCACCCAGGCACCCCTGGTTTTATGGGTTTAAAAAAAATTATTATTATTTTTTTTAGAGAGAGTATGAGCGGGAGAGAGGGGCAGAGGGAGAGAGAGAATCTTAAGCAGCTCCACATTCAGCACGAGCCCAGTTTGGGGCTTGATCCCACAACCCTGGGATCATGACCTGAACCGAAATCAAGAGTTGGGATTCTCAACCAAATGAGCCACCCAGGTGCCCCAACTAATAGGTTTTAAACTGGGTGTCGTATAATACACATTCTGAAAGATCACTCTGACGACAGCGTAGAAGATGAATTAGGGACTTGCGGGGACAGGTAAAGGAGAACCAGTGGCCCGAATGAGATTTAGTGGAAGTCTCGTCTCAGGTTGCAGTGGGAAGAAGGAGGAAGGCCCTGATCATGAGGCAGGGTTCACGCTGGTATCAGTGTAAGCGGCAGAGTCCAGGCTTTGGGGATTGGACTATCTTCTAGGCTCCCCCAAAGGACACAGCCAGCTAGTGGGCTTTCCCGTCCTGTAAGGCACACCCGCCTAGCGTGCCTACTTCTGCAAGCCTTCTCATCGTTTCTTCCAGCGACCACTGTGCCAGATCTGATGCCGTTTATTTATTTATTTTTTAATATTTTTATTTATTTCTAGGAGAGAGAGAAACAGTGTGAGCAGGGGAGGGTCAGAGAGAGAGGGAGTCACAGACTCCGAAACAGGCTCCAGGCTCTGAGCTGGCAGTCAGCACAGAGCCCGACACGGGGCTCGAACCCACGAACCGCGAGATCATGACCTAAGCGAAAGTCGGACGCTTAACCGACTAAGCCACCCAGGCGCCCCCAGATCTGATACCGTTTAGTACCGTCCACTGCTTTTCTAAGCTCCCAAGAGGCCACCTCCCCCAGCACATTAGACCCAGGGTCCTGGCCAAGGTGCTAATTCCGTGTCACGAGAGAATGTCCCCATACCAGCGGGCTGTCCCTCATGCAGCTTTACATTCCGCACCCCTTGCCCCAGTGCCCTCGGACCACTCCCACGTGTGCTCCTAGTCCGACCTGTGTCTCTTACCCTGGGCCTGCGCATCTTTGACATAATAACCTCCCCTCTCTTAGACCTAGAAGGCCCCAGCTGGGTAATACTGAGACCTGAACCTAATTATGGTCTGTGGCCACAGGGGAAGACGGGCAGCTCCTTTGCAGGGCAAGCACCGTCTTGCAAGGAGCTTGTCTTGTCTGAGACCGTCACCGTCAAGCAAGGAGGACCCTCCTGTCTTGGAGAGGGACCTCGCTGTCCCATGGAGAGGGAGCCGGTCACTTTGCAGGCCCCGGGACTCTGGGGTTCATGGTTCTCCAGTGAATATACATAGATATCTCCTTCTCAAGCCTTCGAGTCCACCCTTTGCCCATCAGAGCCCTGACCTTGACTTCATAGACTTACCCGGGCTGAGAGCACAGCCTTCTTTTTGGTTCTCCACTCCTTAAAGTTAGGTCCTGTGTCTGCAGGAAACGACGGCCTTTAAAATTTGCCAAAGGAGGCTGACTGACTGCCCTGCTTGGCTCTAAATTGTTGATTGCCGGGGTGCCTGGCTGGCTCAGTCGGTTAAGTGGCCGACTCTGGCTCAGGTCATGATCTCATAGCTTGGGGTTCGAGCCCCGCGTCAGTCTCTGTGCTGACAGCTTGGAGTCTGGAGCCTGCTTCGGATTCTGTGTCTCCCTCTCTCTTTCTGTACCTCCCCTGCTCACACTCTCTCTGTCTCAAAAAATAAACACTAAAATATATAAAAATAAAAAAATAAATGGTTGATTGCCGTGTCTGAGACTTTTTCCCATTTTGATGAACGGAGGGCTCTTAATAACAGCCGCGCACTTCTACAGTTTTATCGTAACCGCTTCTCTTGAACCTGCTGTAAACCAGCCAGCGGTGCCCTACTACTGCACGCCGGGGACACAGCGGGGCATGGGTCCTCACGGCCATCTGGCCGGGTGGGAACCTACCCCCAACTTGCACCCGCAGAGTCCACTCCCTTTGGCAGCTGCTGATACCAGGTTCTCTGCAGACAAACCTGAGATGGAGATCTTTGTGAAAGCTATTTATTGAAGGAAGGCTGTCCCGAGGATGGGGAGAGCAGACGCCCGACGGGGCGGGGGAGCAAAACTGAGCAACGATGTGGTCTCGGCAGATGCTCGCTTCAGCCTGGTTCCCCGGGAAAGCTTTGGAAGACAACTTGTACCACAGAGTCGCCCTACCTTGAGGCAAGGGGCCTGGCCTTTTGTGTGCCCTGCTGAGGTCTCAGTGGCGGCTGACCGCCCCGTGGTGGTATGATGAGGGTGAATCAGGGGCACTTTCTTGGGACCAGGAAGCTCTGAGTCCTGATTCCTGGCGAAGGAGCAGCAGTGGGCTCTTTGTGGCCGACATTCTTGGCAGCTGGAGAGTGGGGACACCGGGAGGGCGTGGGGGCGGGGTCCCAGAGCGTCACTGCACACCCCATTCTCACTTCTGCCCTTGCTTCCCCCCCCCTTGCTTCTTAATTGATTAGCACATCTTGGAGATCATTCTGGATTTATTTACATAGGGCTGGCTTGTCCTTTTTTTTTTTTTAATGTTTATTTCTGAGAGAGAGAGAGAGAGACAGCATGAGCAGGCGAGGGTCAGAGAGAGAGGGAGACACAGAATGTGAAACAGGCTCCAGGCTCTGAGCTGTCAGCACAGAGCCCGACGCGGGGCTTGAACCCACAAACCTTGAGATCATGACCTGAGCTGAAGTCGGGCGCTTAACCGACTGAGCCACCCAGGCGCCCCAAGCTTGTCCTTTTTAAAAATGATGCTTATCAAAGCATGACAGATACACTGAAAGCTAACAAATCATATATGTACACCTGATTTTCACAATGCCAACACACCTCTACGGCCAGCGTCCACATCAAGAATTAGAACAGGGCCAGCCCCCCAGAAGCTCCCCTGAGACACCTTCCTGAGACTCTACCTCTGACCCAGGGTGGCCACTGTCCTGTCTTCTCTCCTGGTTTGATCTGTATGTAAGTGGAACCACCCATTTGTGCCCATTTATGTCTGCCTCCTTTCACTCAGAATGTTTGTGAGATTTGCTTATCTCGTTGCACACAATGGTTATTCTCGATGCATATGTGCTCCCTGTGTGAGCACACCGCAGCTTATCCATCCTATGGTGCATAGCATTTGGCAGACTGTTCTGGAACATCGTGAATGGTGCCATTGCTGCTGTAGATACTGCTGAATAGTTTCCCAGAGCTGTTTTCACACCAGTGTGATTCCAGCCAGCATGGTTTAGAAGTGTCCAGCACCTAGCACTTTCTATCCTTTTCATGCTGGGGGGTGTGTAGAATTAATTTTCTTTTTCTTTTAAATGTTTATTTCTTTTGTTCTAGAAAGAGAGAGCATGAACAGGGGAGGGGCAGAGAGAGGGAGAAAGAATCTCAAGCAGGCTCCACACTGTCAGCACAGAGCCCACAGGCTCCATCTCCTGAACCACGAGATCATGACTTGAGCTGAAATCAAGAGTTGGACGCTTAACCGATTGAGCCACAAGGCACCCCAAGAATTACTTTCCATTTTCCTGATGACTCATGAGGTCAGGCCTCTTTAAGTATGTTTATTGGCCATTTGGACCCCTCTTCTGTGAAGTGTCCGTTCACGTCTTTTCTATTAGCTTATCTGATTTTTCTATTAGGTCATCTGCTTTTTCTTTCTTGGTAAGGAAATACTAAGAAAATAGGAGTCCGTCCTCAGCTAAATATGTTATAAACATACATTTATATTTACAGAGTCTCTGCTTGCCTTTCATTCTCCCTTTTAATTTATGTATTTTGGCTGAGATATAATTGACATATAACATTGTGGAAGTTTAAGATACGCAGTGTGTTGATCTGATATATTTTTCTATTGCAATATGTTTGTAGCCTTGGCCAGCACCTCTCTCAGGTCACATAATTATTTCCTTTTTGTGCAAAGAACCCTAACCTCAACCCTAACCCAAGCCCAGCCTAGCTCTTGAGTGCTTCCTGCAGAATTCAGTAAAATTTCAGTCTTTTGCAAGGCCCAAGTAACTCAATGTGAAGTCAAGCCCCCTCTGACAGGAAGAATATTCTATTGAAACTCAGGCTTCTGGGGCACCTTGGTGGCTTAGTCGGTCAGGCTTCTGACTTCGGCTCAGGTCATGATCTCACAGTTTGTGAGTTTGAGCCCCGCGTCGGGCTCTGTGCTGACAGCTCAGAGCCTGGAGCCTGCTTCAGATTCTGTGTCTCCCTCTCTCTCTGCCCCTCCCCTGTTCATACTCTGTCCCTGTCTCTCTCAAAAATAAACATTAGAATAAAAAAATTTAAAAAAAAAGAAACTCAAGCTTCTTAGCCTCGCAGAATGTTCTTACTCATCTATATTCCGTTCCAGCTACAGTAATTCACGTTTTCCTTTAACACCAGAAGTTCAGCTAAACCGGAAGGAAATCTAGTTGTGTGTAGTGCTGTGCACTCAGGAAAGAGCAAGCTGGGAGGTTTACACGTGGACAGTTTAAAATGAGCCCTTTGTTTCTGGACTTTAAAGAGTGGCTCCCCCTCCCACCGGGATGTGTCCTGCCCTCAGGAGCTGGTGTGTGGGCCTCTCAATCTGCAGCGAATTTTCTTGCCCTTCGTGCCCCTCAGAGCCTGGGTTCTCCCTCCGAGCAGACGCAAGGGGGCCGCAAGGCCACTGAACACAGCGTCGTGTGCGAGTTGGAAGAGCCCTTTGGCTTTTGATGTAAGCGCTGTAAAGAATGCATCTTGTCATTCTGGAAAGGGTAACACTGTAGGGATAGAAAACAGATCAGTGGTGGCCAGGGACGGGGCGCAGCGCGGGGTGCCAGCACAAAGGCATCAGGGAACATTCAGGGGTGGTGGAAGCGTTCTGTGTCTTGATGATGATGGCGATTCCACAGCTGTGTGTGTCTGTCAAAATCCCTAGAACCGCACACTAAAAAGGGTGACATTTACTTTTGGTGTACGTCATATCTCAATAAGCCTGATTTTAAAAAAGAGACTAAGGGGCGCCTGGGTGGCTCAGCCAGCTAAACGTCCGACTTCAGCTCAGGTCATGATCTCACGGTTCGTGGGTTCGAGCCCCGCATCAGGCTCTGTGCTGACAGCTCAGAGCCTGGAGCCTGCTTCAGATTCTGTGTCTCCCTCTCTCTCTGCCCCTCCCCTGCTCACGCTGTCTCTCTCTCTCTCAGAAATAAATAAAACATTGAAAAAAATTTTTTAATATAAAAAAGAGACTATGTCTTGGAAGGGGGGGAATCATAGACATGCCAGCGCTCTCTCTGAGGCTTGGCCCCCACATCGCTCAGGGAGCCCCTGTTTGTGGACGGGCACCGCCAAGACGCACGGAGCCGGCCGTGGTGTGGCTGCAGCCCTCAGTCCCAGCCACTTGGCCCCGCTTTCTCCTAAGCACAAGCGCACCTTGTTTCATCATGCTGCTTCATTGCACTTCGTACGTGTTTGAGTTCTTTAGAAATAAATTGAAGGTTTGTGGCAACCCTGCGTCGAGCACTTTCCAACAGCATTTGTTCACCTCATGTGTCTGTCACATTTTGGCAATTCTCACCATATTCCAGACGTTTCCACCATTATATTTGTTGTGGTGATCTAGGCTGAGTGGTTATGACTTACTGAAAGCTCAGAAGATGGTTAGCATTTTTTAGCAATAAAATACTTGTTTTGGATTTCTTGAATTTACATCCAAGTTAGTTAGCACATAGTAGAACAGTGATTTCAGGAGTAGATTCCTTTTTTTTTTTTTTAATGTTTTATTTATTTCTGAGAGACACAGAGAGAGAGAGGGAGAGACAGCGTGAGCAGGGGAGGGTCAGAGAGAGAGGGAGGCACAGAATCTGAAGCAAGCTCCAGGCTCTGAGCTGTCAGCACAGAGCCCGACACAGGGCTCAAACCCATAAACCGTGAGATCATGACCTGAACTGAAGTCGGACGCTTAACCGACTGCGCCACTCAGGCGCCCCAGGAGTAGATTCCTTAATGCCCTTCACCCGCTTAGCCCGTCTCCTCTCCCTCACCCCCTCCAGTAACCCTTTGTTTGTTCTCCATATTTAAGAGAGCAATAAAATAGTTTTAAATTNGCGGGGCTCGAACCCACAAACCGCGAGATCATGACCTAAGCGAAAGTTGGACGCCCAACCGACTAAGCCACCCAGGTGCCCCTGTACATTTTTTTTTAATACATGCTGTCACACACTGAAGAGACTACAGCATAGTGTGAACATAACTTTGATATGCACTGGGAAACCGAAAAATTCGTTTGCCTTGCAGCAGTCTATACCCGAGCCCGCAATATCTCCGAAGTGTGCCTGTGTTCATGATCACATTACACATAGAATTCTTTAACGAAGAGATAATATTTTCACTAGTGGTGATCACTAACGATCACCATTATTTTTCACAGCACTGTATGATCTTCAAAACATTTCTTATTTGATTTTAAGCACCCTAGGAGATAGACCAGGGTATAAATCCCATTTTACAGATGAGGACACTGAGGCCCAGAGGCCTCACTTATCAATAAGTGTGAGAACCGGGGCACAAAACGGGACCTTCTGGCTCCTGGTGTGGCCATCAATTTGTTAAACAATTTCATTTTCCTTCTCCAGTCCTGCACGCAGTTCACTGCCGGGACCGGAGGGCCTTAGTTCCTGGTTAAACTTAATAAATGTTGCCCCACAAACCCTTTTGTAAAAAAACACTTGGCAGCGCGTGTTGTCCAGTTGTTCTGTGCGCGCCATTTGTGCCAGCCTGCCGTGTAGCCTGGGGGGCAAATGTCAGAATCCTGAGAGCTGCCATGGGCACGTGCTTTTCTGAAGATCTTATTCACATATTCGTTCTCTTCCTGTCTTATGCGTGTTCTGTTCTAATCACTCTGGGCCGTACAAAGGCAACTCTAACATGGATTTTTCCCTCCAGTTGATAATCTCGCAGGAAGATCAACATGGACCACACGGAGAGGACGCGATCGTGAATTTTACAGCTTCACAGAAGCTCCGAGAAAGTCGCTTTATGACATGAGTTTTGCTGACTTGGAGAGTGCCGCTAAAGCGCTTGAACTTGTGGTTTGTTGTTTAATGCTGTTTCTTGACAAACCAGAGTGCGAAGAACTGCTGTGGTATTCAGCAGTGAAACTAAAGCTTCTGTTGTAGGAATTTCCTCGAAATTTCTTTGAAATCTACTGAAGCTACGCGTACACACTCTCACCTCTGTTTCCTGTTGTCATCGTACACCCCACCTTACGGGAAACTATGCTCCTTATTGCGTTTCAAAGAAGCATTTGGTTAGTTTTTTCAGCTTTTAAAGGGATGCGTAGTGGTCTCAATTTGTCACGAAGCTGTTCTACAAATTCTATAAAAGTCAAAGGCTTCTGAGTCCAACAGCAGTCGGGTACACATACATCCTAGCATCCCTAAGGAGCACACTTTCTGCATTCTCTCACGTGGCCTTGCCAGGGCCATCATGTAACGTAGTCCCGATTATTACGGAAGTCACTCAGATGCAGGCTTTATCTATAGAAGTCAGCACGGATAAGCGAGTTTTGCAGTAAAGGTGGCTCTAAGAATAGACGTAGTTCCTAGCCATGTATTCTACTTACTAAAATGTTACGTGCTGTAAACACCAGAAAGTGTATATCATCATCCTTAAAAATAAAAAATAAGTAGTATTTTTTTTTTTAATTTATTTCTGAGGGAGAGAGAGACAGCGTGCGCAGGGGAGGGTCAGAAAGAGAGGGAGACACAGAATCTGAAGCAGGCTCCAGGCTCTGAGCTAGCTGTCAGCACAGAACCCGACGTGGGGCTCAAACCCATGAACCGTGAGATCATGACCTGAGCCGAAGTCGGATGCTTAACCAACTGAGCCACCCAGGCGCCCCAATAAGTAGTATTTTTTAAAAGAGAGCACGCAGTCAGCCTCAGCATTTCATAGAAGTAATGCTGATAATAAATGCCAGTGGGCAGAGTTTACTGTCCGCAAAGCTATTTCACAGTTAAGAGCTAAGCCGTTGTCTGCTGGCTCCCTAACCACCCCTGATGCTGGTGTGCAGGGCTCAAGTTGTTCCATTACCTGCTGCTCCTTGCCGGGCTCCGCCAACAGGGGGCACTGTAAGGGCTGGAGGAGGAGAAGGGCCCACCTCAGAAGTCTAACAGGGATTGCGATGAATCTGTACGTTGCTTTGGGTAAATGTGGACTTTTTAACAATACTAATTCTTCCAATCCATGAGCATGGCATATTTGTTTTTCTGTCTGTGTCATCTTCAGTTTCTGTCAACTAGAAGAAGCAGTTTGAGCCCCACTTCGCTGGGCCTCTGGGATCTGATAACCCCCACCTCTCCCCTGGGTTCTCCCAGCCCTGAGGTTAGGGGAGGGAGCTGCTTCCGGAGGTCACCCTCTGTCAGCTCAGTGTCCCTTAGTTCTCCAATGCCTGTTTAACCAGTGCCTCAGATTAGATTCTCTCTGTTAGAGTAACCAATGTGATTTCTCTTTTCCTAATTTGACCTTGATCAACACAGCCTTTAGTGTCACAAGTTATGTGGCAGCTAATATTAGGCGTATTTTACTGGTGAAGGAGCAGAGACATAGTAAGGTGCAGGGACTTGTCTGAAAGTACACAAGCGGTGGTACACAAGCCAAGACCTATACCTTCCACTTTGAGATCCTCTGCTTTCCGTTTGATCTCCGCATTTCTCTTGCTGAATTTATTTTTTAAGTGTTTTTTTTATAATATTTTCATTTATTTCTAGGAGAGAGAGAGAGAGAGACAGCGTGAGCAGGGGAGGGTCAGAGAGAGAGGGAGACACAGACTCTGAAACAGGCTCCAGGCTCTGAGCTGGCAGTCAGCACAGAGCCCGACGCGGGGCCCGAACCCACGAACCGCGAGATCATGACCTAAGCGAAAGTCGGACGCTTAACCGACTAAGCCACCCAGGCACCCCTAAGTGTATTTATTATTTTCATTCTTTGAAAGAGAGAGTGTGCATGTGCATGTGAGCAGAGGAAAGACAGAGAAAGAGGGGGGCAGAGGATCTGAAGCAGGCTCTGCACAGACAGCAGATAACCCAATGCGGGGCTCAAACTCACAAATTGAGAGATCGTGACCTGAGTTGAAGGCAGATGCCTAACTGGCTGAGCCACCCAGGTGCCCCTGAACTTATTTTTAAAAAACAATTTTATGCTGGGGCGCCTGGGTGGCTCAGTCAGTTAAGTGTCCGACTTTGGCTCAGGTCATGATCTCACAGTTGATAGGTTCGAACTCCGCATCGGACTTGCTGCTGTCAGCGCAGAGCCTGCTTTGGCTCCTCTGTCTCCTCCTCTCTCTGTCTCTCCTCTGCTCGCTCTCTCAAAAATAAGTAAACATTTGGGGCGCCTGGGTGGCTCAGTCGGTTAAGTGTCCGGCTTCGGCTCAGCTCATGATCTCACGGTTTGTGAGCCCCGTGTCAGGCTCTGTGCTGACAGCTCAGAGCCTGGAGCCTATTTCGGATTCTGTGTCTCCCTCTCTCTCTGGCCCTCCCCTGCTCACGCTCTCTCTCTCTCAGAAATAAATAAAACATTTAAAAATAAAAGTAAACATTTGTTTAAAAAATAATTTTATGTTTACAGAAGAATTGCAAAGATAGTAGAGAATTCCCATAATACCCTTCATCCAGCGTCTGCTACTGTTAACTTCTTACACACCACGATACATTTATCCCAACTAAAAATTAGCATAGGTGCATTACTATTTTCAACTACAGACTCCACTCAGCTTTTTTTTCCACATATACACACAAAACACAAAACCCTAGAGACTTTACTAGGACCACCCCAGCCTTCCCCCTCACATCTCTTTTTTGTTCCCGAATCTAATCCAAGATGCCACATCGCCTTTGGTTGTCACCTCTCTTCATCGCTCATCTGTGGCAGCTTCTTAGTGTTTCCTTATTTCTCACGACCGTGACAATTTTGAGATGTACCGTTAGGTATTTTGTAGAACTTCCCTTGGTTTGGGTTTTCTGGTAATTAGACCACAGCTGCAGATCTGGGGGAGAATACCACAGAGGGAAGTGCTCCTCCGATCGCATCACCTCGGAGGTACGCGATAGCTCGTGACTTATGACTGCCGATGGCAACCTTGATCGCTTGGTCAAAGTGGTGTCTGTCAGGTTTACCCACTATATGTCTTTCCTTTTCCATAGGTTATTTGTTACAAGCCAGTCACTAAATCCTCTTGCTGAACTTTTGACTTCCCGCTTAATTACGGGGTTGTGCTTTCCTAACAGGTTATTATCTAGCACTTAAAGAGTCTTGGTGCTAATGGCCGGGAATTACAAAACCTGGGATTAATGATGTTAGGAGATGTGATCATGGAGTGCTTCTCGGGGAATTATCCATGGTACCGTCTTTGTTTTGCACCATGGTTCAACTTGGAACTTGGCTCTTTAGTCTCTGGAAGCGTATGGTTAACGCTAGGACACCTGTTTATCCTTGAGGAACTGGGATCACCTCTAACAAGCCCTGGAATACGATCAGAAGCTCAAGGTCTTAACAGCATGCGGGAAATCAGTAAAACGAGGAAGAGCCATAGAGACACGGTTGCTGAGAATAGGGAAATTGGAGACATTAAAGGATGTGGCTGAAGAAGTGGCGGTTTACAAGGAGGGGCTGAGAGGTGACAGGTGACAGACATACATGGAGGGGTGCGGAGATCTCAGGTAGGAGGCCAAGGAAGGGATGGGGATGGGTCACACGAAGAGAGGTAGGCTGGATTCTGCACATGGCTTATTGTGATATGTGCATTTTGTCTCTGAGATTCGCCGTCTCGGACAAAATAGTTACAGTTCTAGCTGCTAAATTTCACTATACACAGTACTTAAATGAGCTTAGACTTTCATATGAGCTGAATAAAGTAGTACAGTTGGGTTTTATAACCTTGGGTATTCACTGCTACTAAGAAGGGACTGAAGGATAATCAGAGCTCTCAAAACTTTTGGAACTTTAGCAGGGCAACATGGGGCAAATGTCGCCTTGTTAAATTCGCCGCAGACTATGGATCGTAATGTTAACAACTTCCTAATTAAAACTATCAGACGTAAGCTATAGATTTTTTTTTTTAATATTTTTATTTATTTCTAGGAGAGAGACAGCGTGAGCGGGGGAGGGTCAGAGAGAGAGGGAGTCACAGACTGAAACAGGCTCCAGGCTCTGAGCTGGCAGTCAGCACAGAGCCCGACGCGGGGCTCGAACCCACGAACCGCGAGATCATGACCTAAGCGAAAGTCGGACGCTTAACCGACTAAGCCACCCAGGCGCCCCCGTAAGCTATAGATTTTTATTGCATGATATTTTGTTTTAATTATATGGGGTTTCTATATCTCGTGGTTAGCTAAAGAAAATAAAATCTCATTAGGGTCACTGGTTCAGAATAATGGCATTCTTCCTAGGGCTATATGTGTAAATAGATCACCTACCCAAAGCCTCCGGACTGCACCAGGGCTGAGAATCCTGTCATTGATTGGCCTATAAACTTAACTATTTCCGTACTGTTTTTCATACTGTTTTTCTTTTTTCAAGCCAGAGCATGTTTTATTTCCAGGAATGTGAGAGGAGATTTAACAACTCTTGTGATTAATCTTGGACCTTATTTATATAGTTTTAGAGTCAGTATATTTCAGTGGAGGCACAGAAAGACAACAGACCAGTTTACAGTTTTTTGGTTTTGCTTTTTTAAAAAAAATTTAGTTTTGAGAGAGAGAGCACGGGGGAGGGGCGGGGGGTGGTGGACAGAGGATCAGAAGCAGGCTCCACACTGACAGCAGAGAGCCTGATGCAGGGCTCGAACTGAAGAAACATGAGATCATGACCTGAGTCAAAGTCAGACACTTACCTGACTGAGCCACCCAGGCGGCCCAGTTTTTTGTTTTTTGAAATATAGAATGAAGAAGACTTTGTTCCTCTTGCCCTTCTTAGGAATAGGCCTGCTAAAAATGCCTACTTATAAATGACTGGAAAACGGGGAGCCTGAGTGGCTCAGTCCATTAAGCATCTGACTTCAGCTCAGGTCATGATGTCACAATTCGGGAGTTCAAGCCCCTTATCAGGCTCTGTGCTGACAGTGAGGAGCTGTCAGAGGAGCTCTGTGCTTGGGATTCTCTCTCCGCCTCTCTCTGCCCCTTATCCGTGTGAGCACTCTCTTTCTAAAAATAAATAAACATTTAAAAAGTGACTAGAAAAGTAACACTTGGTGGCATTAGAACATTCATATGCTTCATTGGGGGAGAACTATGTGTTGTACATTAAAATACCTATTTCAATTATTGCTGCTGCTTGTCTCTTTGGACACATTCTTCACATATAGTGTGAGGCATCTCAAAATCTCTTGCTTAAAGTGGATTCTTATTTGTGAGTTGGGTTATGAGTCTTCTGACCGGATGAAACCCGGAAGTCAGGCGTCTAGAATGGAGCGCTTGTCTGAAAGTAGTTTCTCTGACCATTAGTCATTATTTACCAACTAGCTGGAGGGAAAAGATGACTGTGTCTGCTTTAATCAAAGCGCTGCTTCTTCCCTTTTTAACCCCCCTTAAAATCAGCTGGTGTTCGGCAAAACCGTTTATATCTAAAAACAGCCCGTCTTCAAGAAGGTACTTTTATTTTAGGAGCATGGTAGGATTGGGTTGTGCTTTATCCTGATCCTGCCTGGGAGGGGCCTGTGTCTTGGCGAGGCCTTTCTGTCAGTGGGGAACTGAAAGTCAAGTAGGTTTCATTTGTCACCAGCGCAGTACATAGCAGTGGTCACTGACCTAGATCCGTGTGATTTTGTGGCAGATGCTCTACTCTGCAATGGATTTTCCAGGCTTATCACCAGTTAGGGGGATTGGAGAGAATTGGTTAATTGGGCATGCTTCTGCTAGGGGTTAAATATTTTGGAAAAGGTCAGCATTAGATGGGATGTCACATAGCCATGACATTGGTCCTGTGTGCTTCCTGCCAGGGGACCTTGCAAAAGAGTTAACAGACTATAAATAGACTGCCTTCTTGGACTGGTTCCTTCGGTAACCAAATCTGAACACAGAGCATCTTTGTGTGAAGGTCATCTTGTGATGCCCTCTTGATGAGTCCCTCATATTTTTTGATATAAGCGCAAAGGGTGTCTTGCCTGTTGTCAGCTTTGTGATCGCCAGCCTTTCTACACTGGTGAGGGACTCCCCACGAGGGTTGGATGGGAAATTCATGAAAAGGGGTTTTTACTGCTGTAAATATAGCTCATTTGACGTTCTGGTCTGTAGCAGGTACAATACAGTCTGTCTCCACGCTGCAGCTGGTTAAGTAGGCAAATTCATTCCAGAGCATGCAAGCCGAGGCGAAACTGTTCTTCCCTGACACCAATCTAAGAAAATGTTCTAAAGCATCACAATTCTAAAAATACCCGCTGGTGAGTGTCAGACCCACTACACATCTGAGAAGAGGGGAAATAGAGAAAGCTGAGAACATAAGCCGACATCACATAAAAAGGAACTGAAATGGAAATATAAAAACCCAAAGATCTATAAAAGAAAGGGTGTATGTAGTGCTGTAAATGAGTTATTCGTCTGACCCCAGATGTCGGTTTCCATAGTAACCATTGCTTGATTCTTTGGCACAAATATTACATGACTGCTAATATATTAAATGAGTACTTTTCTCTTTTAATTATAGATTGGCTAAAATAATATCCTCGCTCTTTGGAAGCAGGTTTTTGGCATTGGGGGCCTTTGCTTTCCTAAATCAAAGCTGCATTAGTGCATTTTAATTTGCCTTTCTACTTCACCTTTCCCCACCCCATTTTTTTTCTTTTTTCTATTAAGATTCTTTTCAAGGAACATTCATGCATCACTGTTTGTCATAGTGAAAACCAGAAACAGACCAAGTCTTCATTAGTGAACAAGTCACGGTATGAGGTAGACTTATCTCAAAAACAAAACAAAACAAAACAAAACAAAACAAAACAAAACAAAAAAACCCCAGGGCTCCTCGGAGACATAAGCAATTCCAGGGATCAGAGAAAACATAAAATTAACCTGGACGATCTCGTGGTGCTAGAAAGTAAGGAAGTGCTTGAGAAATGATGGGGGCCATGTCAAAGGACACAATAACCGCCTCGAAGGAGCCCCCCCGCAGCCAAATCTGGGAGGCTGTATCAGGCCTCAATCTAATAGCAAATGTTAGCAAATTATGAACTTAAAAAATTTTTTTATTGAAGTTAATTATTTTTATGAATGGCTATAGTCCTTTTAATGGACTACTGGGAATTGCCTAATAATTTACAACTGAGATTCTATTACCTCATACTCCTTGTGGCCATATTTTCTACAACAAAATGTGTGCCTCCATTGGGGTGGTTTAACAAAATATTTGAAATTAGAATGGTTTAAAAATCTAGGATATATGGTTGATACACACACACGCCCAGCAGTGCATGCTTCTGTTCTGCCTAAACTGGCAGTTCCACATTTGCTCACTAGGTGGCACTTGGCCCGTGTAAGGCTAACGTAAGAGGAAACTGATGAACAACAGGATAAAAGGCCAAAGAGGAACTTGCTTGCTTGGATTGGCAGTCCCCTGGGGCTCATTGAAAGGGTTCATTTGACTGAGCCTGTAGTGTACTCCTATCCTGGACTTGAGGTGTTTGGGATTTAAATCATTCTCAGATTTGGGCTTCTTTCAGTACAGACGCAGCAGGCCAGAGAGTGTAGTGGCCCAGGTACAAGCTGTCACAGCTCTGGGCCCCTGACAGGCAGAATTAGGGGAGGTGCTCCAGGCCCCTCACTGAATCCCAGGCCTAGTACGGTACTCGGGGTGAAGTGAGGGTGTTGAATGGACGGGTACACATCTTTGTTCTTCGAATACGGTTTAGAGGAACCCACTGTGCTCTAGAAATATCTGTCAGTGCCATGCATTTGAGCACCCCGGGCAGGAGATGAGCAGTGACTGCCTCTGTGGTGTCTGTCATACCCTGAATGTACATTTGTGTCCCCTGCAGGTGCTGTTAGATCTTACAAACAAAAGGGGTGTGTCATGCTGTGCTCTAAGAAAGCTTTTCTCTGAGAAGACCTTAGACACTCCTGTTAGAATTTACAAGGAGTATGGCATTTGGTATGCTTTTGTATGTGCTGCTGGCTCAGCATAAGCATAGAGTTTCGACTCTAGCTTCCAGAACCTGAACAGGGTACGGAACCTTTTGCAATGAATGTTTAACAGTCAGACCGTCTACACTCTACTCAGGTTCCTAGAGTACTCCCAGGATCAGAACAACCCGTAGGCGTGCCCTCCAGTAGCTGAGGCAACTACAAGAGAAAGATCCAGAACCCTTGGTTCTGGGTTCAAATCCCGATTCTGCTGTTAGTCCTGGATCTTCAATAATTGTACAATCTTTTAAATCTCAGTTTCTTCATCGGCCAAGTGAGGGTGTTAATACTAACTTTCTTCATTTATCCAATCAACCAACATAATTTTTGAGTTCCTCCAGGACCTTACAGTCTGGTGTGCTTGGCCAACGTGTCTCCCAGTATTGGCTCTTTTGAATAACAATGTATTTAAACTGGAGATGGATGGTGGTGATGGAAACACAGCATGTGGATGTACTTAAGGCCACCAGACTGTGTACTTAAAACGGTGAAGGTGGAAATGTTCGTGTTATGTGTATTCTACCACAATTAAATAAAGTAGAAAAAAAATATATATATATATGTCCAAAGAACACAGCATGATCCTGGCACAGTAGGCACTCAGGTCGGGAGTGGTAGTGACAAGGAAGACCAAACGGAGGGTTTTCTCCTAGATACAAGTACCCTGGCACAATTAGACCAGTCCGTGGGGAGAAACGGCCTTTTCTGGCCCGTACGGAGCACACCACCAGGCCCGCGGCGGGAGGAACACTGCCGAGCCTCTGCGGGACGCTTCCTGACTCCTTGTCTCCAGCTCAGGGTGGGCTGATGCCTTCCCGTGTCTCAGACGTCGTCCCGGAGTACATGAACTGAACGGCCTCAGGCAGAATGCCTCAGTGCAGTTTCTGGAATTCGGTTCCACTTTTCATAACGAAGACAGGGTTTAGGTAAAGACTAGCGGACAAAGAATAAAGTTCAGCCCGCTTGGGGACTAACGGACCAAACCTTTGAGGTCGGTACCTTGATGACCGAGAATTCAGGCTCAGGGATTATTCTGAGTAGAGGACGAAGAGCACTAGCACAGTTTTTCTTTTTCACTTTCCTTTTGTTTTTCATTTTGGGGGGGTATAGAGGGAAAAGGGTGAAGNCCCGAGTACCTGTGCAAATGAATACGATTAACTTCGCTACTCCAGAAAAAAATTTTAATCCCAAAGTCATTTATTTTGGCTTTAGAATAGACTAGCATTTATGTCGGATTTTCTTGCCTAATTACTTTTTGCTTAAGCTTATTCTAAAATTGTTTTAAATTCCTTTAGTGTGACAGC
>NW_027527428.1:3365845-3385706 GCF_008692635.1 Crocuta crocuta | reverse complement strand
GGGAAGCGGGGGTGGGGGGGGATGGGGGGGGAACAGGCCACAGATAGGATCTGAACTAGAATGGCAGCTTTCCTATAGAAAAGCCCCTTCATATGCTGCCAGTGGGAGAGCAAACTTGGAATCAGCTTTCTGGAGAACAGTTTGGCAAAATGATTTTTAAAGGCTTAAAAATATGCTTACTCTTTGATCCAGTAATTCCACTTCTAGGAATTTGTCCCAAGGAAGTAATCAAACAAGCCTGCAGAAATGTAGGGACACGGCACTCACCACCACATTTGTATCGGCAAAAACAAACAACAAACAAAAAGAAGAAGGAGAAGAGGAAGAGAAGAAGAGGAAGAGGAGGAGGAGAAGAAGGAGAAGAAGAAGAAAGAAGAACCAATGGAAAGCATTGAATAATTTGGAATTGGTCAAATAAAGTATGGTCCTGTCTGTCTCCAATGTGTGTAGTCGTGTTGTCAGATTGATTATAGACTTTAAAAATGTTTACCACAGGGGCGCCTGAGTGGCTTAGTCGGTTGAGCGTCCGACTTTCGCTTAGGTCATGATCTCGCGGTTTGTGGGTTCGAGCCCTGCGTCGGGCTCTGTGCTGACTGCCAGCTCGGAGCCTGGAGCCTGTTTCAGAGTCTGTGCCCCCCTCTCTCACTGACCCTCCCCTGCTCACGCTGTCTCTCTCTCTCTCTCTCCTAGAAATAAATAAAACATTAAAAAAAAATTTTAAAAAAAAATGTTTACCACATCTTTCTAAATGAAAAAGAGAATAAAATTAGTGGACACGGTTTGAAACCGTGCCTGGATGCAGAGATGGGTGGGTAAGAAGAGCGACGGACAGACGAATGAGTGAGGGGACGGATGCCTGTCTAGAGAGACACGTCCTGCAGTGTTAACTTTGGCGTTGTTGAGGGGCGAGTGGCGAGATTATGGCTGATGTTGTATTTTTTGTGTGTTTTTTCAGATTTTCTGTTTGAACGTGTATTGCTTTGTGATTAGAAAACCAACAGCCCTATATTTTAAAAGGATATATGTTTAATGTATCAATGAAAAAGTAAAATGTTGCTATATAATACCCACAAGGTGGGTAATGTGAAGGCACATGATGTAGATTGAATGTATTTTCTTAAGGGTCACATTGCATGCAAGTGAATTACGAGCAGTCATACTGAATACATAAAATCACACGTACCGTGTATTAAATTATGTTTCCCAAGAAAAAGGGCCACATTCAGCAAAAATCTGCGAAGGCACAATTAGAGTATAACGTGCGTGTCCTATGTTCTGACACCAGGACTAGGCGGTAGACTCTTAGAGCCGGGAATACCGCAGTTTGGCTTTCTGGTATTTTCCTGTGAATTATATGTAAGAAACATACATTATCCAGATAACACTAGAACAGTCATTCTTAATTGTCTGAAAGTAAGTCTCGCTTACATTTTCTACTATTTTCCCTTTCTTACCTCATTATCATCACACAGAACTCCAAAGAGTGAAAGCGTAAGGTAAATGATAGGCAAGCACAGACCCCCCAAGGACCCCAGACTAGCCCTTGGCTTACATTTTAAAGAACTCTGCTTTATATAACCAGCTGCAGGGGAATTTGTTCGTCACTGTTTGCGACCTCAGCTCTGTACACAGGATGGGCTCCTCTTTTATTTACGGTCCCTAATTCCCAAAGACACCATGTGGCTTCGCCGAAGGAGAAACCTGGCAGGTCTGGCTCCCTGTCGTCCCGGGTCAGATGGAAAAGCCTTTTGTGATTAATTCGACCACACTGTGTCCTTTGGTATTTGCAACTTCAGTGGGAGTTTTTATTATCCACATTTTGAATCCTGACTCAGATAAGCTGCATATAATGGAAAAAGCAGGGAAATCTAGCCCTTTGGAGGCCAAATCGAATCCGCGTTGTACCACTAGCTGTGACCTTGAGCAAGTTCCCTTAACACGTCAGGTCCTCAGTTAGGAGAGTGGCGCCTTCCCAGCTCACCCCCCAAAGCTGTTATTTGACAGCCAGGAAGTTTTGTCCCTGTGAGGGATGGTTACTGGTCTTTATAAACAAGCTGCCTTCTCACTTTGTTTCTGACAGTTTCCTTATGCCGCCCCGCCTCCCCAAGAACCTGTGAAGACTCTGAGAAGCCTGATCAACATCCGCAAGGACACACTGAGACTTGTAAAGTAAGTTCCCCTGGGGCTGGGGCTCAGGCCAAGTTCTAGGTATAGGGCAGCTCCCTGCCCCCAAAGACTTGCAAAGCATTTTCTGCCAGACCCAGAGTCTCATTCCACTGGCCTCAAGGATGTGAACTGCCCTGGCAGTGATGAAGCACCTTTGTCCGTGTAGATTAGGTCTTCCTGGGTCTAGATTGCTTAGAACTTTATGTGATAGTCTGTGTTTGTGAAAGACTGCCCCCTTTCCCAGAAGCAGTCTTTACTGTCCTTGTTTTATGATTTAAAAAAAGTATTGGAGCACCTGGGTGGCTCAGTCAGTTAAGGGTCAGACTTTTGATCTCAACTCACGTCATGATCTCATCATGATCTCGTGGTTCGTGAGTTCGAGCTCCTGACAGCAAGGAGCCTGCTTGGAATTCTCTCTGCCCCTCTCTCTTCCCCTACCCCCTCGTGCTCTGTCTCTCTTAATTTTTTTTTAATGCTTATTTATTTTTGAGAGAGAGGAAGAGATAGAGCATGAGCAGGGGAGGGGCAGAGAGAGGAGAGACACAGAATCCAAAGCAGGCTCCAGGCTCTGAGCTGTCAGCACAGAGCCCGACGCGGGGCTTGAACCCACGAACCGTGAGATCATGACCTGAGCCGGAGTCGGACGCTTAACCAACTGAGAGCCACTCAGGTGCCCCTCTCTCTCTCAAAATAAATAAATAAACATAACAAAAAATTATTGAAGGCAAAAGTGAACTTTGCAGCTACCTCAGCAAGGTTGTGGAAAAATGGGGTATTTGAAGTTGGAATATAAAATCCTTATTTTATTGCTTAGATTTTCTTTTTAATTTATTCTCCATCTCATGTGTCCTTCCTCTGAGGCCTCCTCGTGCCCCGTCCGGTTGGCTCATCGTCATCATCAGTATCAAGGATCATCAGCATTTGCCTTCTCTGTGCGGTCCCTAAGATAGTGTAATTTTTACACTGATGCTGACCTCCAGATGGCGTGCTAATCTGATGCCCACTGGTCTCCTGGGACGACAGCTTTGGCCAGGGCAAATCACAGCTCTCAAATTTTTCTGAACGGACAAGGAAGAGGACTCAAGAGACCATCTTATGCCTGTATAGCTCAGTCCTGTTAGCAGTAGGAAGTTTATTTCAGATCATTGTTTTTTAATTTTTATTTATTTTTGAGAGAGAGAGAGACATCGTGAGAGTGGGGGTGGGGGCAGAGAGAGAGACACACACAGAATTGGAAGCAAGCTCCAGGCTCTGAGCTGTCAGCACAGAGCCTGACGTGGGGCTTGAACTCACAAACCCCTGAGATCATGACCTGAGCCGAAGTCAGACGATTAACTGACTGAGTCCCCCAGGTGCCCTCTGATCAATGTTTTTAAGATATAACTCGGGGTGTCTGGGGGACTCAGTCAGTTAAGCGTCCGACTTCGGCTCAGGTCATGATCTCACAGTTCATGGGTTCCATGCACCCATGTCAGGCTCTGTGCTGACAGCCAGCTCAGAGCCTGGAGCCTGCTTCCGATTCTGTGTCTCCCTCTCTCTGTGCCCCTCCCCCACTTGCTCTCTGTCTCTGTCTCTCAAAAAATAAAGACTTAAAAAAAAAGATATAACTTATATACTGTACAATATGCCCATTTAAAGTGTGCAGTTGAGTGGCTTTTAGTATATTCAGAGTTGTGCGGTCATCACCACCTTCTAATTTTAGCACATTTTCATCACCCTCAAAAGAGACCCTAAACTCACCAGTGGTGACTGCACACTTCCCCTGAAGCACCTCTTCCAGGCCTAAGCAACCACTAATTTACTTTCTGTGTTTCTCTCCTGATTTGTATACAGTATTCCATTTGTCCCTGCTTCCCCAGCGATTTCCCCAGCCACAGAGTCAACGCTGGGGAAGAGGCCACCAAGGCGGTGCTCTTTGCGGGGGCCAGTTCACACCGCAGCAGAATGGATGGAGGCCCACTAGGCCTCCGTCACTGTCTCCACTTTCTCTCACCACATAAGTCCTTTCCCACCCGTAGAGAGCGACACCACTCTTTACCTTCCATGGCTGTTGTCAGAATTCAGCAAGATAACAGGAGGAAAAACACCTGCTGTTCAATAAACGTTAGGTGAAGGGTGTTTGGGGTCTGTTTTTCAGAGATCATGGGAGTCGGTAGGGTAAATTCGGATTCACAGATTTCCAGGTAAAGATGGAGGATTGGACAGCTCCTTTTGCTTCCTGTCAAAACCCGCTAATGAGAGTATTTTTCAGAAGCATAAATCCACGGGCGCCTGGGTGGCTCAGTCAGTTAAGCTTCCGACTCTTGGTTTCAGCTCAAGTCATGATCTCACGGTTTGTGGGATCGAGCCCCTCATGGGCTCTGTGCTGACAGTGCAGAGACTGCTTGAGATTCCCTCTCTGTCCTTCTCTCTCTGCCCCTCCCCGCTCATGCTCTCTCTCTCCCTCTCAGAATAAATAAACATTTTTTTTAAAAGCATAAACCCCGGGGTGCCCAGGTGGCTCAGTCAGTTAAGTGTCTGACTTCGGCTCAGGTCATGATCTCATGGTTCATGGGTTTGAGTCCCGCACCGGGCTCTGTGCTGACAGCTCGGAGCCTGTATCCTGCTTCAGTTTCTGTGTCTCCTCTCTCTTTGCCCCTTTCCTGCTTGTGCTCTCTTTCTTTCTCAAAAATAAATAAACATTAAAAATTTTTTTTCAATAAAAAGCATAAATTCATAAGAGCTGGGGGAGGGGGGCGTATAGGAAATGAGGAAATAAAAAAGCTAAACCTCTCGATTTAAAGGCTGGGACAGATGGTAAGAGTTAACTCAGCAGGCTGGGGAACTAAGGATCCCACGTGAGGAGAACGAAAAGCTGAGAATCACCCAGTTAAACTGTGACTCCCCCCCCAAAGGCTCAGGAAATGCCAGGACCAGGACCTCTGGACGTTGAGGTGCAAGGCTAAAATGAAGAGCATTGGTGGAAAGCCTGCACTGGAGGCGGTCAGATCCTTCTTTATGCCACATAGCCTGGTGGAAGGCTGGCAGATGATTCCCAATGAAAAAGATAAAACAGAGACTGGACTTGGGGGCCCAGGTACAGTGAAGTTTGGACTCAGTATAAAAAAATGGGGGCTAAGGGGGTTAGGTACATTGGTTACTGAACCCTCCAGCCAGCCCTCCACCCAACACTCTGCCCCCAGAATGCTAGCTGCCGGGCCCTCATCCAAAGAGAAGAGCACTGTCTCCAAGGAGCAGGACCCTCCCAGATGGGAAGACCCAAGAGACTGGCCTTGGAGTTTCCTCCAAGACTCAGATCAGTCCCTGGGGAAGCCCAGGGTCCCCAAACCCCACTGTGCATTCAGATTCCAATGGGGGTTTTAATTTCTTAAATAGGAGCCGACAACCAAAGATGTGCTGACAGCTCAGAGCCAGGAGCCTGCTTCAGATTCTGTGTCTCCCTCTCTCTGCCCCTCCCCTATTCATGCTCGGTTTCTCTCTGTCTCAATAATAAATAAACATCAAAAAATTTTTTAAAAAAAGTACTTATGACCTAGAACTCTATTCAACCAAACTTTCTTTGTTTTCAATTTTTATTTATTTATTTTGAGAGCGAGAGAGAGAGCACACAAGTGGGCTCCACACCATCAGTACAGAGCCCGAAGCGCGGCTCGAACTCACCAACGGTGAGATCATGATCTGAGCCGAGATCAAGAGTTGGACGCTTAACCGACCGCGCCACCCAGGCGGCCCTCAACCAAACTTCCAGTCGGGGTGGCGGTAGAATAAAATCTCAAAACGTTGATCCCTCCAACACATCCCTTTTCAGGAGACTAGTGGAGGAGGTGCCCAGCCACAGTGAAAGTGTGCCCCGAGGAAGAAGAAGCCAGGACATGCAGGAAAGAGGTGGAGGGGACTTCCCAGGGTAATGGGGGGGGGGGTCCGGGTGGCCGCGTGCAGGCACAGAGGTCCTGGGGTCCACGTAGGACCCCCTCTAGAAGAAATGCATGGAACACCCAACGCTTCTGGACATGGAGAGATTTCAATGGACAGCCAGCTGAGGGCTAGCGTTTGAATTCGTGATAAAGTACTGAGAAAACCGAGCAACTGAAAAAGAAATGCGCACAAACACCAAGAAAAATGTAAAAACACTTAAAGATTACTCTGTGTCTAAGCTGGGAACCATGTCCATATAATCACAATAATACAGACACAGATGTACTGAACTAGCAGAATCAAGATAGAGCATATGAGGGGCGCCTGGGTGGCTTAGTCGGTTAAGCGTCCGACTTTCGCTTAGGTCATGATCTCGCAGTTCGTGGGTTCGAGCCCCGCGTCGGGCTCTGTGCTGACTGCCAGCTCAGAGCCTGAAGCCTGTTTCAGAGTCTGTGACTCCCTCTCTCTATGACCCTCCCCTGCTCATGCTGTCTCTCTCTCTCTCCTAGAAATAAATAAAACATTAAAAAAAAATAAAAAGAAAAGAAACTTAAGAAAAAAAGAGCATATGAGGGGTTTGGGGGGGAGGGGATGCTACACATGGGGCAGCGCAAGGAAAGAAAGAAATTCTGGTTCCCATAGTGCGAAATCAGGGGATAGCACCTGGAGCTGAGAAGTCCAGATTCAACAAGTGGGGCGTCAGGGTGGCTTAGTTGGTTAAGCGTCCAACTTCGGCTCAGGTAGGCTCTGTGCTGACAGCTCTAAGCCTGGAGTCGGCTTAGGACTCTGTGTGTGTGTCTCTCTCTGCCCCTCCCCCGTTTGTGTTCTGTCTCTCACTTTCAAAAATAATAACATTAAAAAAATAATAAAAGAATCCAAGCATGTTGTCTAGAAAACAGGTAAATGCCAAAATGATCAGCTAAAAGAGGTAAGGATGTCTCTGAATTAAAAAAAAATTTTTTTAATGTTTTATTTCTGAGAGAGAGAGAGACAGTGTGAGCAGGGGAGGGGCAGAGAGAGAGGGAGACACAGAGTCCGAAGGAGGCTCCAGGCTCTGAGCTGTCAGCACAGAGCCGGATGCCGGGCTTGAACCCAAGAACTGTGAGATGATGACCTGAGCCAGAGTCGGATGCTTAACCGACTAAGCCCCCCAGGCGCCCCATAAAGATTGTTTCTGAAGAAGGGGCAGGAGGAGGGGTGGGGCCTGCTGTTATACTAACAGGCCCTGTGGAAACTAAACTGTGTAATTAGTAACTTCGATTACAGTAAAACTAAAAAAAACCAAAAAGTCTGGCAAATCACAAATGTCCACTGTAGCCCTGCCAAACCTCAGAAGCCCCCTAAATGCTCAACAGTGGTGCTCATGAGGCGCTCAGCCATCGCTCAAAATGAAGATGTGGGCCTATGTTTCTGACCATGGAGAGAAGTTCACGATGTATGAAGTGTAAAAATTAAAGAAAAAAAAAGACAAATTTAAAACTATTGATCTGTAGGCCCCCAAATGCCGAGTCTTTGTGGTTTTCCAGGTGTGCGGAGGAAGTGAAGACCCCGGGAGAAGAGGTGGGGAGGGCTAAAGTGCACTACAATGTGGAGTTCACCTTTGACACTGATGCGCGCGTGGCCATCACCATCTACTATCAGGCCACGGAAGAGTTCCAGAATGGGATTGCCAGGTAAGAACAAGAGACCAGGTGAGCCACGTCCTTCCCGGACAGGCCGGGGTCTGTGCCCTCCGCGCGTACCTGTGGAAGAGAACCTTCTACCAACCAGCTGAGATCTGGTTCCTGAACTCGGATTTTCTTCTTCAGAGCCCCACCTCTTTACCTTTTCCCTTCAAATTGTCCCATCTTGTGCAGAGGCGGAACCTTTTATTCCTTTTTTTTTTTTTAATGTTTATTTATTTTCAAGGGAGAGGGACAGCGGAAGCAGGGGAGGGGCAGAGAGAGAGGGAGACACAGAATCTGAAGCAGCTCCAGGCTCTGAGCTGTCAGCACAGAGTCCCATGTGGGGCTCGAACTCACAGACTGTGAGATCATGACCCGAGCTGAATTCAGACACCCAACCGACTGAGCCACCCAGGCGCCCCTTATTTCATCAAGATGCCACTAAAAATCTATTAAGCTACCTCTCTGTGGACGTGTGGGTTGAATACATAAGCTTAATGGGATTCCCAGGCAAGAGCAAAGGAAACGTTATAAGGGAAATCTTTTCTTTCCTTCTCTCTTCTTTTTCTTTCTTTTTTTTTTTAAGTTTTTATTTATTTCTGAGATAAAGAGAGGCAGCATGAGCGGGTGAGGGTCAGAGAGAGAGGGAGATACAGAATCTGAAGGAGGCTCCAGGCTCTGAGCTAGCTGATCAGCACAGAGCTCGATGCGGGGCTCGAACCCACGAGCCGTGAGATCATGACCTGAGCCAAAGTCGGACGCTTAACCAACTGAGCCACCCAGGCGCCCCTTTCCCTCTCTTTTCTATACCTAGAACCTGTTGGTACTGAGACCAGATGTGGGAGGGAGGAAACGGTCAGATCCGTCTGGGCTAGATACTGACTTTTGCTTTGTCTCCACCTTTGATGGACAGCTACATCCCCAGGGACAACAGCCTCCAGTCAGAGACGGTGCACTACAAGCGAGGCGTCTGCCAGCAGTTCTGCCTGCCCTCCCACACCGTGGACCCCTCAGAGTGGACAGAGGAGGAGGTGAGCTGCCTCGGGGAGTAACAGGCACCTGGGAGCACAGAGGGTGGGCAGGACCCTCACGTAGACCCAGACGGGCCTCGGGCCTAGTCGGGACTCCAGCCAGCAGCGCCCTGACTGCCCAGATGCTAGGGGGCCATGCTCTCCGTCAGCCCTGGCACCTCTCTGTGCCCTTAAAATATGCCTCACGTCGATAGTTCTTCTGTTCCAAGGTAGCGCATTCACCTCGGGTATTTTGAGAAAGCCGTGTTCAAAGAGAACTTGCCAGTGAGAGAGGGCTTTACAGCCATGAGCCTTTAGAAAGCAACGGTGGCCTTCAGTTAAACAGATTAGGTGGCCTTCAGTTAAATAGACTTAGGTAGCTGCCAGGTTGAGCAGAGAGGAAGTTAATGCTTCTTGAGGAGGCCTCCCTTTCTGTTGCGTTACTGTGCCATTTGAATATGTCAAGTCCTTTTCTTTCCCTTCAGCTTGGCTTCGATCTGGACCGAGAGGTGTACCCTTTAGTGGTCCACGCGGTGGTGGATGAAGGAGACGGTAATGGGCGCTTTCTGTCTTCTTTTGCTGTACTTGCTGCCCTTTCGTGGTGCACAGACCGGGCAGCCGCTGTGGCCTCAGGAACAACACGCCCCCTCCATGGAGATCAGGCAGACAGCTTCTCTGTCCCCTCGTCCCCGAGAACAGCCCTGGGTTAGGGGCCGGGCCCCTTCTCCTGACGGCCCAGAGCGTCTGGTCCGCCGGGTATCGGGGAATCGGGGAAGGTAGATGGGCGCCGAGGTGTGGGGTTTGGCTTTCTCCTTCATCCACGTGCCTCTATTTTTTTCAGAGTATTTTGGCCATTGCCATGTACTGCTGGGCACTTTCGAGAAGGTGAGTAACTTCCCGGCGCCTCACTTCGTTCTATTGAACTGTCTTTTGCACGGGGACACGCGCGGCCTGTTTGCCGGGCCAGGCCCGTCGGGGGGGCCGTGGCGGGGCGGAAGGGGCAGGACCCTGGGGGCCACCCTGGGCCTCCTTCCAGCCCCGCCACCTGCAGCTCTCGAGGCCTCAGTTTCCTCTTCCTGAAACGGAGGGGTCAGACTAGATGCTTGTGGGGCCCCGCGACGTGAGGCGTGTGTCCTCGCACACGTGTGTCATTGAGAGACGTGCCCGGGGCTCTCCTGCCCCCGCTTCCGTGTTCTAACTGTCCTCGTTCATTCCAGCACACCGATGGCTCGTTCTGTGTCAAGCCCCTCAAACAGAAACAAGTGGTAGGTATTTGAGGGCCCGGGAGTGGCGGCCCCCAGCCTTCTGTCTTTTCATCTCTCGCTTTCTTTTTCTCTTTTGCTAAGCACCCGTTTTTCTCTTCCACTCCCCCCACCCTTTTATTAATCCAAGAGAAGTTAAAAAAAAACAACAAACAAAAAAACGAGTGCTTTTGTGTGTTAGAAACTCCTTGGGTGGCCTGGAAAGAATACTGACTTTTGGTGTCTTTCTTGTTCCGGAATTGTTGGTGTGGAGGCAGCCATTATCTGAGCAAAGGACTTGAGAAAGGAAAGAACAAGATTTGTCTCTTGACATTAGGTTTAGGGAGAACTCTTTTCACTGAAAATGCCAGGGTGAGAAACATTCCGAGCTAAAGGATAAAGTGTCGGGGTCCAATTCAGAGCCGGTTAGGGCCCTTGGCTTAATTTATCCCACCAACTGTTTTTCTAAAATTCCAAGTTTCCTGGCCATCTGCTGTCTTCCAGAATGACCAGCAAGTTAGGCATAATGTCTGCTCCAAGTCCTAACCCCTGCTGTGCGCCGGTGATTTTTTTTCCCCACTCTTGCAGGGGTGGGAGGAAGGAGAGTCCTGGAGAGTGGTGCCAGTCCCATTGGTCGGCCCCCCTGCAGATGGGTGACAGATGTCTGAAAGTCTGGGTTATTCATTCTTTGGGGTTAAGTGCTCTCCCCTCTTAATGAGGTCAATCGTAGTCAATAACACCTTAGTATGAATCTGTTGATAATATCCTTTCCATTATAATCTGTAGGTTGAAACAGGTTTTAAGAGGCAGAGCAGGAAACAGATCCCTGAGCCCAGGGTGCTCCCTAGGAAGGCCAGGCTTCGGTGAGTTGTCTCACGGGGAAGCCTCATTCCCCAGAACACCCATCTTGGCGTTGGCAACTGACTGTCAAACTGGAGAGTGAGCTACAAAACCAGCGACAGGCTAGGTCCGAGGGGAGGGGATCAGTGGGACAGAGGTGAAGCAGAGGGAGGAGTGGGCTCTTGTAAAGAAACAAGAAAAGGGCCTGCTTTGGCTCTGACATGGCCCAGGCTAGTGGGAGTGGGCATTGAACTTGGGGTTTCAAGGAACGGGGCCAAAAAGGGTCCGCGGCCCTGCGGGTGACAGGGTGGCTCGTGCAGTGCAGGTGGGGGGGCTTAGTCAGCCTTCCCTTCAAGGTCTTGTGGTCTCTCTTTGCTTCTGATGTTTTTCTTTCTCCTCTTTCCCTTGCCCATTTCCTCTCTTTCTTTCTTCATTTCTTCCTTCATTTCTTCCTTCCTTCCTTCCTTTCTTTCTCTCTCTCTCTCTCTCTTTCTTTCTTTCTCCCATTCCTTTGTTTTTATAGTGTCTACACTTAACTTTGATTACATAGCCGATGCTTGTGTTTTGATGCATATCCTTCTATTGACTAGTCTCTCCCTTCTTTTAAAAAAATTTTTTAGGGGCGCCTGGGTGGCTTAGTCGGTTAAGCGTCCGACTTTCGCTTAGGTCATGATCTCACGGTTCGTGGGTTTGAGCCCCACATCGGGCTCTGTGCTGACAGCTCAGAGCCTGGATCCTGTTTCAGAGTCTCTGATTCCCTCTTTCTCTGACCCTCCCCTGCTCACGCTCTCTCTCTCTCTCTCCTAGAAATAAATAAAAAACATTAAAAAAATTTTTTTAAATTTTTTAATGTTATATTTATTTCTAAGAGAGAGACAGTGTGAGCAGAGGAGGGTCAGAGAGAGAGGGAGACACAGAATCTGAAACAGGCTCCAGGCTCTGAGCTGTCAGCACAGAGCCCGACGCGGGGCTCGAACCCACGAACCGTGAGATCTGACCTGAGCTGAAGTTGGACACTTAACCGACTGAGCCACCCAGGCGCCCCTAGTCTATCCCTTCTTAACTGTCTCGAACAGTGAGCTGCAGGTCACAGATAAGTGTCGTATTTGTGAACTTTTATGTTCCCTGTTGGGCATAATGGTGGGTGAATCAAACAGTGGATTTTCTTTCCCTGTTAGAGAGAAAACAAAAGTAAATAAAAGCACCGTTTACTTGTGTAGGCCTTTGCTTTTTTTCCATTGTGCATCAGGAGTCCTTGGTTACCAGAAAAGGTTGAGGGGCAAGTTCCCACTTATCTCTGTCGAGTCAGCCTGCCCTTGAACTTCTCTGTTTGCTTTTCAGGTAGATGGGGTCAGCTACCTCCTTCAGGAGATCTATGGAATTGAAAACAAATACAACACCCAAGATCCTAAGGCAAGTCTCATCCAGAATTCCGAATGTGCTTCTCCCTGGGGGTGGAGTGAGAAATGCTCTGATAAGAGCTAGGATCTTGGAGTGTAGCCTGGCCAACTCTGGACTCTGTCCCTCATTTCAGATGCTTGTGCTTATATCACTTCTGAAATGAAGAACACAGGCAGGTTGGGATCAGTTGTTCTGCCCAGTTCTGGTCACCCAGTTACCTGGCTGGGGTCGTACAGTGCCCCTGGTGTGGTCTGTTAGGGCCCCGCCAGATCTGTCAGAGAAGACAGATCTGAGCCCCATAGGACGAACTTGAGATAAATAGTTCCAGAAGAAGTGAAACTGAGCAGTGTGTGGGCGTACTACCTGAACGGTAAAGTCAAGTCAAAGTGGGGCACCAGGGTGGCTCAGTCCGTTTAGCATCTGGCTCTTGATTTTGGCTCCGGCCATGATCTCCAGGTTCGTGGGATCGGGCCCCGCATCAGGCTCTGTGCCAACAGTATGGGGCCTGCTTGGGATTCTCTTGTCTCTCTGCTTTACTTTCTTCTAAAAATCAATAGACGTTTTTTGTTGTTTTTTTTATTTTCCGTCCAAAGTAAATGTGAGGTTTTGTTCTTACCACCTGTCTCAGCTCTGCAGGCAAGCTGCTTGCAAAGAAAATGTAGGACATGAAGGTCTTTGTGTCACTGGCTAAATTTCTGTCTCCTGGGACAGGTGGCTGAAGATGAAGTTAGCGATAACAGTGCTGAGTGTGTGGTGTGTCTCTCAGATGTCCGGGACACCTTGATTCTGCCCTGTCGCCACCTCTGCCTGTGTAACACGTGTGCTGACACCCTGCGCTACCAGGCCAACAACTGCCCCATCTGCCGANGCTTCTGCCCGGGCTCTTGTGTACCCCTGACTCCTGCATCAGGATGGCCTGATGGCCTGTGTCCTTCTTCCAGCCTTCCGGGCACTGCTTCAGATCCGGGCCATGAGGAAAAAATTGGGCCCCTTGTCCCCAACCAGCTTTAACCCCATCATCTCGTCTCAGACATCCGACTCGGAAGAGCATTCAGTAAGTTGGGCTGGACCCCGTGACCATCTGTGAGGCAGGCGTTCTGGGCTTCCTTACTGGCCTTTTTTACCTTTCACTCTTCTTTACCTGACTTTGCGACGAGTAATTAAACCTTGGCACGCTGCAGTATTTAGTAAGCTGGCTGACGTCACATTGTGTTTAAAACCAACTCGTATTACCACGGAAAATTGGATGCTGATCATTAAATCCCCCTTTTCTTCTCTGGGAACTTGCCGTCCGGTTAATATTCACCACGCCCAGCCCAGAGCTGTCTGCGCTCTGCCTCCCGGTGGGGTCCAGCTCTGGAACTCTCCCCCGCCCCCCAGGCAGGAACAAGGGGATGATTGTTTTGGATTTAAATACAATTTACTGTCTTTATCCGAGTCCTCCTCTAAGAAGGTAACTGTATTTCTTTATCCCACGTCTTGCCTTTATCAACTGGGAGCGAGAGCGGATGAAATCTTCTTTGAAATCTTTCACGTGGGTTTCACAGTGGAAGTGAGGGTATTAGAATGCAGCCTCGAGGCTGTGTGGTCAGAGGATACACCATCCTCAGATTCACACACCAATAGAAGAGAGCCATTATTCAGTACCTGGTAGTAGGGTGATTAGTCAGCTATTTAGGGAGGAGAAATCAGCTGAGCTCTTTACTCCTTACCAGATTAACAGATAGAATTCCAGATGGAGTAACTAGTTAACTCTGTTAAACCAAACCACACATTAAAGATGGAGAATAAATTATAGGTGATTCTTTCATTGACTCGGCATGGGAGAGGAGTCTCTAAGCTTAAAAGCAAAGGAGCACTACAAAAAAAAAAAAAGGGTAGATTTTACTAGATAAAAAATTTATTTTATTTTTTTATTTTAATGCTTATTTTTGAGAGAGAGAGAAAGACAGAATAATTTTACCAAAAGATAATTTTTTTAAATTCTCAGAAGAGGGAGTACCTGGGTGGCTCAGTCGCTTAAGCGTCTGACTTCGGCTCAGGTCATGATCTCGCAGTTCATGAGTTCAAGCCCTGCGTCGGGCTCTGCGCTGACAGCTCAGAGCCTGGAGCCTGCTTCGGATTCTGTCTCCCTCGCCCTCTGCCCCTCCCCTACTTGCACTCTGTCTGTCTCTCTCTCTCTCTCAAAAAAAATGAATAAACATTAAAAAACAATAATAATTTTAAAAATAAATAAAATGACGCACCAGGGCGCCTGGGTGGCTCAGTTTGTTGAGCATCCAGCTTAGGCTCACGTCATAATCTCAAAGGTTTGTGAGTTCAAGCCCCACATTGGGCTTGCTGCTGTTAGCACAGAGCCCACTTCAGATCCTCTGTCCCCCTCTTTCTCTGCCCCTCCACCGCTCTCTCTCTCGTTCCCCCCCCAAAAAATTTTAAAAATGAGATAACCATTTTTCTCCTTTCAGATTCAAAAGCTTTTTTTTTTTTTTAAGTTTTACATATTTATTTTGAGAGAGAGAGAGCATGAGCAGGAAAGGGGCAGAGAGAGGGAGAGAGAGAATCCCAAGCAGGCTTCACGCTGTTGCCGCACAGGGCTCGAACCCACAAACCATGAGATCATGACCTGAGCTGAAACCAAGAGTCAGCCACTTAACCGACTAAGCCCCCCAGGCACCCCCCAGATTCTAAAGCTTCTGAAAGATACTCCATGCTGTCAGAGAAGCAGTTAAAATAGGTTTTCTGTACTGCTTATAGGAGTGTGACTCGAAGGCTCACGGAAGAAACAACAGACTAGCTGTATATACATCAAGCGCCTTAAAAAACTCTATATCTGGTAATCTAAGATCTAAGAATTAAAAAAAAAATTTTTTTTTCATGTTTATTTTTGAGACAGACAGAGAGCACGAACAGGAGGGTCAGAGAGAGAGGGAGACAAAGAATCTGAAACAGATTCCAGGCTCTGAACTGTCAGCACAGAGCCCGAAGCAGGGCTGGAACCCACGAACAACGGGATCGTGAGCTGAGTAAGATCTAAGAATTTAATACCAAGAAAACAATGTGGAAAAGAAAAAATTTGTGGGAGCACCTCTCTCCTTGCTAGATGGGATGTTGCCTGATTCACGAATTGCTTAATAAGACCAGTTAAATCTTCAAAAACAGTAAAAGATTTGTACACAAGGCACTCCTCACATTGTTGCTCACAGTAGGAAATGGTGGACACAGCTAAATCCCTAGCAGAGTAGAACAGGTAGGAAACACGGAATGTGTGAAGCAGGGACATGTATGAAGGAAAAATTCTCACATCTGCTGAAATAAGCAGGATATAAAATTGTTATTTACAGATAGGGGTGCCTGGGTGGCTCTGTCAGTTAAGCATCCGACTCTTGATTTCAGCTCTGGTCATGATCTCGCGGTAATGAACCTGTATTCCCCGTAACGCACATGTATTCCCATTATAATCAGAGAAGTAAACGTTGCTGCGAAGAAGTTCATCTATAAGCGGAATCTAGGAATATGCGGTTCCCTGACATTTTATCTTTCTTTGGGCTCCTTTACAGAAGCTTTTCTTGCCAGACCAGATGTAAAAGAAAACATTTTTTTCAGTGTGGAGTGAGAAACACGATCGTGCCGTAAAACAAAGCGTACTTAATTAATTTTTCAACCTGTCTCTGATTCCTCTAGTCCTCAGAGAACATTCCGCCCGGTTATGAAGTGGTGTCTCTTCTGGAAGCCCTCAATGGGCCCCTCACGCCGTCCCCAGCGGCCCCTGCCCTCCACGTGCTCGGAGACGGCCACCTCTCGGGCATGCTCCCCTCGTACGGCAGTGATGGCCATCTGCCCCCTGTCAGGACACTGTCCCCGCTCGACCGCCTGTCTGACTGTGGCAGCCAAGGAGTCAAGCTGAAAAAGAATCTCTCCAAGTGAGTATACCGTGTTGCCACCGGGGGCCCTGATGACGGGCTGTCACTCCTCTCTCACTTCCTCAGTAGTGGCTCACGCCCTGGGTCTCCAGGGCAGTGTAGACCTTCTGGGCTGTTCCCAGAGCTTTTTTGTTCCACGCAAGACCTGGGGTGAACACCCAGGCAGGTTACCCCGTCCCATAGGGGAGGAAGGTACTTAGGGGACCTGTGAGCACTTAGAAGAATCCAGACAGGCGAAGCTCCTGTGTTTTGGGGGTGCGGGACACCCCTAGGGTCACTGATGCCTGAGGGGAACAGCGTCGTGATCTGTGCCTGTAGCTCGTAAGCATTTAAATCCAAGTAGGCACAAGTCAGGATAAATAAGCTTTCATTGTGTGGCAGAGTTAAGGAGCCTATTTTATAGATGAAAACATTGAGACCCTAAAAACGTCAGTGATTTTTTTCCCAGGTTCAGACACACGTTATGGAAGGAGCTAAAGGTAAAGCCCAGGTTTTCTGACCGCCTGAAGAGCACTCAGTCTCCCCCCAGGGCTCTTTCCCACCTCCGTCCTCCTTCTTAAGACCTGGGCTTCCTCCCCGGCCCCTCTCCGCCCTCTTCTTCCCGCGGAGTCTGGCTCTTCGCGTGGACTCTGGCGCCAGATGCCTTTCCCCCTGGACTGTGGCAGGTCTGTGTCCCAGAACTCTTCTGTGCTGCATGAAGAGGAAGATGAGCGTTCTTGCAGCGAGTCAGAGACTCCGCTCTCTCAGAGACCGTCAGCTCAGCATCTTGAAGAGGTAATTTCATTTCCCTCCGTTTCTCGGACGTTGGACCACAGGTTCTTCCGTCCCACGTGCCTCTCCGGCTCCGTCTGCCTTCATTTGCTCCTCGGGCACCTGGGAACAGCCTTTGAGACAGCAGCAAAGATTTCGTTACATCCCTCTTTTCAACAATACATTGAGCCCCTGTTCTTTACCAGGCACTGTTCCGTATGCTGAGAACAGTAGCCGTAAGGAAACTACAGAAGTCCTTGCCCTGGTGGCGCCGATAGTCTTGACATTGGGCTGGGATGGACGCAAAGACAGGAGAGAAGGGGTGTGTTGGGCGGTGCAGTGCATCGGCTCACCAGACAAAGGAGTTCAAGGCCAGAGGCGGGGTTGCTGTCTCTATAAAGTAGTCTGTGAACTGAGACGTAAGGAGGTGAGAGAGTGAGCGACGCAGATGTCCGAGGAAGCGGGTTGCGGGTGTGGGAACAGGCGGTGGGAGGGCCCGGCGGAGGCGCGCCGGGCAGCCGGTGGAAGAGGACGGGGTTTGCCACCTGTGTCCCCCGCTGGCTTCATGACCCCGCCCTCTGTACCACGGTGAGCCAGGTCGAGTGGAACAGGCGAACCTGACAAAGTGGTTCCTGACCACGGGAGCTCAGGGTCTAGTTGGGGACGGGATGCGCACACAAGTCTCAGCGCTGTGGCCAACACTGTTTGTGCCGGCGCAGCATGTGGTCGCTGAAGGAGTGAATGCGCGAATCTTTTTTAATGTCTTATTTATTTTGGGGGGGGAGGGGCAGCGAGGGGGTAACAGAGGATCCAGAGCAGGCGCGCGCTGTCAGCAGCGAACCCGACGTAGGGCTCAGACTGAATCGCGAGCTCATGACCTGGCCCGAAGTCAGACACAACCGACTGAGCCCCCAGGGTGCCCCAATGATGAATGAATTTTAGCTACGGAGAAGCGGCCCAAAACAGGGACAGTAAAGTGCTGTGGCAGAGACGGGAGCAATTGTAACCCAAGGGAGCACGGTGGAGTAGCATTTGAGCCCACTCTCGGCGTGCTTTAGATTCCCAGTGAAAGGCGACAGAAGCATTGAGGTGGCGGAGGCAGTGCGTGCGGAGGCACCTGGCGGAGGCTGGGGCTCTGAGCAGGCCCGGGGTGCCGAGAGCTTTGCCGTAGGAAGGCCCGCCTGACGCAGATGCAGAGTGGCAGCCTGGAGACTAGCAGGGCTCTCAGGATGACTCTGCCGGCCCAGGCCCAGGCCGGAAGGAATCCTTGAACTACAATGAAAGCAGAACTCCTTGGGGTGCCCGGCTGGCTCGGCCAATAGAGCGCGCGACTCCTGATCTCAGCCTGCATAGAACGAAACAAAACCGAACAGAACTCCTGGAGAAAAGGTTCTGGGGGTAGAATCCCCACCTGCTGGGACGGGGTGAGGGTACCAGCCCCGGTGACTGCCGGCTGGGGTCTCAGGAGTGGGTGGGGAGGCTAAGGCGGTGTTGGTGGGCAGTCGACTGAGCTGGAACTAACCCGATACCCACTTGGAGGTGCCCGGCCGGCAGTGAGGCCTCCGCTGCTTTTGTGTTCTCCTTCAGAAGGAAAGTAGTTTAGAGTCCTGGGGAAACCTGGGGTGTTCCCATGTCACAGCTGCTGGGTGACCTGTGTCACCTGAGCTGCAGTCTTTGTGTGGCCCCAGCAGATGCTGTGCCTCAGGTAGGATGTGTTGACTGAAGTTTGCGTCTCCCCTGGGAGACGGCCAGCCCGGGCCAGGGCGGCGGCGAAGTGAGGGCAAGGAAGCCACCCCTCCTCCGTGTGCAGCCCACTGACGAAGGGGCCCTTAGCAACCCCCCCCCAACCGGTGACCGCCACACCCCCTGTAGTCGGTCCCCCGCCCTTACACCCTTCTCTTTGCACTTCACCGTCTCCCTCCAGGAATGTGGCGTAACTCCAGAAAGTGAGAATCTCACCATGTCGTCGTCGGGAGCCATCGACCAGTCGTCTTGCACAGGGACGCCTCTCTCCTCCACCATCTCCTCCCCAGAAGGTACGTGAGGGAGCGGGACTGCACGCGCATCCCCCCAGCCCCGCGCCCGGCGCTCCTGACGGTTCCTTCAGGGTGGACTTGGGCCAGCGAGTCGATACCTAAGCTGCCTGCTGAACCAGGCTCAAGTCAGAGGCAAGGGGGCCCTGCTGACAGCTGGGGGTCGGGGGGGCTCCTCTCTCTCCAGACCCTGCCGTCAGCTGACGGTTCCTGTAACATGAACTCAGAGGCAGGCAAACTCTGGCTCCCTGGGTGGGGCTCTGAGCTCCAAAATATTAAGGAGCAGCACCTTGGAAAACCTTGAGCCTAAACCTTGTTAGGGAAGGGTGTGGTGTGGCCACGGTGGTCCCCACTGCGCAGGCGCAGGGCGGTGGGCCCGCTCACCGAAGCCTGCCTCCCTCGCTCCCCCCGTCTCCCTCCCTTCTTCCGGCCCCCACAGGCCCTGCCAGCAGCAGTCTGGCCCAGTCCGTCATGTCCATGGTGTCCTCCCAGAGCCGCCGCTCCCGGATCAGCACCGACACGGTCTCCTCCATGTCTGGCTCGTACATCGCCCCCGGCACTGAAGAAGAGGGAGAGGCGCTCCCGTCGCCCCGGGCCGCCAGCAGGGCCCCCTCAGAAGAAGGAGAGGTGAGGGAGGAGCCCGGGACGGCCCTTGCTCCTGTGCGCTCTGCACACGCTCCAGGGAGCCCACGCCTGGGTCTGCGCGTGCCCGCCGGGCTCTGAAGGGGGGACCGGCAGACGACGTGGGGCGTGGAATCGAACACTCTCCGTCTGCTGCCCTGCGACCTGGGGGCTGTCTGTGCCTTGATTTCTGTTGCTCTGTGGCAGGTGACGCCGGCAGCCTCCCCGGACAGCAACTTTGTCGGCCTCGCCGCCGAGGAGCAGGACGCGGAGGTAATAAACGCCGACGGTAGGGCTGTT
>NW_027527428.1:3352799-3365658 GCF_008692635.1 Crocuta crocuta | reverse complement strand
GGGGTGCGCGCAGTAGGATGGGGACTGTTCTGGGAGAGGCTTCCTGAGGGGCATGCTTGGCTCAGTTAGGGGCGGGGTATGGCGTGGAGGGAAGAGCGGCCATGCGCTTGCTCACTGGGCTGTTCCACAGCCCTGTGTGCCGGTCCCCGTGTGGCAGGCGCCTACTGGGTCCTGGAGGGAACTCTTCCGGGTCAGACCCTCCACCTGAGTGTGTGTCTCCTTTGTTCACTCAGTATGTACACAGAATGACTGGCTCGGGCACCTCCTGGCAGGGGATGACATAAAGACCAGTGACCTGGTGTTGACCTCCCCCGACCCTGACTGTATAGACTCAGGCAGGGGCGCCTGGGCTCAGTCAATTAAGCGTCCGACTTCAGCACAGGTCATGATCTCGTGGTCCATGAGTTTGGGCCCCGTGTCAGACTCTGTGCTGACAGCTCAGAACCCCGAGCCTGCTTCAGAAACTATGTCTCCCTCTCTCTTTGCCCCTCCCCTGCTCTCTGTCTCAAAAATGAAT
Source organism: Crocuta crocuta (assembly GCF_008692635.1). NCBI lineage: Eukaryota > Metazoa > Chordata > Mammalia > Carnivora > Hyaenidae > Crocuta > Crocuta crocuta. The sequence goes on along the minus strand of NW_027527428.1, from coordinate 3,365,141 downwards.
ACACATTTTTTAAAAAAAAGCTTGTAACTCTTGATCTCAGGGTGGTAAGTTCGGAGCCCCACGCTGCGTGTAGAGATTACTAAATCTCCTGTTATCCAGAAGCCCCACGGTAGGTGGTGCAGACACGATTACAGTTCAGTACGAGAATGCCCTGACGGAGGCGTTCAGGAAGTGCGTGACATGCCCAGGTCACAGGGAGGGCGCTAGAACTCTCTCTTGAGCCAGATGCTCTCATGGGAGTATCCAGATAGGGTTTGGGATCCTAAAGGAATTTCTGAAAGTTTCAAGATCTTACTCTTGCCCTTTTCATTTAACAACTTTTATTTCCACCTTCAAGAGAGAGTATGAGCTAAACTGTTCCCAAGGCCATTCCTGACGCTCCCCGGGCACATCTGTAACGGGCCTCCGACGCGGTCCCCGTGGGCACACCATGCCTCACCAAGCAAAAGCTGTCTCTGCTCAGCCTCCTGGGCCTCTCAGACACGACGGGAAATGTATGCCATTGACGTAGGCCCTGCAGTGAGATACCATTAGGCCAATTACTTCTGTCTTCAGCTGATCGATAGATTCATTTTACTGCTTTTATAGACTCATAGTGCCTTCCTTCTGTCCTAGGGAAATGATGTTATAGATGAAGAGGATGGATCCCCCACGCAAGAAGATGGTAAAAGACCTGGCCTTTTGCTCCCTCTTATTAAATTTCCCTCTTGGGTATTCTTGAAAGGGGACAGAAAGGGACATGGGGATGACACCATGGCACCAATGTGCCTGTTGGGGAAAGGTGGTCTTCTCGATGGAATATCAAGGCGAGCGGGGTGTCTGAGGGCCTTGGTGGGCTTCCTGGCTCTTTCAGGGCCAGAGCATCAGGACGAAGCTGCTGCAGAAGGCGCACAGGGAGCTCTAAATTCATGCAGACTAGGTTCTGAAGCTTCTTGGGCGCCCTCCATCACCTTCCCTCCCACCCGCTTCCGCTTTTCAGCTGAGTGCCCCCCACCCCACCCCCGAGCCGCCCCGATGATTGGCAACAGCAGCAAAACAGTTTCCTCCACATGGGAGAAAGGTCCATTAGGCAGCCGGTTTGGTTTTGCTTTGGTGAAGAAGGTGGCTGACGTTTCACTAGCAGAGGGACCTCCAGAGCCAGCGGGCGCAGAGCAGGTGTGAGAAAGCGACAGACACCAGCAGCTGCCTGTAGATGAGCGTTTGTAGGCCATTGTCAGGACTGTCTTCCCTGTAACTCACGCCCCCATTATATCTTCAGATGGGGGAATTTTGTTTCTAGCAAGGCCAGGAGAGAAGGAATNGGGTGGGGGGGGGGGGGGGGGGGGGGCGGCTGGGAGAATCCCCCTGGGAATGGACTACCGCGCGCTCCAGGGGCCAGCGTCTCTTCCCTCCCGCAGAGGGACACTTCCAAGGCAGACCCGGGCCACAGCCCGGACGCAGATGTCATCCCACCTGCTTCTGCTTCAGCGCTGGCCATTGCTTGGGGAGTTGAGGGGTGTGCGTGCTGGCTTGACTGCTCTCGCCTGACCAGGGAGCCCTGGAGGAGGCTGCCACACTTGCAGGCCCGCCCGAGACAGGGTCGGGCGCTTCGTCCGCTCAGTGGACGCCTTCAGTGCTCAAGGCACCCGAGTTACCCTTCGTGATTGCTTCCTGCCCGTAGACTGTTCGCTTCTGGAAACTGCGGGGTGGCAGGTGGTCTCCGCCTGATGTTCCACGACCCCACGTGGTAGATTTACGTTTTTTCCTCTCCCTTTCACCAGGAGGAAAGCGGAGGCTCAGGAGAAGCTAGCAAAAATAACTTCCGCAGCTTTCCCCTTCCCCTCACACGTCTGTAGGTTTCTGGTCAGCCCCTTAAAGCAGCCTCAGAATAACAAATTAAGTTTCATAGGGAAAGAAAACATAATTTTGTGAACGTGGCGATTCTGATTTAATATGCAAAATTATGGAAACTGAGACCTTTAGTTTTTGTTGTATGTATTTATCATTTTACAGAGCCTTGTGGTCATAAACACACCGGACACATACACACACACGCACACACACACACACACAACCCCACAGACCAGGAGCAGGGGGAGTCTCTCCCTCGTTTCCCCCTCCCCCCACCTGCAGTCCACACCGGGTGGGGTTCTCCATTGAGCCGGCGCCCCGCAGGGCTGGGAAGCGGCCAGTTAGGGAGACAGGGCAGGACAGGCCACACACAGATACAGGCTCACACAATTTGATTCCGTTATTGTCCACTCTTTCCCCCACTTAATTATTGTCTTTTTTTTAACATATGATTTGAGTTTTTTTTGTCTCCATCCTTAAGATTTCTTTTTTTTTAAGGACAGCAAAGCAGAGAAAAAAAATACTGCCAGCCCCTCTCTAACTGCGTTAACTCCCTTACAGGCCAGAGGACACGCGCATTTCTAGGTATGGAGTGTGACAATAACAATGACTTTGGCATCGCAAGCGTGAAAGCACTGGACAATAAGCTGTGCCCTGAGGTCTGCTTACCTGGTGAGTGGCAGTCTGCTGAACATGAACTTGGTGGGAGACGCTCCCCTGCCCGCACCCCTACGCTCACCCTGGGCCACCCGTCCCCTGCCCCGCCCTTCCTGCCAAAAGGCATGGGCTGTACTAGGCTGCTGGAAGCCAGATGCTGAAAGGAAGTGAGGAGGCCTTGGGAGAGTCCTTGAACTTTGTGCAGAGAGCACACCCTACTCTGAGCAAGGATATTAGGACAGGATGGACAGGAGTAAAACACCCCCTCTTTCCGAATTGGCCTGACTGAGCAGCCGTCCACCCCCTTTCTGCAGGCCCCTTGGCGGGTAGCCTGGTCTTGTTTTCATCAACGGAAGTGTGAGGCAGACCCCGCCTCCCTAAGAAGATCTTGGAAAGATAGCCTGAGCCTTTGGAAAGGGGATCCGTAGCTCCTCCAAAGGAGGAACAGGGAGGAATTTGAAAGCCGACATTTTTTAAACCAGGAACTAGTTCTGTGAACCAGTGAGCTTTGGGTTACCAGTTGCATTGTACTTACCAGACATGGATCCCAAAGGAGAGGTCAGGGGTCAAGGGTGACTGTGCTCCCCGGAGCCCTACCTTTAAGTTGGGTCAGGACTTTCGATAGGCCCCGTTTTTCCTTCTGATACTGAGCCGACCCCGGGACACCTTCCTATGCAGGAACCGTGTTCATCCCCTGAGCGCTCACCCCTTCTAGTCCATGTGCTCGTGCAAGGGCTCCATGAACCCCTCCTCCGAAGCCGAGTCTCACCCGGGGGGACTAGGTCAGAACCGCCCTCCTGGCTTCACAGCAGAGATCATCATCCACGTCGTGGCATTTGTGATCTCAGTATTCCCTGAAATGGAGACTTAAGTGAGCTTCAGAACGGCCACGTCACGTCATGGGTCCAGTGCTTTACTTGCTCAGCGAAGCAGCCAGAGGCGTCGGGGCAGCGCAGCCTCCGGTGCTGGCCGCTCTCCGGGAGCCTGGGAGCGACCCGGGGCCTCGCACGCCCTGCCCCACACAGGCTTGCGGCGGGAAGCCGTAATCCCCAGAAGACGCTTTCTCCAGCCTTTCAAAGGCCTCTCCGGTTGTTTTTGATCTAGTGTGTCCTGCACATACTGCCCAGGACTCTTCGTGTTCAGTGAGGCCAAAAGATGCCGTGTCAGGCCTGGACTGGAGCCGTGGGGCCCAGGCACACTTCACTTCCTGCCTTCCCACTCTGCATCTTGCTTCTGTCTGTCCATTTGTTTTTCACGTCTTTTTGCCAAACGTAAATCTGTCTGTCTGGTTTGTTTCTTTTGAAGCTCATTTATGTTATGTAGACCCCGTATGGAAGTTCATGTTCACTCCGCGCCAGCACTGTCCCCCACTCCCTCCCCCGCCCCAGCCACGCTGTGCCCGACACCAAGCTTGCTGGGCGTGCGCACATGCCAGAGGCTCCTGCCTCGGTCTCGGGCCTAACTGGCGAGGGCCTGCATTCGATAGGAGACCTTCCGAGAAAGAGATATTTGTCACAATAGATGAGTCCCCGTTCCACCAGCAACGGGGATGCTTCCGTGCCAGCCGTTCTGACGGGGAGTTGTTTGGAATTGGCATATCCTGGGGCACGAGTCGGGAAAGATGACATCTCTGTCCTCTCTGCCCTGTGTCTGTGGCGGCTCGCCAGCAGCCATCTTTCTGCTAGGCTCCTGTCTCCCTCGAGGGGCTCCCCCACGCACCCCCGTTTTTCAGCAGAGGGAGCTGCGGGGGGCGGTTTTAGCCAACCATGCTGGTGGAAACTGGCTTCGTTCCTTCCGCTTCCTCCTCCCCCCACTCCCTCTGACCACCCTGCTTGTTGATATTTATTCCACTTACGGGATTGCGGGACAGGTTCCTTACGGGTCCCTCGAGAGCCAGCACGCTGAGGTTAAGCTGGGTTCACAGTCCAGGCCAGACGCGCAGCCAAATGCCTGTGACGCCTGTCGGGAGGGCGACTCGGGTGTAAGCACCAGAGGTGTCCCCTTGTACTCTGTCCCCGCAGGTCTCGAGGGCTCTTAAGGGAGAGGGAAAGCGCATCTGCTTTCTCGGCAAAATGTTCCTCCAGTTCTCCTGGTAGCTGCGGGCTGGGGAACTCTCTGGAAGCGTCTGTTGGGTTAATAACAGGAGTATCCACTTTGGTAGGTCCTGTGGAATAAATAGGCCTCTTCCCGCTCAGCTGTTAAGTCCGGACGGCATCCTCTGGGTGCCCGCAGGCTGGCTCGGCTCCGTGTCCTGCGGCCTTCAGGACAGCTTCTCAGGCACTTGGTCTTTGCTCTGTTTCCCTCTCCACGCGGCGTCGCTCCCATCACGGAGAGCCACGCTCCCTTCATGGAGAGCCGATGAGAAGCGGAGCCAAGGGGAGCATCCCGCGCTGTCCACCTGCCCCATGCCGCGCTCCCCATGCTCACGCGCGCTCTGCTGGGAGACCCGGCCCATGACGAAGACCACGCAGGTCCCCGTCCTCACCACTCCTGTCACGCTTGTGGGAGTGTCGCTGAGAGGGCACCTGTGGCTTTCCAGCCCCTCTTCCCCTAAGAAGCTTCTGAGCCTTCTTGAGCCCCAAGACCAAGGGGGTGCGTTGTTCCGAGATTGTTCTAGAAGGTCTCAAAGGGACAGAGTCTAAGTCGACTGGTGCAGGTGGTGAGCAGGTCGGGACCGTGAAGCCAGGCTGAGTAGGTGCGGCTCCAGGGAATTGGATGAAATATCACAGATGGCACCAGAGCGGCCAGGGGACCAGCCAGAAGTCTGTGGAAAGGTTCTGGGTAGTGTAGGTGATAGGGAAAAAGATCTTTTAAAAAAAGCAAAAATAATTTGGGTTTGTCCGTGGAAATAGAAAGATATTTTTAAACGACCGCCTTGTGCCAGAGGGACCATATCCGGCGAAACAGCAAATCCTACAGAATCTTGAAATCCAGTTCCCTCCTCTCTTCAAGCCTCGTAACCCAAGGCTGAGATACTGCTCGCAAAGTGCCCACTTCAGAGACACGAAGGAGGTGTCTCTTTCCACCGGAAACTCCATGAGACAATCAAACTGTCGTAGTGCCTACATTGGTAGAGCTGGGAAGGGTGTGCAGAATCCCCCTAACGACGCTCCCAAACCTTCCTCTAGGGGTCTCTCCGCCTTCCAGTTTCTCATCCTCGAAATGGGAACCGAAGGGAAGGCACCTTGATCGGATTTTCAGTCAACGAGCTCTAGTTTCTGGCTCAGGGGCCGGACCAAGGGGGAGCGCGGGCTCGGGGAGCCCGGTCAGGGAGCCGGTTCCCCTCTGCACACATGACCAGGGGGCGGCAGCAGGGTTTTGCTGGGGGTCCGTGGTCCGAGTCCTTTGGGGCGTGGGGAAGGGCAGCGTGTTATTCCTGCCAACCCTCCCGTGGCCACGGGGTGCATCAGGAAGCCAGCGAGAACAGACCCTTGAGGTCTGAGTGCCGAGGCTATTCCGGAAGGAACGATTTCAGGCCCTGGCTCAGGGTTCTAGAGCGGTGGAGTCTGTAGCAAGAACTCGTGTGAATTCAGAGTCAGGACAGGCTGTCAGTCTGGTGTTCCGTGGCGTGCTGGTTGGTGGCGGCAGTGGCGTGGATTTGATTTTGTGCATGCATGTGTGTCTTCTCTCTCGTTCACCGTTTGCTTTTGGTCTTTCCCACCAAACAGCCGCAGTTCCGGAGTCCTGCCCCATAAACATTGAAGAATAGGTATGAGATCTACCAAATTATATAAGTGGACAAACCACTCATTGTATTTGGGGGTTCCTGACGTAACGGGCAATTCTGCCCTCTGTTCACTGAAGAGAGCCACCCTTAGGGGAGAATGCACTTTGACCCAGGTCCTAGACTTCAGGGAATAGAAATCTCCAACTTCCACCCAGAATCGAGAGATACCTGTGAATTTTCTGTTCCGCTCACATCTCTTCCCCGGGGGCCCACCTCCGCACTCTGCCGCAAGAGCCTTAGGATGGCTGATCCCACCGGGACACTTACAGGAGATCAGCACTTTATAGCTACTTGATCCCAGTCTTCAGGCCATGACAGGGCCTCAGCGAGCCCTGGTGTGAGGCTGAACCCCTCAAACACGAGCACAGTGAGCCTCAGGCCCTCCCTCTGCACCCAGTCGGCCTAGCCGGTCTCCTGCATGTCCTCTGAGGGGCCAGGCCTGCCCCAGAAGAGCTTGCAGTCTAACGAAAGAGGTCAAGGGTCTGGGGATTCCCTCGAAGCCTGAGGCGCAGTGTGGCGGCAGTCATGCCAGGGGGTGCGGGGAGGTGCAGCCTGGAGGTCTGTCCGTCAGTCAGTCATGACGCGCGAGTGAAGGGCAGGTTTTCTGGCAACAGACAGATAGGGGGTAGTGATGGATTAAATACAGAGCATGAAGGACAGAGGAGCCAAGAATGGGCATCCGGACCAGGCGGCTGGTGCCCCTTGCGCAGGAGCTGTGGTGGGTTTGGGGGAGGACAAGAACTTTAGTAGGTGCTGCCTGGGCGACCCCAAGGCCCTTGGGCTGGTCTCTCCTGGGGTTGACTGCGACCCCCGTGGGCTGCCCAGAGTTTGGGTTAGCTCGGGGTTGATGGTGACCCCAGTGGGCTGCTCAGGCAGGGCAGGGGGCGGGGCACAGAGATGAAGAGCAGCAGGTGGGCCCATCACACCTGCGGCGCCCCCCACCCCCACCTTTCTGTCCCGGACACCCTGCTGGGCAGCCAGCCCCTTCCTGCCCCACCTGGCTCCCACAGCAAACAGTGACACTGGGCCCAAATTAACACGCTCTTCTCACTCTCCTCCATTGCTTCCTGCCCTGGGGAAAACCTCAGCCCCACAACATACAGGCAAACTTCCAAAGATACAGAAGTGGATCGCAGGGCAAGTGCGCAGAACAAGAAATGGCCCTGCATGGTCCTCTCTGCGGTCCGCAATGGCCGTGACCGGGTCTAGCCCACAGGACAGGGACAGCCCCCCGCCCCCACGGGCACCCACCTCGCCCTACTCTCTCCCTCGCTGTGGCCTGCACCCACATGGGGGCCTCAGGTGACACGCATCCTGCTAGCTTCCGAGCCAAACTCCTGGGCTGTCCTGCCGGAGACGCCGTCCGGACCTGAGGGGCGCCTGGCTCCTATACCCCTTCCTTTTCTCTTCTCCAGGCACCTGGCAGGCTGATGACAATGTTGTCAGTCGTCGGCACACACAGCGCCCGCGCTTACCGCCCGGCAGCCTGGAGGACCCCCAGGACAGGCCTTGCGTGTGGGGTCCTTTGGCCGTCTGAGAGCCCCGCCCCTGTCCCTGGGCTCCCCCCAACCCTCACATTCCATCCTGGCCTCACTGGACTGCTGGCCGCTTGGGCGTCCTCCGCGAAGCCACGAAGACTGTCTACACCTAGACGGGGAAGTCAGCCCCCTGCTCCCAGCCCGGTCTTCTCCGTAACCACCACCCCTCCCCTCCCAGAAGGAATGGGAAGCTTCTCTCTCCTCGTGGGCCAGAGCGTCCCCGTGAGCTGCGGCTCCTGACACCTTCCACAGGGACTCTCTGGGAGGTCCCCGCCTTGACCTTCGGGTGGACCCGAGGCCCGCAGGCCGGTTGTTCCCTGTGCACCTTTTCCTCCTTAGGGGGCACAACCAAGAAGACCTGGAGTCTTGGCAGCTTCCTCACGAACACGCCTCTGGCATTTTCTGGAACATCAATAAGCAATTTGAAACCTCCGGCGTGGGGTGGGGCCGGGGGTGGCCCCTGTGAGAGGGGAAAGCCGCGTGGCGCCGTTAGCCGAGTTTCCCTCAAAAACATCAGGAGCTCCTTTCTCCACGACGAGAAACCGCGGCAACCAAAAGGCTGGTTGAGAAACACCGTCCTTGCCTCTGGTCACCGAGCTAGTCCCCGGGGCCGCGTGTGTCTGTCTGCTTAGGAAGGAGGCCTCGAATCTGAGAAATCCCCCCACTACAGGATCACCCTTGGGAGAGTTGTTGACGATCAGGTGCATCCCTGAGGGCCTGGGGCTCCATCCTAAGGTGACTTTTCAAAAAACACATCTTTGACCACCTCTGCGTGCCGGGCAACCGCGTGCGGAGCTGTCGGCCGCTCTCACGTTTCATCACTACAGCCAGTCACGTGGTCCTCTTCTACCTGATGTCCCTGTCCCCGCGCCTTTTTGTGAAGAGTTGAAGAAACAGGCTGAGAGAGGGATGGAACAGGGATTCTCAAGCTGGGGCCTCCCCACCCCAAGTGTTCCCCTTCCCTGCCTTCCGGACCTGCCGAGCCCGAGCCGCGGAGGGGGAGTACTCATCCCACGGGTTCTTTAGGGACGCAGAGATTCTACATGCCCGCCCCCCGCCCCCCAGCCCCGTGCGAGGCGTGCCAGCAGAAGTCTGAAACAGCAAGACCAGGCTGCAAGCTGCTGGCAGTTCCTGCTCCGACACTGGTGGTGTCGGTGGGCTGCACACGGTTCCTGGACGGCTGTGTTGTCTCCTGGCTTTGGGAAAAGGTGCTCTTTCAGTGGAGCATGAGCTAAGGAAGCAAGAGTTAGATACGGCGATTGGTGAGGCCCCAGAGCCTCACGACCATCACGATGGCCTGTCTTTGTACTTGGAACCGTTATCCTGGAAGAGTAACGGGTCGTTTCCAACACCCCAAAGAGAGCCCCGGGCCCAGGGATTCTTCTGTGTGGCTTCTTTGCACTGATGGGCGGTGGTGACCCTTGCCTGGCCGAGTGGTTAGGACTCAGGCCTGCCCTGGTTGGGGAAAGCCTGCTGTCCCAACAGACACGACATGAGTCCCCCGTGAATCTAAGCTTCTGTCTGGAGTCCCCATGTCCCCTTCTCTGAGGCCCTGCTGGGGCTTCTGGACTCCGCTGCTTTGGGCCCCAGTCCTTGTCCTTCTTTCCCCCAACATTCTTACGGTCCCTTTTGCGGTTGAGATTGGTGCAATAACCCCACTTCCTGATTTCCTTGAAGTGTAAGCCCCAGGGAATGGGGATCTTCCCTTGGGCCTGGGGCGGGGGCGCACAGCCTCCCCTCCCCTCGCGGCAGGTAGTAGTCACCGTGTGGTGTTACCCGAGATGAAGGAGATGTAGGTAAACAGCAGCCACAGTGGCCAGGAGCCCTGAGAAGAAGCCATTAGCATCATCCCTCCTGGAGGCTCTGGGTCCTTCCTGACAGCACAGGCTGGGTCCTCTCCCATTAACAGGCTCAGGAAGATTCTTTAAGGCCTTGGTTCCGTAATCAAGACATGCCTGGGTCAGAAATGGTCCTTTCACTCCTGTTTCTCAGCCTGATCCGTGTGTGTCTCTGTCTCTCCGTCTCTCCTACCTCTTTGTTCTCCGGTGGCTCTTAGGCAAACAGAAAGATCCCACCCAAAGGAGCTGGTCTTTAGTCAACTCAATCAGGGAACAGGGCAGCTCCTGACCCTACTGTGCCCAGTCTGTCATCTGGAGACAGTTGTATGATAAGCAACTGACCCAGAGAGGACGGGATGGGGCCTGGCCTCTCACACAAAGGCACAGACTACCTGGAGGCCTGTGGCTCCTGCCAGCTCTGGTCCGAGCTCTCCCGTGGCCTCCAGGAGGTGTGCCAGTTCCGGGCGCACAGAGCCTGCCTTCCTCCTCCACCCAGTTCCACCATCAGAGTCTATACCCGCACTGGGGTATCTCCTGGGCACAGATCCGCACACTTTGAGCCGTCTCACCTGGGGAGAGTTCATGTCCTGTCCACCTGATCTTGGCATGCTGGTTGATCACTTTGCTTTAGGACCTGCACACCTGGCGTGTGCAAGTGTGTGTGTATGTGTGTGTGTGTACTGTTTGTGCCATTTGTGTACCCCTCCCACTCCGTGGGGTACATTCATGGGCACACGACAGTGGGGACATCAAGGATGCAATATTTATGGATTGTTGCATGATTCTTTAAAACGAATAAAACTGTTTACAAGGGAAGGAGAGCGATGAATTGTGTCCTTGGCTTATTTGTGAAAGTTTCTGTCCGACTTTCTCCAGCGCTCAAATATTTTTACACAACAGAATGTCCAAGTGGCGAGTGGGGGAGGCAGAAGGAAGGAAAGCCCTGCTCCCGGGTGCGAGGTGGGAGTTGAGAANGGGGACGCTTCCGCAGAAGCCTCTGGAAAGTCCGCTTCCGGGAACCTTGCTGAGTGCAGGGGTGGGGAGGGAGCCGCTTACCGGGAAACCCTGCCCGCTCTGCTGTGCCTGGCATCGGTGCAGCCATTGCTGCGGACGTGAGCGGCAGGTGGCATCGGAGAGTCAGCCCTGCCCACGGACGTCCCGGCGACAGTCAGGGTCGGGAGGGTGGGAGAGGGCACAGAAACGTGAGCCCAGAGGAGGGGAAAGGAGACGCAACCACACGGCTCCCGAGCCTGAGCCTGGGCCCCCCGCGCCCCTGGCTCGGTCCGCGGAGCGGTCGACGCCGGGGGCAGCCGAGACAGGAAGGAAGCGAGGGCGGGAACGCGGCTGCCCGGCGGACGGCTCGCGGGCGTGCCAGGGGCCTCGGGCGAGAGCCGCGCGCTTCCCCGAGCCCTGCGCGGGGCCCTCGGGCGGGAATGCGCGGGGCCGGGACGCGGTGGCGGGTAGGGGGCTGGGTGGCGCGGGAGAGGGCGGCAGGAGGAGGCAGTTCGGTGAGAGTTACCGCCAGAGAGAGTGGCTAGAGCCCGCGATCTCCTTAGAAACGCACTGGCCAATAGCAGCAGCGGAAGCTGTTTATGGGGGCGGAGCGTCGCCATGGCAGCAGAAGAAGCCTTTGCAGCGGCTACTTAATGCCGGTCCGGGGGCCACGGGCGCTTAGAGAGGCGCCGTCGGGCGGGGGGGAGAAAAGGGGCGCTGACGGGGCCCTCGAGCTGGGGACAGAGAGCCGCGGGGGGTGGGAGGAACTCCTTCCAGAACCTTCCTTTGGCCCGGGCTGCGCTCTGAGCCAGGTAAGGGACTGAGACGGCTGCTGGCCGCGGGAAGGGAGGGTGTCCGTGCCAGCCCGATCTCCCATCCGTCCTCGGCCGAACTGGTGGACCCGGGAATGACATCTGAGTTGGGGGGGACACTTACTTCTCGCTCCCTGTAATTACTATCCTGTTCCCTCCCTTCCCCGTTTATCTCCCATCCTAATATTTCTTTCCCAAGATCAGACGACTTCCCCGTCTCAGGTCTCTGCCCTCCTGGGCTCCCTCGCCCCACTTCCATTTGTTGCGGGAGGGTTGATTTCCCGCTCGTGGGGAGAAGGTGATAGCCTCGGATACCCCTACCCTCTTCCCTCATTTGGCTAATAAAGAAAGTCTCTTCTAAAATCTCAGAGAGGAAAAGAGTGAGACGGACCCAGCGGGGGTCGGACCCCAAGGCACTGGTTCTGTTTCCCAGACCTCGGCCAGTAAAGATCCCCTCAGCAGCGGGGACGGTTTTAGAGGAGCCTCCCCCACCTCGCCCACACCCTGCCATCCAGGGTGGGGGAGGTGCTCAGCTCCCGTCCTCCGTGGTCCCCCGCAGGCATCGCACTGGTCTTCCGAGGAGGCGACCCCCTCGCGGTCGCAGGATGGAAGCGCGCGTCCCCGAGGCCTTGTAACTGGAGCCGCAGGAGTCGGGGGGCCGGAGAGCGCGGCGGGCTGCCCACGCCTCAGCCCGTGGATGTTGACCGCCCCCTCGGAGGGTCCCCGAAGCCATGGCGGAAAGCTGGCTACGCCTCTCGGGGGCTGCGGCGGCGGAGGAGGCAGGGCCGGAGAGCGGCCTCGAGGAGCCGGACGCCCTGGATGACAGCCTGACCAGCCTGCAGTGGCTGCAGGAATTCTCCATTCTCAACGCCAAGGCCCCTGCCCTGCCGCCGGGGGGCACCGACCCCCACGGCTACCACCAGGTGCCAGGCTCGGCCGCACCGGGG
>NW_027527428.1:3321979-3352545 GCF_008692635.1 Crocuta crocuta | reverse complement strand
CGGCCGATCCCGCCTGCCTGGGGCAGCCGCACACTCCGGGCAAGCCCACGTCGTCCTGCACGTCGCGCAGCGCGCCCCCGGGGCTGCAGGCCCCGCCCCCCGACGACGTGGACTACGCCACCAACCCGAGCGTGAAGCCGCCCTACTCTTACGCCACGCTCATCTGCATGGCCATGCAGGCCAGCAAGGCCACCAAGATCACCCTGTCGGCCATCTATAAGTGGATCACGGACAACTTCTGCTACTTCCGCCACGCTGATCCCACCTGGCAGGTAGGGGAAGGCGCGGGTGGTGGCCGCTCCCTCCCCGCTCACCTCCTTTCTCCCCACACGGGGCGGGGGGGACTTAGGTCCCATGTCCGCATGCCAAGTAGGCTCGCTGTGCAGCCAGGGCCCCAAGAGAGGAAGGCCATCGAGGAAGGACGTCAAGGGGGCCCAGGGCTTGGAACTGCCCCTCCTCTGACTTCTGAGAGGGAGGAGGGAGGGTGTTTAAAGGGGGTTAGAAAGAATGCAGACCCCAGATTCATGGGGAAAGCAACTGTCACTCATCCAGTAGACCCAGCCCAAAGACCAGGGCCACATTATGTGTGGACATGGCCCCCTAAGACAGGGTGATGGACTAAAGGACACATTTTTGTCCCAAGTCCTAGAATTCCTAGACATGGCACCGCCCAAGGACAGTCTGTCAAGGCCCAACTCAGAATTGGATGAGGGATGAGCCCCCACCAGGCTCCGCATTCTGCCTTGTCCCAGTCGGCTGGTGGAGGCGGGGGTGGGGTGCGACATGGCGTGTGAAAGCAGGCTGTGTCCCAGAGGCGGGGCTGTGCGGCCTTCCTAAGGCTGCCGCCCCAGCCCCTCACCCAACTCCTCAGTTTCCTGCCTCCTGTTCTCCCCCTCTTCTCAGTCAGCCTCCCCAGGGTGACAATTACCTGAGCCAGGTGCTTTCCACAGGGGCTCTCCCTGCCGCGCACACTGGCTTCATGTTCCAAGTCTCCGGAACCTGGCACAGAGCAGCCAAGGGGCCCGAGCCTCCAATGTAAACATCCCAGCCTTGCCCCTCTACCCACCCACCCACTCTACCTTCTGGGCCCTCAACCCCTGTCCCCCAGGACGGTTTGGACAAGACTGTGCTCCTTGGAATGAACAAGGCAGAACGATGACTTGAGGCCAAGCAGACATGAGTCTTCCACTTTAGATCAGGGTCTAGTTGGAAAGAGAGGCCCCAGAACGCCCAGACTCTTCCCTGGGGCACCCACGGAGAGCAAGCTGCAGAATCCCAGCCCCAGGCTACTCCACGTTTGTTCGGGGGCCCTGACTCTGCGGTGACTGTCATTTGTCCCTTGATGAGAAAGCAGAGACCCCCTACCCCCTGCCCCAAACCTCTGAAGCTCAGGCGTCAGGAAATGGGGGTCAGAAATGAGTGCTGTGCTCCAGGCTGGGTAATAATCANACACACCCTCACACCCTCCCCAGCTCAGCTCCCCCCCCTCCCTGCCCACCTTTCAACCCACCCACTCTCTTCACAAACAGGGCCTGCCAGGCCCAGGCGGGGTGAGATGGCTGTCCAGGCCCTGGGGGAGCTGAAGCCTTTGGCCAGAGACCGCAAGTGGTGGGGGCTGGGAGGGAGGGCAGGCTGGGGTGGCACTCAGGGCTCGGATGACTGAGCAGACAGATATCCCGGCAACAGGGAACAAAAGCCCCCGGCAGCACTCCTGGCCACCGATGCCTTGTGGCCGGTGTCCCAGAGCCACTGGTCAGGGCCGCGCGCGCGTCAGTCCCTGCTCCCCTGGGGGCAGGAACACGAGTGGCCCCCCTTCGGCGGCCCTTCCCGCTCACCCAGCCGACCTCCTTCTCTCCTCTCCCTCCTCCCCCTGCACAGAATTCCATCCGCCACAACCTGTCCCTGAACAAGTGCTTCATCAAAGTGCCTCGGGAGAAGGACGAGCCGGGCAAGGGGGGCTTCTGGCGCATCGACCCCCAGTACGCCGAGCGGCTGCTGAGCGGGGCCTTCAAGAAGCGGCGGCTGCCCCTTGGGCCGGGCCGCTGACCGTGAACACCGAGGCCCAGCAGCTGCTGCGCGAGTTCGAGGAGGCCACCGGGGAGGCGGGCTGGGGCGCGGGCGAGGGCAGGCTCGGCCACAAGCGCAAGCAGCCGCTGCCCAAGCGGGTGGCCAAGGTCCCGCGGGCCCCCAGCACCCTGCTGCTGACCCAGGAGGAGCAGGGCGAGCTGGAGCCCCTCAAGGGCAACTTTGACTGGGAGGCCATCTTCGAGGCCGGCACTCTGGGCGGCGAGCTGGGCACGCTGGAGGCCCTGGAGCTGAGCCCGCCGCTGAGCCCCGCCTCGCACGGGGACGTGGACCTCACCGTCCACGGCCGCCACATCGACTGCCCCGCGACCTGGGGGCCTCCGGTGGAGCAGGCGGCCGACAGCCTGGATTTCGACGAGACTTTCTTGGCCACGTCCTTCCTGCAGCACCCCTGGGACGAGAGCGGCAGTGGCTGCTTACCGCCGGAGCCCCTCTTCGAGGCCGGGGACGCCACCCTGGCCGCCGACCTGCAAGACTGGGCCAGTGTGGGCGCCTTCTTGTAAGAGGCCGGGNAACAGTACAGGCCCGCCCCTGGGTGCCTCGGCTCCTACACCCCTCCCTCTCCCGCTGGCCTCCCCAGGTCTCTATCCAGAGAACGATCCCAGGTACAACAAATGCTAATTAGGTGACAGCAAATTAACCCCCTGGAGGCCTCTCCGGGGGCGAAGGCTCCCCAGGGCTGGGGAAGGAGGGGGAGGGGTNGGTTGGGGGCAGAGGAGCTGCAGTGGGGAGGGGACAGACAGACTAATGTAGTGAGTGTAGCTGTAGCTGAGGCTTAACCGGGAAGGATGCAGAGCTTCCTAGAACCTCTGGGACCAAGAATTGGGGGGGAGGGGGAGGGGCGGGTCGCCCGCGTCCCTGCCCCCACTTGCTGGGGGAGTGTCCTGCTCTACCCTGAGTCCCTCAGTCTGCATCCCACATCCACCCTCCTGCCCAGTGGGGACAATTTAACCTTTTTCATGGAAAGTTATTTACAATAAAACATTTTTAAAAATAAAGTTTTTAAAATTAAAAATCTGACAAAGGACCTGCTTGCAACCTTAGGAAAAGGCAAGGGCCAGGCTGGGAGGAGGGGAATGGCTGGGAGGAAGATGTGGGGGCACTGAAGGCCTCAAGAGTGCCCCTTGATGAGCTCCCCGTGACCTCCATGTCCCCAGGGAGAAAGGGGCTGAGAAGCAGTCCTCAGGGGTCCCCTCCAGCCTGGGCCTCAGCACCTCCGTCTGCACAATGGGGAGAATTGCACCCACAGCCCCCAGGGAAAGGGCGACAAAGGAGACGCAGCCCCCTCCCTGGCCCTGGGGACTCACAGGGGCCAAGCATGCCCAGAGCTCGGCTCACATGTCCCTGACCGCGAGGGCCTGCCCGGGCTCGCCAGCCTGAGTCTGCGGTCCCGGCCTGGGCCTGTCTCCAGCATCACCCTCCCTCGGTCCTCTCCTGGAGGGACAGGGTGTGAGGCCAGAGGGCCCCAGGCTGGCATGTGCTCACCCAGCCAGGCGCCTTCCCTCCCAGGCCCAACGCAAGCTTGAGGAGGAGAAGGCCACCAGGGGTGCCCAGACCCTACTCCTGCACTTACACCAGCAGGCCCACCAACTCCACCAGGGACCAGCCTGCCAGAGCCCTAATGGGGAAACTGAGGCACGGGAAACGTGTTTGGGTGACGCACAGCGGCACCTTTCGGTCCCCTCCCCCCAGCTTTGCCTGGAGCTCACCTCTCCCCCCAGCCCCCTCCCACACNGGGCACTGTCCCCCACCACCTTGCCCAGCCTCCACCGGCCCCTTTCTCCTGAAGCCCTTTTCTTTCCCTTCTCTCCAGTCTGGCTCTAGGCCAACCTGGCATTCCCTGTGCTAACTTGCGGCTTTCACTTGCTAATTATTCCAAATATTTCGGGAGGGCTCACACACTGCTGGGCCAGGGGGTTGGGGCCTTCCTGAGCCCAGAAGCCAGCCCACCCGGCCCCACAGCAGGCCGACGGGGCTGCCTCCGCAGAGACTCCCTGCACCCCTCAGGCCACTCCTCCCTCCCTCTCCCCCCCACCCCCACCAGCCTGCCTTTCCACAGTCCCCAGAAGAGGGGAACAAGGGGGCCCCAGGCTTCTCCGGTGACCCCAGGATCAGCCTCCAGCCCTGGAGGTACATTCTAGATTGACAGGTGGGGTTGGACCAAGGCATCGACAATTTGAAAGGTCCCCAGACGCTTTCAGTGGAAGGGCTGGGCCACCGGGCTTCACACACACTCTCAGCCGGGGCATCAGGGAGTGGGGACAGTGGCCCTTGGCTGGGCGGCTTTTGAACACAGATGTTCACTTACCTACTATTTATTTATAAATGCAGTGTAATCCCAATCTAAATAGATTTCACCCCATGTGCCAGTAAGTCACAGACGTGATGCCCTGTTGACACCAAATCCTTGAGCGAGTGTGTATTTCCTTAGAACAAGGACACTCCCATGGAAGCCTAGCGCCACCGCCTCCGCCAGGAAACTGGTGCTCACGGGTGGCCCCCGAACTGAACCGCCGACCCCATGCAGATTTGCAGGTCGCCTGCTACCAGACTCACACGTTGCACCATCTCTTTTGAGCTGTGTGCTTTGGCGCCCTTGACTCAAGCTCTCGGAGCAGGCTCCTCATCTCCTCTGACCCCCACCTTTGAGGTGAGAAGTCCCTGAACCACTTCATGCCTGACTGTGGGGACAGCGCCTTCCCGAAGCAGGGAGCCAGCGTTCTGTCCCCAGACGCACCACCTTTCCCTGCCCCCGTTCCCCCATGGGTCTCCCAGCCAGGAATGTGATGGGGGGGGGGCGGGAGCTCGGACCGTGGGGCCCCTCCCAGCCCTGCTCCAGCACATCCTCTTCCACAGGACAGCCCCGCAGCGACTCTCTAGTGTCGGGAAGACCCCGGATCCCGAGCACAGCTCTCCCTGCAGTCCTGGAGCAAATAGGCCAGGCTCCCTGCAGAGCTGAGGGCAGAACTGTCTCTCTACCCCGCCCCCACCCGCGCTCCGGGGACCCACACTTGCGGAAGGAAGAGAGCTGGAGCGCTGGGAGGAAGGTGAGGGAGGGCTGGGGGAGAGGCGGTCATGAGTCAGGCGCACTTTCATCCCGGGCTGAGGCCCAAAGGTAAACAGGTGTATTTGGACTCCCGGCAGGGGGCAGCGGGCTGGTCCGCCGCTGGGCAGGCCTGGGCCTGTCAGGGGTGGGGATGTGGCGTGGAGGGGAGGCCTGCGTTGACAATGGGGTGGCAGAGTGGCCCCAGGTCCTGCTGACACGGTCTTTGAGATGAGGAGGAAAACACAGGTGACGAGGGAGGGGAGCATCCCGGGGTTTGGCAGGGGGCTCTGTGAGGCCACCCCTGCTGGCGGTGCCAAGGACGTGCGTGCAGCCCCTGGGGCTGAGGGGGTCCCTTTCTTCTGGAAGCACATGTGTCTGCCCCAGTCTGTGGCTCCCAGGTGGGACAGGTCAGAGCCGCTCTGATAGACGTGCTGGGGCCTGGACTTTCCCGGAGAGTCCAGAACGGGCCGGGACCGGCAGGAGGGCACTGTCCCCCAGAAGCCAACCAGCCTGAGTGGCAGAGCAGGGAGAGGCAGGTGCACACTAACCGGGGGGGGGAGCGAGAGACAGGGCCCAAGGTCTCTCACGGCTGCCCCCACCCGCAGCCCCATCACCCTGAGGCTGCCCTGAGCAGCTTGGGGCTGAGCCCCAGGCCCTCTTTCCCTCTGAAGGAAGCTAGCTCCAGAAAGTAGGGAGGGCAGGCGGCTAGCCTCCTGCCCCCCCCAGGCCCCCCCAGGCCCTCCCAGATGCGGGTTGGGGGGAGGGGGGCTCTGAAGGACAAGGGAGGCACTCCCAGCTGCTGTTTGCCCGGGGCGGGGATGGATGGAGCTGAGGCCCAGAGGCTGCCCAGTCTCCTCTGCCCCCGGCCAAGCCACCACCGCTCCGTCTGTGGCCCTGTTCCCACCCCCAGCCCCCCTGCCCCCCTTCATGCCTCACCCTGGGCACTGAGCCCGTCCTCACCCCACGAGGCCTCCCTCGTCCCTCTGACTTGCTTACCGTGAGCCACGGCCCGTGTCGGCGGGGCAGGCAGGGTGGGGCAGAGTGGCCCCCAGGGCCTGCCTCTAGTTTCAGCCTGAAAACCCACATGTCTGGACCCCTCTGGGCAGATAACAGGCCTCTCTTGCTCATTCCTACATTTGCAGGATCGAGGACAGTGCCCAACTTCTTTAAGTATTGAATGAATGTACTGGCGAGGCAGATGGTTAAAAGGTAGGAAAACACCTGAATAGCCTTGGCAAAAATGCCCCTGCAGACAGTGGCTTTAATTAATCAATCAATTAATTAATTAATATTTAAGTCTAAGTTCATTAATGTATAGTGTAATAATGGCTCTGTGAATACTTTTTTAATTTTTATTATTTTTTAATAATGTGTATTTATGTTTTAGAGAGAGAGCGGAGAGAGAGCAGGAGTGGGGGAGGGGCAGAGAGAGGGGCACAGAGGATCCGAAGCAGGCTCTGTGCTGACAGCAGAGAGCCTGATGCAGGGCTGAAACTCACGAACTGTGACATCATGACCTGAACCGAAGTAAGGATGCTTAAGTAAGTGACTGAGCCATCCAGGCGTCCCCTGTGAATACCTTTTTAAATAATCCATAATTAGGGGCGCCTGGGTGGCTCAGTTGGTTGAGCGTCTGACTTCAGCTCAGGTCATGGTCTCACGGTTTGTGAGTTCAAGCCCCCCCTTCGGGCTCTGTGCTAACAAGCAGTTCAGAGCCTGGAGGCTGCTTCAGATTCTGTAGGTCCCTCTCTCTCTCACTCTCTCTCTCTTTCTCCCCTTCCCCTGCTCATGCTCTGTCTCTCTCTGTCTCTCAAAAACAAATGCTAACATAAAAAAAATAATCCATAAATACCCATGTTATAAAATTGAAAAAAGATACAAAAAGGGGCTTCAGTGAAAAGCAAATGTCCCTTCTGTCCCGACCCCAAGCCACCCAGCTCTCCTCTAAGGCAATCACAGTTACCAGTTTCTCCCGCAGACTTCCAAGCATATAGACCTCCAGGCACATTTTACACGTATATGAGCCTATAAGTATCAATAAGAAATTTCAAGTGCAACAGAGAATCTCAGTTTTAGTCTTTTTTTCTTTTTTGCAGGCATCCCGCCAGGCACTGTCTTCCCACTCAGCTGCAATCAAACTTATCCTATGGCTTCTTTTTGCTTCTCTCCTGTCCAGGATTCCCTGTTTCTACTTCTACCCTTTGTTTGATTTATTTCCAGAAACTTCTGGAAAGGATGCACAGGAGTTGCACTTTTTGAGATCTTGAACACGTATGCATATCTGTAGCCAAGTCTCACATCTGATTGCCAGTTGGGCTGAGTATAACATCGCTCTCAGAAACTTGAAGCCATGGTCATGGCTGCGGCTATGAAATCTGCTGCCTCTTCCATCTTAAACCTTGGCATTTGATTCGTTCCCACTCTAAAGAAGTGTGTAGGGTCCGTGCTTTATCCCTGGTGTGCTGATAGTCCATGACGGGGGCCCTCATTGTGGGCCTTTTCTTCATTCACCTGCAATGCACCGTTGATATCTTTAATCTGAGACAATGTCTCAAAGTCTTTATGTGATGATTTCTTTCCCTTTGATTTCTTTCTGAGACAACTATTTTCAGACCTTAAACATTGAATTGTCCCGTCCTTTCTCTCTTACCTTCTATCACTTTATCTTTTTATTTTCTGAGAAATTGCTTCATGCCCTTTTATTAGTCAACTCTTACTGGCCCCTCCACCCCCCACCCCAACAACGACCACTCATTTTTATCCTTCCTTCCTTCTTTTCCTTCTTCTTTCTTTCTCTCTCCCTCCCTCCTTCCCTCCCTCCCTTCCTTCCTTCCTATTTACTAAACAGGCTTCACACCCAGTGCAAAGCCCAATGCAGAGCTTGAATTCATGACCCGGAGATCAAGACCTGAGCTGAGATCAAGGGGCACCTGGGTGGCTCAGTCAGTTCAGTGCCCAACTCTTGCTTTTAGCTCAGGTCATGATCTCATGGTCTGTGAGATTGAGCCCCATGTCGGGCTGACAGTGAGGGGCCTACTTGCGATTCTCTCTCTCTTTCTCTCTGCCCCTCCTCTGCTCACGTAAGTGTGTGCACATGCTCTATCCAAATAAATAAATAAACGTGAAAAAAAAAAAAAAGACCTCACCTGAGGTCAAGAGTAGGTTGCTGAACCAACTGAGCCACCCAGGCCCCCAACCACGAATTTGATTGCTATCACCTTAGGTAAGTTTTGCCTATTCTAGAATTTCATCTAAATGGCATCAAACAGTTTGTACTTTGTGTTTGGCTTCTTTCACTCAGCGTGTAATTTTTGAAACTTATATCGTTGCACGCATCAGTGGTTTGTTCCTTTTTCCGGGGGGACTAGTATTCCATTGGATGATCCTAGCAGCTTGTTTATCCAGGCTCCTCCTGATGACTGGCTGGGCCGTTTCCAGTGCCCGGCTACTGTGATCACAGCTGCTGGGAACATTCTTGGACGGGGCTTTTGTAGTATAGATTTTTTTTTAATCCCCTTTCATTTGGATGGGGCTCAGGAAGAGAAGACAAACACACGTGGTGCACCTGACATGCTTGACTGGTCTATCCTGAGTTCATTTTAAAAAAAAATTTTTTTTTTAGTGTTCATTTATTTTTGAGACAGAGAGAGACAGAACATGAGCCGGGGAGGGGCAGAGAGAGAGAGGGAGACACAGAATCTAAAACAGGCTCCGGGCTCTGAGCTGCCAACAGAGAGCCCGATGTGGGGCTCGAAGTCACCGTGAGATAACGTGCTGAGCTGAAGTCAGACGCTTAACCAGCTTAGCCACCCAGGCGCCCCTATTTTTTTTAAGAGAGAGAGAGAGAGAGAGTGGGAGAGAAGCCCAAGCAGGCTCCATGCTCAGCACAGAGCCTGACAGGGGGCTCGATATCACGACCATGAGATCATGGCCTGAGCCGAAATCAAGGGTCAGATGCTGAACCTCCTGAGCCACCAGGCGCCCCTGAGGAGTAGTCCTGGGCATTCCGCGCGAACCAGAGAGGAAAGGAGTTATGTGCAGCATGGGAGGAGGTGGGAACCCGCCCGGCTTGCTCAGTACAGGGGAGGGTGAGCGGCCAGTGCGCCTCTTCTGGGGAGCACTTCTGGCCATGTCGCTTCTCCTTGAGCACACCGCAGTGACCCCCCTCACTGACAGGCCTTCTAAGTATGACCAAGATTGGCCCCTTCTCCCACCCCTCTTCCCATCTGCCCCTCCTTCTGGGACCAGTCACACTGACCTGTTACTCAGCGTCACCACCCCCACCTTCCCTCTCCTACCCCTGCCCCTGCCCTGAAGGAACCCCCTCCCATTCTCTCCCTTCGCTTGGGTAACTCCCCACATGACTTAGGGTCAGGCTCCCACGGTCTGAGTCCCCAGCTGTGCCCCTCCCCCAGCTGGTAGAACTGACACCAATCCTTTCTGCACCTCTGCTTGACAAGGGTTGCAATGTCAGGGTCCCCAGGCTGGAACCCAAACCAGTGACAGCACCAGCACTGCCACGTCCTTAAGGGAGGGGAGCAGCATCGGGACCGAGAGTCCCTGGAACTTACTGTGACTCCAGCTGGCCAGCGTTCTGGGGAGCCCACCTCCTCCTCCAGTCCACCCTTGACCTGGAGCCCTTTTAACTGGTGGATCTAGAACTCAGTTTGGGGGGTGACCTCCAACGCAATCCCTTTCTCGGCTTCACCTCTGCGGCCTGTTGCATGCCTCGAGGCGAGGACAAGTGTCCACTTCCTGCCTCATACCCCCGCCTTTCCCCCCCACTCCCAGCATAGACTGCCCACCTCGGCACTCCCGGCTGCTGTCTGGAGTTCAGATCGCTTGGAGGAAGGTCTTGGGCTGAAGGCTGGGGAAGGTGGCCCTGAGCTCTAGGAGTCCACCGCATCAGCTGGCTGGGCCTCTGGCGGACCCGAGGTTCCCAGTGTGGCCTGAGGTATCTGCAGGCCCCGGCTCCTGGAGGGACCGGGTAGAGGGCGGTCTGGTCTGTTTGCCTTCTCTGTTGGGAGGCTGGGGGCAGCTGGAATGGCCCTCGGTCATAGAGGCATAGGCCTTCAGTCTGCAGACCTTAGGAGCCTTCTAGTGTCACCTACAGGTGAGGAAACTGAGGCACGGAGAGAGAGGAACAGTTCTGAGGATGTCAGCACAGATCAGGTTGGCTTCTTTTGGGCTCTGTTAGCTAGGGGACCCAACGGGACATTTGCCACCTCTCCATTCACTGCCTCGGTGGAGTGCCCCCTTCATTGCACCATGCTGACAGCCTGTGTCCTCTCCTGCTGCAAGGGGAGCTCTGGGGGGTGTAGGGACGGTGCCCGGTTCACCATGGCACCTGCCAGGGGTCCACAGTGGCTTCCGGTGTGTGCTCAGCAGAACGTAGCAGAACGGATGGAGGGGGTGGGCAGGCTGTGTCCCAATTCTCCAATTCTGCTGCATCCAGCAGCCAGAGCTCCGAGCTGGGAAGACAGCGCAGAGCCAGGAGAAAGCTCGGGTCGGTCCCGCCTGCCCTCGGAGCCCCGGCCTTGTCTCCCAGCCCAGTCCCCCTCCTTGGCCTTATTAAAAAGCCCCAGCTGAAGGTGTGGTCGTGTGCGGTGTCTGGCAGGTAATGTGCCCTGAGAAACAAGGACATCTGTCCCTGGCTTCTCTCTGCTCATTCATTCATCATTCAGTGGATCTCAGACAGATGGGAAGACCCTTCCACGGGTGTGAAGGACACGTACAAACAGAAGACCAAATGCTCAGAGCAAGAGCAGGTGGGTCCCGAGGTGCACTGGGGACCCCCAAGGCAGGGTCACCTCATCCAATC
The DNA here is from genome assembly GCF_008692635.1 of Crocuta crocuta. NCBI lineage: Eukaryota > Metazoa > Chordata > Mammalia > Carnivora > Hyaenidae > Crocuta > Crocuta crocuta. The sequence continues at coordinate 3,341,593 of NW_027527428.1, read as the reverse complement.
CTCTGCCTCAGGGCAGCCATCGGGTTAGGGAAGAAGACCTCCCCGTCTCCCACCACAGAGACAGGATCCATCAGTCCTCAGCCTCAGGGAAAGACCCGGCCCTTAGCCAGCTCCAGGCAGGACTCCTCTGTGTCCCCTGTGCCCTGGCGAACAGCTGTAGAGTCCCCTCTGTGCCCCACCACAGGAACCAAAGCCACTTTCCCTCACTGCCGTCCCCCACGTCTACTCTAGTTACCGCCCAGATCGGTCAGGTGGCCTGCTCACTTGTGTCCCTGACTCAGGCCACCCCGCAGAAGCTTCTCACCAAATCCAGTCCACCCTTAGCTGATTCGTGGTCCCCAAGGCCACCCTCCCTTCACTTCCAGCCAAACCCAAACTCAACTGTCCTCTCTGGACACCCCTTCCCTACTTCCCAGATGCTGTGAGGCTAGTTAGACCTTCTTCCGGGGGTCCCTCTTCCCAACTTCAAATTCCAGGCCACACACCTGTGCCTCCCAGGGGCTCCCTGCTCTGCCCAGGTGGCTGCGACGCTGCTTCCCCAGCCGGCACAGCCCAGGCCCAGAGCCCTGGCTCCTTCCTGTGGCCTGTATCCCACCGGCTTGCCGTGCACCCTAAATGCCCAAATGTTTCCAAGAGTTCTATTTGGCCAGCAAGAGGGGCTGGACGCACCCCGCGCAGGCTGCCAGCCCCGGGAGGCCGGCTGTCCTTTCCGGTCTGCTGCCCACAGTGGTTCTAGGTCAGCGCCCTTGAATGAACGCACAAATGACTGAACCTGCCCTCCAGCCCGAAAGATCCACCCTGCCTNCCTCGGGAGCCAGGAGCCGCGGGAATGAAATGCGGAGGGTGCCGGTGGCTGACGTCACCGCGCCCGCTGGCCGGGACCCTGCTCCGCGGACCGGTCTGGGGGAGAGGGAGAGGGGGGTGCCGAGCACCTGCCCCGACCCCCCGGCTTCCGCCCTCCTGAGCCTTCCTCATTTGTGCGCGTTCTCCCGGTCTCCACGTTGCTGTCTTCAGTGGTCCCCCTCGCCCCCTCCTCCATTTGCACCCATCCACCTGCCCTTGACCTCTCTCCTCTCTTTTCGTGCGTCCCCTGGACATTCTCGCAGGTTCCAGGCCCTCCCCCAGCCCCCGGAGCCGCGGAGAGGGCCGTGGGTGTCGGGCGCCCCCTGGCGCCCCCCTGCGCTCGGCCTCGGGCGTGGGGAGGAGACCCGGCGCGGCGCTCGCCCCCCAGGGCCCCTCTCCGCCGGGGGCTGAGGGGCCGCTGCGGGGTTGGCGGGGGTTGCGCGCCCCCCAGCAGCCCCCGCGCACAGGGTTCTGGAAAGCGGAAGGCGGCGTCCTCAGAAAGGGACCTGGAGACGCCGAAGATGCCCCAGGGAGAACAGGCTGGGGAAGGGGCGGTTGTTGCTACAAGCCAGATACAGGGAAGGAATGTCTCTTGAACTTCCTCACACGTTTTTCTGGAGAGCCTGCCCGGGGTCGCCGGGAAGTCTAGTCTGGAACGAAGCTGAGGGTAAAGGGGCGAGAGAGAGTCGCAGCAGGGGCAGGAATGGGGCATTGAGTCAGGAGTAAAGGGATGGGGAGTGGCCCCCTGACCCTGGAGGCCCTGGAGCCATGAAGAATCATCTGTCTGCCCATTTGTACTGGCCTCCTCAGCTGGCTTCCTGCCAGGCCTTGACCCTGGGATCCGAAGCAAATTCCTGCGTCCTCTAAGCCGGGCTGACCCGGAGCTAGAGTTTGAAAAGCGAATAGGAGAATTTCCCTCCAGTGCTGTCATCCTCTGGATCCGCACAGGGGAGAGACTCTTGCCCAGTGGCCAGTGTCAGAGCCAGTGGCCAGGGCTCTCTGGTGTCCGGGAGGCAAAGTTCTCCAGGCCCAGGGACGACGCAGGGGCTGTGGCATGGCCGGCGGCAGCGGGGTCATGGCTGGGTGCCTCTTTGACCCACTATCCCACTTTGGGATCTGAAAGGCTCCTGGCCAAACTGACTTCTTCGGGATCTTTCCAGTAACCCTGGCTGTTTGGACCTCCAGGTGCACCCTCTTGCCAGGATGTGGGACTCTGGTCGCGGCCCTGGAGTGTCTAGCTGGTCCCAGGAAGGTCATTCGCGTGATTCTGTGTGAACCAGGCTGCAACATCTGGAGAGAAAATGCGGTATCTGCTTTCTAGGCCTGGGCCTGGCACCTTCTCGGTGCTTCGTTTCCTCTTCTTCTTTTTTTTTTTTTCAAAAAAATTTTATGTCTTTATTTTATTTTGAGAGACAGAGAGCAAGCAGGGCAGGGGCAGAGAGAGAGAAGACACAGAATCTGAAACAGGCTCTAGGCTCTGAGCTGGCTGTCAGCACAGAGCCCGATGCGGGGCTCGAACCCACCGACCGCACGATCGTGACCGGAGCCAAAGTCGGACACTTAACCGACTGAGCCACCCAAGCGCCCTGCTTGGTTTCCTCTTCTGTAGGGGCATCAATTACCTCCCCTTCTCTCCCATACACACAGGTCATTGTGAGGCCTCCAGGAGTACCCATTATAAAGGCCCAGCATGGTGCTAGGCACCTTGTGGTACTCAGATCACAGGCCTCCTTCCTGGTCTGGAAATATGACAAATGTCACATGACCCCTTAGCTAGTACCTGGCGGCTCCTGGTCTTTAAACAGCCTGTTCGATGTTTCGGACTCACCGCCTGGTTGATTTCATTTCCTTGATCTTCAAGAATGACCTCACCAGGTGGCACCAGCCAGACTGTTAAAGGTGCTGGCAGTGATCTGGGACTGGTTGGGGGCAGTCGAAAGGAGTAGGGCATTCCAGAGGTTCTGGACAAGCCAACAATTTGGAATTCAGAACACATTCCTTCCCCCTTCCCACTCCCCCACCGCCGGCCACTCCTCTCCAGCTGTACTGAGATCTAGAACACATGTCTGAGCAGTGGTAGCTGCAGAAACCTATTTAATTCCTAATATACCCCATTTATAGGCAGAAAGGCCAGCGGAGAGCTGGGGGGGAACACTGCTGAACGTTCCCGGGGCACCTGTTACATGTCGGGCCCCTTATATATGCCGTGTCACTTAATCCACGCGGCGTGTTATTCAGAGGGGCCTTTAGCGGAAGCAGCACAGGGGCTGCTAGCGGCTGGCGGGGGCTGGGAGCAGGCTAGGCTTTCCGACCCCACCGCAGGGCTCTCACTTCCCACTCTGTGCCATTGTGGCCCCGGAGGAGATGCCAGCAGGAGTCAACCACCGCATGGAAGATGCGCCCAAAGCCAGACTCCCATCTGCTCCCCAGACCTCTCCCGGGACCTGCTCTGGGTAAGGTGACCAGGGGGAGTGGGAAGCCAGGCTGGGTGCAGAGAAGGGCAGGAGGGGCGGCGATTCGTCTCAGCCGCATCTCTGCCAGTGTTTCTGCTCTCTACGTTGCTGTGATTCCCAGGGCAGAGAGGTTCACAGTTGCCTCACCAGCCACACCTGACTCTTTCCCCTCGATTCCCTACTCTGCGACACACACCCACCAGCTTATTTCACCCCTTTGGTGCTCCCTCCACGCCCTTGTCTTCCTGGATTTAGCCTTGGTGCACTTATTTATTTGTTTAGCACAGATATGTCCCTGTGTGTAAGCAAGGCTGGGTGCTGGGCCCGTTACACCATCAGCCCTGGAGGGCCAGCTTCCCTCTGGCTTTTGTCACTCAACTGTGAGGACCACTTCCTTCTTGCCTGCCTTCGGGCTCTTCTCTGCGGGGCTCCCTGGGGCCTGGCCACTCCCCAGCCCTAGCTCTTGCCTGTGAGCCTCTTCCTGGAGGAGGGTCAGGGTCGCCACTTAGGACTCCACCGGGAAGCCTCTGGGCCAGCTTTCCAGACCCGCTTTCCAAGGTCACACTTTGCCTCCATCCCTCAAGTGGGCGTGGTTCCCCTTGTGACCTCCCAGCCTCTTTGAAAGACCCCCATTCAACCAGTTTACTCAGAGGACATTTCGGTTTGCAATTGTGAAAATGATTCTCAAGTTCATTCTAAAATAAATGAACGAAAAATAATTGGAGACGACCTAGGAAGTTTTTCTGAGAAGACAAAAAAAGGCCCAAAGGAAATATGAACTGTTACATGTGTTGACCAATAAAAGTCACATTGCTTTTTAAATTTTATTTCATTTTGTTTTTAATGTTTGTTTATTTTTGAGAAAGAGAGGCACAGAGTGCAAGTGGAAGAGAAGCAGAGAGAGGGGCGCACAGAATCCGAGCAGGCTCCAGGCTCTGTACTGATGATGCAGGGCCCAACTCACAAATTGTGAGACCATGACCTGAGCCAAAAACAGATGCTTAACCGCTTAACTGACTGAGCCACCCAGGCGCCCCAAAGTTANAGGCACAGAGTGCAAGTGGAAGAGAAGCAGAGAGAGGGGCGCACAGAATCCGAGCAGGCTCCAGGCTCTGTACTGATGATGCAGGGCCCAACTCACAAATTGTGAGACCATGACCTGAGCCAAAAACAGATGCTTAACCGCTTAACTGTCTGAGCCACCCAGGCGCCCCAAAGTTACATTTTTTTTTAAAANAAAAAATGTTTAAAAAAATTAAAAAAAACTTTAAAAATAAAGTTACATTGCTTTAACTGAAATTTGTTACTAAAATTTGATACTAAAATAGGTAAAAAGAGACAATAAACTATTCGTAAAAAAACAATAAAAAATAGGTAAAAAGATAAAATGAAATAAAAAATAAAATAGGTAAAAGCACTTAAGTGGAACAGAGTATACCCTTCCCCCCCGCCCCATAGGTTCAAACATCTGTGGAACTTATTTATAATATAGGTACGATTTCAAACTAGTGATTGAGTAATGAATTGTTGAAGAAATGGTGTGGGGACAATTGGCTATCCATCTGGGGTAAAATCAAGATGGCTATATGACGTATACATAAATATATATGTACTAGGTAAAAAGAAAAGTGGCTTAAGGGAAAAAAAAAAAAGCTTATTTAGAGTAGGCCATTCTGTGAAAGACACAAAACCCAAAAGCTATTAAATAAAAAGTCTGGTTGGGGTGCCAGGGTGGCTCAGTCAGGTAAGTGTCCACCTCTTGATTTTGGCTCAAGTCATGAGATCCAGCCCCACGTTGGACTCTGTCCCTCAGCACGGAGTCGGCTTAGGATTTTCTCGCTGCTCCTCCCCAGCGCATGTTCGCTAGCATGTGTGCACGCATTGTCTCTCACTCTCTCAAAATAAATTTTTTAAACAATTTGAAAAAAGTCTGGTCAAATGAATAAATAAAATTCTAGGAGAACAAATCAGCAGCAACAGAATGAAGCTACATAATAATGAAAAAGGAAAAAATAAGATATTTCCATATGAATGAAGGCAAATAACTTTGATGTTTATTTCTTTTTGAGAGAGAGAGAGACAGAGCACAAGCAGGGAAGGGGCAGAGAGAGAGAGAGGAAACACAGAATTCATGCAGGCTCCAGGCTCCAAGCCGTCAGCACAGAGCCCGACGCGGGGCTCAGACCCATGAACACTGAGATCAAGACCTGAGCCGAAGTCAGACACTCAACTGACTGAGCCACTCAGGTGCCCCAAGGCAAATTTCTTTAATATTCAAAGGATTCTGCAAAACTAGTAGAGCCACTAAACAAGAAGGATATTCACACTTACTTTTCTTCTATTGAAGTATAATTGACATACAATGTTTTATTAGTTTCAGGTGTTCAACATAGTGATTGGACAATTCTGTACATTAGGCAACACACACACACGGTTATTATATCATTGAATTCCCTATGCTGTACTTTTTATCTCCTTGACTCTATTTATTGCATAACTGGAAGTTTGTATCTCTTAATTTGCCCAAATTTCTGTTTTAAAAAATATTTTAATTTTTTTTTTATTAAGTAAGCTCTATGCCCAGTGTGAGGCTCAAACCCACAACCTTGAGATCAAGAGTCACATGCTGCACTACATGGGCCAGCCACGTGCCCACCCCCCCAACTTACTTTTCATTGAAGAAACAAATTAAACACGAGATGCTACATAACATTTTTTAATAAGCAGATTTTATTTATTTAGTGAAATTATACTTTAAAGTAATCAGTAATAATGACCCCTGTTTTGTTTCTGATATTAGTAATTTGTGCCCTCTCCTTTTTTTCTTGAGGAATCTGAGTAGAAGTTATCAATTTTATTGCTTGTTTTAAAAGAACCAACTTTGTTTTTTTTTAGCTTTTTAAAATGTTTTATTTATTTCTGAGAGAGAGAGAGAGAGAGAGAGAGAGAGACAGCGTGAGCAGAGGAGGGTCAGAGAGAAAGGGATACACAGAATCCGAAATACTCCAGGCTCTGAGCTCTCAGCACAGAGCTCGACGCGGGGCTCGAACCCAGGAACCGTGAGATTATGCCCTGAGCCGAAGTCGGACGCTCAACCGACTGAGCCCCCCACGCGCCCCTAAAAGAACCAACTTTGACTTCCTTGATTTTCTCTAGCAATTTTCTGCCTTCAATTTCACCAATTTCTAATGTCCGTTATTTCAATATTCTGCTTATTTGGGATTTAATGTTTTTTTCTTTGTCTGGTTCCCTAATGTGGAAGCTTAGATTTACTGATTTTATTCTTTTTAATTAATTATTTTTTTGTTTTTTAAATGTTTTTTAAATTTTTTTAAAGAATTTCTTTTTTACCTTTCTTTTTTTAATGTTTATTTTTGAGAGAGAGAGAGAGCTCACACGTGGAGGAGGGGCAGAGAGAGAGGGAGACACAGAATCCAAAGCAGGCTGCAGGCTCCAAGCTGTCAGCACAAAGCCCGATGTGGGACCCAAACCCACGAACTGAGAGATCATGACCTGGGCCGAAGTTGGACACTGNTGAGCTAGCTGTCAGCACATAGCCCGACACAGGGCTCGAACCCACAAACCGTAAGATCATGACCTGAGCCTAAGTCGGACACTTAAGCAACTGAGCCATCCAGGTGCCCCCCAGATGTACTGATTTTAAATCTTTCTTCTCTACTGTATCCATTCAAAATTATAAATTTCCCTCCAAGCCCTGTTTTCACTGCATCCCACAACTTTTGATAAATTGTATCTTCCTTTTCATTTAGTTCAAAATTAAACATGAGATGCCATTCCTCGTCTATCAGACTGGCAAAAATGTTAAAATTCGATAATACTTCGTGTGGGTTTAGGTGTGGGGAAAGAGGCACATTTGTAAATTGGTATTGGAAACACAGAGTAGTTCAGCCATTTTGGATGGCAATTTGTACATATCTATACAGATTTTTAAAATATATGGTTTGGGGCACCTGGGTGGGTCAGCGGGTTAAGCGTCTGACTTTGACTCAGGTAATGATCTCACGGTTCATGGGGTCGAGCCCCGTGTTGGGCTCTATGCTGACAGCTCAGAGCCTGGAGCCTGCTTCGGATTCTATGTCTCCTTCTCTCTCTCTGCCTCTCCCCATGTGTACTCAGTTTCTCTCTCTGTCTCAAAAATAAATAAAACATTAAATTTTTTTTTAAGTATATGGCTTAACTTAGGAATATGTAGATGTCTGTAGTGGGGTGCTCTGTGCAGGGTGTATAAGCCGTCCATGTGTAGGGGCAGAGTCTCCAATAGCAAAAACTTGGAAACAACCCAAGTGTCCATCAATGGAGGAAGGCTTTGCTATAATGTATCTCTTCAGTGAAATACTATGCAAGGGAGGCAGGAGATCTCTGATACTGATATTGAAAGATGATCAAGGTATACTGTTAAAAGAAGATGCAGCCACAGGAAAGGATGTTTAATGTGATAGCATTTGCGTTTTTCACTTCTTTGTTTTTTAAATTTTTTAATGTTTATTTTTCTCACACACACACACACAGTGCAAGCGGGGGAGGGGCAGAGACAGAAAGGAAGACACGGAATCCGAAGCAGGCTCCTGGCTCTGAGCTGTCAGCACAGAGTCCAACGCGGGGCTCAAACTCGGGAATGGTGAGATCATGACCTGAGCCGAAGTTAGACACTCAACTGACTGAGCCACCTAGGTGTCCCTTGTTTTGTTGTTGTTTTTTTTTAAGAATTGCATTAGGACTCCTGGGTGGCTCAGTTGGTTAAGCGGCCGCCTTCACAACTTCAGCTCAGGTCATGATCTCATGGTTCATGGGTTCGAGTCCTGCGTCGGGCTCTGTGCTGACAGCTCAGAGCCTGGAGCCTGCTTCGAATTCTGTGTCTCCCTCTCTATCTTCCCCTCCCCCACTCGTGCTCTGTCTCTGTCTCTCTCTCTCAAAATAAATAAACATTAAAAATTAAAAAAAAAAAAGAGCTTTGGGGCACCTGGTGGCTTAGTCAGTTGAGCATCTGACTCTTGATTTCACCTTTGGTCATGACCTTACAGTTGTGAGATCGAACCCAGCTTTGGGAGGGCTCCTTGCTGGGTGTGGGGCCTGTTTGGGATTCTCTCTCCCTTTCCCTCTGCCCCTCTCATCTCTCTCTCTCTCTCTCTCTCTAAACAAACAAGCAAGCAAACAAAAAGAGAGCTTATTCTGTGTATAATATGTTAGGATTTGTATGAACACATTTGGAAAGTGGTAACTGTGGTGACTTCTGGGACAAAGGGGCTTGGGGGTCAGCTCGTCAACACACGCCTGACACTGGGCTGAGAATAATTTAAACTCATCTTTCATTCTGTCCCTCTTTTACTAGATATGGTTGTCATAAACATAACCTCCTTTTTACAATGGATTTTCTCGCAAATCAGATTGGTGGTTTTGCATGGCAGCAAACACCACGGGGGAGCTGCCCAGGGTGTGGAGGCAGGGAGCAGCCACAGCTGTCCCCGCTCCTGGCCAGCTGTGTTGACTTAGTGCACCTGACCTCTCTCATCTGCAGAAGAGAGACAACAGCTGTGCCTGACTTGTCAGTTGATTGTGAGGATTAGATGAGATAAGGAGTCAGGATGGTATTTGTAGCAGAGATGGGCAAACAGAAGGCTCTCGGTACAGGATAGCTGACTACAAATTACACTTAGTGAAGGAGATTTGAGAAGATACAAAAGAAGCGTGCACACCTGTAATTTAATTGCAAAAACACAATGATGCCGTATAAAGTTCAAAGTATTTGTTCACAACCACAGGGATCTTAAGACTTATAGAGCATGATTTATCAGTATTTTTCTTGAGCATCTACTGTGGGCTAGGAGCTGTTCAGAGAGGTAAAGTGCTGAAGGAGGCTCTCTGGGCTGCTCTGCTGAGCCCAAAGCCCTTTCCACTGTGCCCCTCCAGGCCCCCATTCTGTACTGTGGCACCTCACTATTTAAACTTTCCCCTTTACTTAGTTTTTAGTTCTTAGTTCCTTAGTTCATGACGACTGCCTCAGTGAAATCATCCCAGGTGCCCTTCCTCAATCAATCTGCTTTCTTTTTTTTTTTATGTTTGTTTATTTTTGAGAGAGAGAGAGAGAGCATGAGTCGGGGGGGGGCAGAGAGAGAGGGAGACACAGAATCCAAAGCAGGTTCCAGGCTCTGAGCTGTCAGCACAGAGCCCGACATGGGGCTTGAACTCACAAACCGTGAGATCATGACCTGAGCTGACGTCAGATGCTTAACAGACTGAGCCACCCAAGCACCCCTGAACCTGCTTTTTTATCTGCCCTATCTGCAATGGGGTTGTGCTTCTTGGAGATTTTCTTCAATGCCACGCTTGTAATGTCTTCCTGCCCCAGTGGAAGAGTTGCACAATCCTTCTCTGGGCTCTTGGTCCCATCTCTTTCTCCCCTTAGATGTGGCGGGTCCTGGGGTGACCTTGGGAATGCCATGGCTTGGCATCCTGAAATATTCCCACCCACCAGTACATGCCTTCTTGTCTGTCCCCTTCTGCCTGGATGCTGGGTCCGTAGAGGAACTGAGGAAAACCACACAGCCATTTAGCTCCCTGAGGACTAGGGCCCGAGGCAGGGTGGGCAGGGAAGGGATGGAGGAAGGAGTGACATTAGGGTTTGCAGGAGCTGAGTCTTGTGAATACAGAACATCCAGGGCCCTGTGGTTAGTGGAGGCTCTGGGCAGAGGAGTTAGGATGTTTTGGGACTCTGGAGAAGGGGCTCCGTCAGCCTTTTAGCCTTATCTGATTGCCCCAAAGCCTCTGTGAGAAATGCTCCCTGTGTTTCTGAATCCCCGCAGATAGGCAAGGTCTCTCCTGAACTGCTAATAGTTAAGATGCTGGGCCCCAATCCCTCAGGCAGGTTGGGGATCTTTCAGCCTTGCCCTTGCACCTTTTCCAGATCTAGGTAAGCTCCCAGCAAAAGACCCTTCTCCACCAGCANCCAGCAAATAAAATCAGAGCTCTCTCCAAAACTGATGCTGTAGGGTCGGGATTGGACCGCCAGCTCCAAGCCGCCAGACGGATGCTCCGAGGACTCCGCCAGCCCCCAACCCCGGGGATCTGGCTGGCCCCACACAAGCCAGGATTAGGGTTATGGCTGCCACCTAGGCCATGGACAATCACTCTGTCCCCAGCCCCCAGTCCGGGGCTTGCACACGCGGCCCGGTGCACAAAGTCTTGCGTAATGTAGGGCCGATGGAAGAAGCCACTACGCAAGCCCCTGGTTCATTAAACGGCCACACGTTCGGGGCCTACAGTGTGACACGCTCCGTGCTGCGGTCTGCGGGAATGAGACGTCGGTGCCTGGACACAAAATGTGATCTAGAGAAACAAATGTGTGGTTTTCCCCAGCGGCCTTTATCCAAAGGGTCAGCATTCACACGAAGACGGCAAATGAGCTGTCACCGTCCTGCCAGCCGCGCGACACAGCACCGCTTGTGAACCTTTTCTGACAAGGCAGGCAACCCGCGTTCGCCACTCCCAAGATGGCCACCTGCCCCGGCCCATACTCAGTTCTGCGCAAGCTCAGTTCCAGCTGCCACTCCCAACATGGCACCACCAGTGCCCCCGCCCCCGGGGAGGGACAAAGGGCGGAAGTGGGTGTGGCACAGACGGGAGCCGAGAGGGCTCGTAGCGGCTAGGCGCCGGGGAGTGGGAGCTGCTGGGCCGAGGCGATGATCCCCCCGCAGGAGGCGTCCGCCCGGCGGCGGGAGATCGAGGACAAGCTGAAGCAGGTGCGAATGGGGCCGGAATGCAGGTGAAGGAAGGGGCGGAGATCCGGGCCAGGGCTTCTACTCAGGGAGGAGACAGGGCTGGGAGGGAGCACTCGCTGCGAAGAGAAGGGGTTGGGGGCGAGGCCGCGAGGTTGGACGCGATGGTCAGCTTTAGCCTCCGGCTTCTTGTGATGCCCTCCCCTCCGCTTCCCCCAGGAGGAGGAGACGCTGTTCTTCATCAGAGACAGCCTGGAGAAGAGCGACCAGCTCACCAAGAACATGGTGAGTAACCCCTCAGGTGGGAGGGGCAGACAGGCCTCCAGACCCTGGGGGAGAGCCCTTTTCCTGGCGGTTCCGGTACTGAGGGCCTGGATTGGAGCCTGGGGGGTGATGGGGGTAACGTGTGGGTTTCTCTAGCAACAGTGTGGGGTGGCTTACCTAACTCTCTTCCCCTTTTTCGCCCCTTCCCTGGGGATGCTGGCGCAGGCGTTCAGCTTTCTGTCCAAGCTCTCCATTCTTCCCTCCCCCCTTCCGCAGTCATTTAGCGAGTCTGACTGACGTGGGCTGGGTGCTGGTCCTGTGTCATCCTCAGTTCAAGTGATGATCAGAGGACAAGGTTAGCCGGAGATTCTGAGGCACAATAAACTCAACCTTCACCTCAGAGGGCTTTAGGGCTCGATGGAACTTAGAAATCCGACAGATCTGGGATCTGTTCCTCGCCCCTCCCCTTATTTGTGTGTGGCGCCTGACAGGTAGCTCTGACCTTAGTTAACTCATCCACTAGGAGACAATGCCAGCCTCCCAAAGTGGCTCTGAAGGCCATAGGAGCCAATGCATGGGAATGCATCTTGCATCGTACCTGGTTTACAATAGGTGCTCAACAAATACGAATTTCCTTCCTTGTTTCTAGAAGAGACCAGGAAAGCTGAAATTGAGTAGATAAAAACTTGGGTATGTGTTTAGTAACACAATCATAAAATCCTCATCCTTATTTAATGAGATTCACCCTTAGAGAGAAAGGGTTCTGAAGGTACTGGCGATGCATTTGAGATTATTCTGTATGAAACTATTTCCTGTTCAGTCTAGGAAAGCGTCAGAGAGAAGGTGAAATTGAGATTTGGCATCAGAGGGTGGAAGGGAAGCCATCCTGGGGTGATTACCTTAGAAGGAGTTCGTCTGATCCTTGGGTTGCCTTCAAATCAAACTTCATCCAGTTTATTTGGACCACCTCCTCCTATGTGCTGTGCACATAGTAGGCACTGGGGGTACAGGGGTGAATAAGTACACCCTCTCCCTTCCCTCATGGACTTTATTATCTAAAAAGCCAGAGAAAAGGCGGCAAATGCCGTAGACCCCGTGGGTGGGTAGAAGCAGTTTGGGGACAACCTGAGTCCTGAGACTGGGCTGCCCTCCGCAGGTGTCGATCCTGTCCTCCTTTGAGAGCCGCCTTATGAAGCTGGAGAATTCCATCATCCCTGTGCACAAGCAGACGGAGAACCTGCAGCGGCTGCAGGAGAATGTTGAGAAGACTCTCTCCTGCCTGGACCATGTCATCAGCTACTACCATGTGGCCAGCGACACTGAGAAAATCATCAAGGAGGGGTGAGCTCGGGCCAGAGGGTCACATGGCTGACACCTCTTAGGCCAGCGACCCGAGGCTTTATAAAGAAGGGAGGGTTTGAATAATTGAGCCTAGAATTCCCTGTGTGAATTCTCTTCTTTTCCAAATATCATTCGCTTGGTCTTTCCTCTTCATCTTCCACTGCCCAGGCCAACGCAGCTCTTCTCCTTCACAGCCCCACAGGCAGGCTGGAGGAGTATCTGGGGAGCATGGCCAAGATTCAGAAGGCGGTGGAGTATTTCCAGGACAACAGCCCAGACAGCCCAGAGCTCAACAAAGTGGTGAGGGGCCTGCAGGCTAATGTGGGAGGTTTGGGGACACCAGCCCCTGTCATGGTCTCATGAGGGACACTGGACCAGCTTAAAGGAGATCATATAGAAGAAACTAGTGTGTAATACAGTATGCATACTGTAGCCATTAAGATCTCTGCTTCAGAAATTATAGATACACATTTTTATTATGTTTTTGTAATTTGACTAAACTATAAATTATATAGCAAATGTTTTTATTTTTTACTCTTATAATTATTTTTTTATTTGAAAGAGAGAGAGAGAGTGCACAAATGCAAATTGGGGAGAGGGGCAGAAGGAGAGGGAGAGAGAGAATCTTAAGCAGGTTCCATGCTCAGCAAGGAGCCCAGTGCAGGGCTCGATCCCACAACCTTGGGATCATGACCTGAAACGAAATCAAGAGTCGGACATTCATCCAACTGAGCCACCCAGGCACCCCATAAATTTAACATTTGATCTTCATACATGAACGTGTGTTTTTTTGTCGTAGTGGCAAAATATACTTAATACAAAATATACCACGAAAAAAGTTTTTTAATGTTTGTTTATTTTTGAGAGAGAAAGAGCGCAAGCAGGGGAGGGGCAGAGAGAGAGGGAAACACTGAGTCCAAAGCAGGTTCCAGACTCTGAGCTGTCAGCACAGAGCCCGATGCAGGGCTCAAACCCACGAACCGTGAGATCACGACCTGAGCCAAAGTCTGGACGCCCAACTGACTGAGCCACCCAGGCGTCCCTCTTCTCTCGTTTTTGAAACATCTTTATTGAGATACAGTTCACACACCATAACGTTTGCTCACTTAAAGTACACGATTCACTGGTTCTAGTATAAATCACAGAGTTGCACCATGTCCCTGGAACCGATTCGAGAACACTTGGATCACCCGGATAGGAACCCTGAACCCACTGGCAGCCACACCCCTCCACCCCTCTTCCCGCTCACCCAGCCTCTGCGAGACACTGGTCTGCACTCTCTTTCTCCAGATCTGTCTATTCCGGGCTTTTCCTGTGCACAGGATCGTATAATATGTGACTGTTTGTGTCCGCCGCCTTTTACTTAGCATGTTGTTTTCAAGGTTCACGCACACGGTGGTGTGGGTGGTGTGTGTCAGTCCCGGGTATGGCTGAATAATACCGAATTGCATGGGCGGACCACATCCTGGTTCTCCCTTAGCCACTTGATGGACTCACCACTTTTTGGCTGTTAGGAGTAACGTTGCCGTGAACCCTCAAGTACACTCATTTGTGTGGACCCATGTTTTCTGTTCTCTTGGATGTTCTGGATATCTGTTCCTTGTCAGATATATCATTTGCAAATGTTTTCTCTCTTCCGGTGGGTTGTTTTTTTTTCACTTTCTTGATGGTGTCCTTTGCAGCACAAGTTTTTCCTTTGACATTGATCGGTTGATCTGTTTTTTCCTTTTGCAAACCATTTTCCTGTTCCTTTTTTCTTTTTTTAAGTTTATTTATTTTGAGAGAGAGCGCGCGAGTGGGGGAGGGACAGAGAGGGAGGGAGGAGGGAGAGTCCCAAGCAGGCTCTGCACTAACAGTGCCTCGCCCAACGTGGGGTTTGAACTCACGAACCTGTGAGATCATGACCTGAGCCAAGCAAGAGTTGGATGCATGGGGTGCCTGGGTGGCTCAGTCGATTAAGCGTCCAACCTCGGCTCAGGTCATGATCTTACAATTCGTGGGTTCGAGCCCCGCGTCAGGCTCTGTGCTGACAGCTAGCTCAGAGCCTAGAGCCTGCTTCAAATTCTGTATCTCCCTCTCTCTCTGACCCTCCCCTGCTCATGCTGTCTCTCTCTGACTCTCAAAAAAAAAAAAAGTCGGATGCTTAACCGACTGAGCCACCCAGGCGCCCCTGCAAACCATTTTCTAACAAGAGGAAATATTAACGGCTCAGTGAGAAAACAATCAGCCAATATTTGTGAAGCATCCACGTCTTGTAGAACTGTGAGTTCCGCCTGTGAACGTACATTTTGAGAGCACACGAGGCAAAGACATAAGCAAGGAGGGCTTCCTGGCCTTTCTTCTCAGAAGTGAAGGCAGAGGAGGCGCCAGCTGACTGCGGAGGCAGCCTCGGACCCTCTCCCTTCCTCCCTTCCGGTGTCCCCCTAGAAGCTGCTGTTTGAGCGGGGGAAGGAGTGCCTGGAGTCTGAGTTCCGCAGCCTGATGACCAGGCACAGTAAGGTCGTCTCCCCCGTGCTCATCCTGGATCTGATCAGCGGTGAAGATGAGCTGGAGGTGCAGGAGGAGGGGCCCCTGGAGCACCTGCCCGAGGGAGTGCTCCAGGACGTGATCCGCATCTCCCGCTGGCTTGTGGAATATGGCCGCAACCAAGGTGAGAGGGCCCAGGGGGCGAGGCCAGATGGAGTGGGATGTTTTTTTCCCCCTTTGATTTCTTTAATCCATGTGGATTCTGTTGCCTTTTTAATAAAAAGAAGTTTAATAGGAAATAACACATGAGCAATAAATCTACAGTTTGTGTACCAAATTGTGAATCCAGCCAAATTCAGGCTTTTCTTTATATACCTTAACCTCCTGTTTCTTTACTTTTTTGTTTGTCTTTTATTTAAAAAAAAATTTAATGTTTTAATTTATTTCTGAGAGAGAGAGATAGACAGCGTGAGCAGGGGAGGGTCAGACAGAGAAGGAAACACAGAATCCGAAGCAGGCTGCAGGCTCTGAGCTGTCAGCACAGACCTGGACGCAGGGCTCGAACTCATGAACCATGAGATCATGACCTGACCCGAAGTCGGATGCTTAACTGACATTTAATAGTCAGGCACCCAGGCGTCCCCAGTTACAAAGACGTCAAATAGTGCAGAAAGCCTTTGTTCTTTTTAACAGCTGCATATATTTTGCGGCATGGCGGTAATATCATTTCTTTAGCCGGTCCTGGAATTTAAAAAAATCTTGAGTCAAGCAAAAATTTTAGAAAACAAAAACTCCAATGAATATTCCATCTTAAGGTTTTTTAGCCCCCCAAGCCCTCCTTCTCTTTGTTAGCGTGTACGCACGCCCGCTGTCAGTGTGCATGACCGTTATCCCCGTCTTCCTTCACAGACTGCATGGTGACAAGTCTCAGGGCTACAGGTAGTGACCTCGTGAACACATCATGGCTCATAAGCTGCACTGTGGGGGGACCTCGGGGTCGGCAGGACATTTTTAGGGGCTCCCTGGCCAGAAGAGGGAAGCCGGTGGACAGCCTGAAGACCCCTCAGCACCCTTCAGCCAGAGCCTCTGTGCTTTGGCCCATTCTTTGCATCGGGGCTCCCTGCAGCCCATTTGTTGGGACCTGCTGAAATGTACCACGGTGTTTCCTTGCTCACTCGCGTTTTTGGATTTTCCGGTTTTCTGGTATTGAGAAATAGTACGGCAGGGAGCATACCTGTGCGATTGCCTTTCTTAGGTAGGGAGTTCGTGGGTATTTTCTCAAAGACGTAACCATCGGATAGAAGCGTCCAAACAGACCCATAACCTTCTGCCATTGTGAGCTCCTCTCCAGTCGACAGGCCCACACGGTCCCGTGGCTCTTTCTTCTTCATTAATTTCATTGACCTCATTTAGGACTGTCACAGTCCTTTTTTTCCCCCCCAACTTGCTCCTCATTAACGGCTAAAGATACAGCGCGTTTTTCGTTCACCAACGTTTGTTTTCTCTTTGGCTCCTGTAAATCGCCCACGTCCTTTGTCCCCTTCCCAAGGTGAATCTGGATGTTAGTTTTCTGTTTTTTATCTAAAAGAAACTTACCTTGGAAACGTAATTATCGGTTTCCCTTTTTAAAGACAGCCTGGGGGCGCCTGGGGGGCTCAGTCGGTTAAGTGTTTGGACTTCGGCTCAGGTCATGATCTCACGGTTGGTGGGTTCGAGCCCCGCATTGGGCTCTGTGCTGACAGCTCAGGGCCTGGAGCCTGCTTTGGATTCTGTGTCTCCCTCTCTCTCTGTTCCTCCCCTGCTCACATTGTGTTTCTCTCTCTCAAAAACAAATAAACATTAAAATAAGTTAAAATAAATAAATTAATAAAGGTAGCCTGATTTGGGATCAGGCTATGTGGGTGGCTGAGAGCCACAGCAGATGCCGCGAACGGGTTAGCGGGCAGAAACAGCAGGCTCTACTGCTTCCCTGCATGCTTGTGTAGGGGGAGAGGGGGTCCCACGGCGGGGCAGGGACCCCAGCTGCCACGGCGCTGTCGCCCCATCTCTCCCCAGATTTCATGAATGTCTACTACCAGATTCGCTCCAGCCAGCTAGATCGCTCTCTCAAGGGCCTGAAGGAGCACTTCCGGAAGAGCAGTTCTTCCTCTGGAGTTCCCTACTCGCCTGCTATCCCCAACAAGAGGAAAGACACGCCCACCAAGAAGCCCACCAAGAGGCCAGGTGAGCCCCGACCCCGGCCTGTGCAGCCCCTGCCAGAAGGCTGCGTGGGGCCTGCCTTGCTTTGGGCCGCCCTGGGCTTAGCCGTGTCGGTCCCTCCAGAGCCTGCCCTCACGGTGACCCCCGACTGTAGGTTCCCAGGACAGAAAGCAGGTGTCTACCCACCTAGCAGGGCCCCATCCATGGCGGCCCCGCACTCCCCGTGTGTCAGCCGCAGCTTGGCGAGCTGCCCTTGGCTGAAAGAGAGGCTAGGATATCACAGGGTGAGGAGCTGCCGTGAGCATCACCAGGCAGAGAAAGCTCGTGAAACCAGGGTCCTCTTCCACCTTAGCCCACGCTGCAAGCCGCGGTGGCAGGCACGTGCCGGGTGTGGCCTTGGGGACCCCGTCTCGTGACAGCAGGCTGTGTGTAGGGCGTTCCGTCCCCACCTGCCCATGCCCCTCAGAGAGCACCTGCTCCTGCTCCGGCCTTCGATTAAGGTTTGGAGACACGACAGAGCGGAGGCTGCCCTCGGGGGCCCGAGCGAGCAGAGGGCTAGGGAAGCCGGGCCTGGCGGCCCTAGCAGGAAATACACCAGGACACGGTGGCTGTCCCGGGGGTCACCTGGAAAACCTGCTCCAAACAGTGACTGTGCTAAGCCGGCCTGCCCAGCTGCAGCTGTCTGCACGCATTCGACCCATCCCGGTGCCTTTGCGAGTTGGGCAGGGACCTCGAGGCTGTGAGGCTGCCTGCCTCAGCCAGTCTGTGCTCTCTTCCCCATCTCTTCTCTGACAGGCCCACGTTGGGTGGGGGGGTTCCAGAACCGGTCTGCACTGGCCAGGCCGGGGTTCACAGTGGGCCTAATCCGTCCTCGGCTTATGGGCCCCAGAACCAGGCTCTGGCTGTGAGGATCCCTGTGGTTGCCATGCGGGCTCCACACTTGTCAGCAGCCTGTGGGTCAGGACCGCTGTTGGGAACTAGGGAACCGGGCCCGGAGGAGAGGCGCAGGGAGGCCTGGGTCGGTCAGTAATTTAATACCAACCTCAGCGTCTCTGTGATAATTGGGAGCCTGATGGGTTTGGCGGCTGCCTGATCAGTGTCCCCCGTCCACACCCATGGCAGCGTTAGGCTCGTCAAGGCCCGTCTGCAAGCCCATCTGCTCCTGGCTGGTTGTGGGGCAGGAATCTGATTCGCTCATTAGCAGGATCGCTTGCCGAATGGGGAGAGCACAGGGAGACAGATGCTGAGCTGGGGCCCTGAACCTGCTCATTAGTAGCTAATTGTGATGTGGTACAAACAGAAAGAAATGAGCCACTCCAGACCTTGCCCCTTCTCCCCCAGCTGGGGGTTGTGGGGGGAGAGCTGCCCAGGACCCAAGCTGCCTCACTGTGTTCAGAGACACGGCTGGGGGTGGGAGACACAGGACTCTCCGGGGACGATGGACCAGAGTTACGTACTGGGGCCTCGTCCCGCCTCCCAGTGCATTTCATTCACGAGGCAGCTGTCTCGTCCATTTTCAATGCTGTTTCATTTGCCCGCGTTTTCTGCCCTGAGACGTCTCGTTCCCGCAGAGGTGGCTGACCCCGGCGGCTGTGGGCACCGCAGTGCTGTTTTCGTTGTTTTCACTTGTGATACTAACTGTTGTTTTTTTCCCCCATGCCGAGAGCATGCACCCTTTCTGCTGCCCTCCCTCCGGCTCTGTGTGGTGCCTTCTGTTAACTGCCTTCCCCCCCCCCCACCAGCTTCTCAGTTTTTTTCCCATTGCTTTGGGGGTTCCGGTGGCTTTGATGCACCGGGCCAGGCTGCCTCAGGGCCTCCAAGCCTTCCGCCTTGGGCATTGGCTCTCCCAGGAAGCTCAGTGCTGTCTCCCCGACTCCCGGGTTCTGTTTTCTGTCGACCTCCGTTTGGCCACTTCCCAACACTGAGCATGCCCAGCGGGGGGACTCTGCCTGGGGTTTCAGGCCGGGCCGTGGGCCTGCTGGCCTCCAGGGGTCCCCAGGCTCTGCCAGCCCTGGCTGTGCCCTCTGGGTGTGAGATCTTCATCACCAGCTCCTGTGTCCTGAGCCCTGGTCTATTCTGACTTAAATGCCACTCGCTAGTGTTTTTTCTTTTTGGCTTCTCCTGATGGATCTTTGCCCATCTCCTCTCCTTCACCCGCTGCACTTTCTAAAGAGAACTCAGTCCCGCACGGTGAGGGTCAGTAGCAGAGTCAGAAGGCCCGTGTGGGAGACGACCGGCGGCCGTTCCTTCCCGCCCGTCTGCAGCGTCCCTGGCGGGCCTGGGAAGGGGCCCGCTGGAGAGGGGGCGTGTGGGCA
>NW_027527428.1:3307085-3321941 GCF_008692635.1 Crocuta crocuta | reverse complement strand
CGCTGCTGTTTTCTCTCACTCATTTCCTAGGTCCTCTTATCTCCTCTCTGTGTGGCTCTGGTGACAGGGACGATCCGTAAGGCTCAGAACCTTCTGAAACAGTATTCCCAGCATGGTCTAGATGGGAAAAAGGGGGGCTCTAACCTCATTCCTCTGGAAGGTAATCACCCTGTGTTCTCTCCTGTTCCCTCCTCCTCCACCATGTGTCCACACTCGCGGCAGGGCAGAGCCCCCGAGCCCCCAGGAGTCTGCGGGAGAGTCCCTGAGAGGGAAGCAGGGGGTGGGAACAGCACGTCCCTGGTGCCACTCGTTCCGCTGGCACAGGGGCAGCCTTCATGGCCTCGGCCTGGTCCTGTCTGGCTGCCGGCAGCTCTGCCCTCCCCGAGGCTTCCCACTCCCTCCCCTCCCTGTCTCTGTCCTTGTCTCCTATTTGAACTCAGGGGAGGTTCTTTGTCATGGGCAGCCCTTTCACGCTCAGACCAGCAGTGGCAGGACCAAGCTGGCCTAGGCCTCCGGGCCGCCCCCTCCGCCCCCGGCTTTAGAAAGGGGAGTGTGAGCCCCAAGGGGGACGGGCAGCCTGCAGGCCATGCCCCTCTGGTACCTCCTGTCAGAGGAAGGGCAGCCCTGCCCTGGTGGACCTGACCCTCCTTTGGAAGAATAAGCCGGGGAAACAAAAGAAGGCTGTTCCATTCACCCAGCAGGGACATTTGTCCAGCTGAGTCTCTCCCCAGATATGGCGAGGTCAGTAAGCCCCCTGGGGCCGAGCATCAGACCCTCTGCAGCTGTCAGGAGCCCTTCAGAGCTTGGTGGCCCCGCAGGCTTTCTCTGGCCTCGGGCTTGGAGAAGCAGCTCAAGAACGGTCTGGGGCGCTGCAAGTCAGGCTTGAAACGGCTGTTCCCAGGGTGGTCCCAGTCACAGGAGGGGCTCAGAGCCCGCTCCGGCACCCCTTCCCCTGCACCCCATCTCACACCCCACCCGGGAGATGGAGGGCTTCTTCCCTGGCCCCGAGGGCCAGCCCACCCGGCCCCCGGATAAACGCTGCTCGCGTCTGCGACCGACCTCTCGCTAGGTCCCGAGCATGATTTCCGAGTTAAGCACCTGTCGGAGGCCCTGATCGACAAGCACGGGCCGCTGGCTGGTGAGTACGCGCAGCCCAGCCCGAGGGCAGCCAAGGCAGTGGCCCGCAGAGGGCTCTGCTCTGAGGATGAGCCAGGCCTATCTGCCTCCCTCCCTCTCTCTCTCTCTCTCTCTCAAGTCTCTCTTTTGGGTACTAGGTCTCCTTGCCTCTCCAGATGGGAGTGCATGCCTGGCTCTCAGGGCCTGGGCCAAGGGAGAAGTTGCTGCTACTTGGAAGGTGGCTCCCGGCAGGGCGGGGAGCCCTGACATCTGACTCCAACAACAGTTCCAAAGCTCTGACTCGGAGCCCGTTCCTTTGCTGATAGCACCAGGTTGCCTGCAGGCGGGGCCGGGTCTCCTCCGGGGGCAGCTGACCGGCCGGGAGCCCTCCTTTTCTGGGACTCACATCACCTTTTCTCAGAGGTTGCCCCTATGCCAGCAAGCCTCAGAGCGCATAGCCCACCACCTTCCTAGATATTCCAGAAGCTCTGGCTGGGCTGATAACTGCCTTCAGTGTCCCAGCATTTTCTCAGATGGATGGGCACTGCTGCTTGCCCACCTTGGCTGCCTTTCTAGTACCATCCTCAGGCCTGGGGTCAGGTACACCTTAGTCAGGAAGCTGATTTAGGGCTCCTGCCTCTTTATCCCTTTATCCATCTCCCTCTACCACCTGTAGCACATGGTACCCTGGGAGATAAATACTGTCTGGCAGGGCTGAAAGCAAAGCCACAGGGCAAAGGCTGGATTCAGCCCCCATTCTTTTCCCACGAACCGGTCAGGCCTGCTGGAGCCCTCTCAGCTTTCTGCCAGAACGGTCCACCTCCTCCCATGTGCTGCTGGCCTGGCCTACAGGCCAGGAGCTGGGGAGACCCATGCCCCCCCAGCAGGGAGAGCGGCTGCCCCCCAGCCCAGCTGCTGAGGGGCACTGCCATCCCCCCAGGGAGAGACGACACGCTGGACGTGGAGACCGACGCCTACATTCACTGCGTCAGCGCCTTCGTCAAACTGGCCCAGAGCGAGTACCAGCTCCTGATGGATGTCATCCCCGAGCACCATCAGAAAAAGACCTTTGACTCCCTGATCCAGGTCCTGCCCCGCCCCACCCTGCTCCTGGGGCCTGGCCTGATGCCCCAGCAGAAGCTGTCACTGCAGAGGCTTGAGTTCGTCCACAGCCACCAGCGCGTCTGGCGGGAGGGGGTGTCTCCCCATTGCCATCTGCGTCTGCGGGGCACCCTGGCTTCCTTCCAGGAGCCCTTACTGTCCCCAGGAGCCAGATCTCACCTTTCTGTCCCCCTGTGTCCTTGCCCTCTCTCAGGATGCGCTGGATGGGCTGATGCTGGAGGGGGAAAACATCGTGTCCGCTGCCCGGAAGGCCATCATCCGGCACGACTTCTCTGCCGTGCTCACCGTCTTCCCCATCCTGCGGCACCTCAAGCAGACCAAGCCCGAGTTTGACCAGGTGCTCCAGGTATGTGGGTAGGAAGGCCCCTGGGGACACGGGGAGGAGGCCTCTGGCCCGCCTGGCGCGGCCTCCCGAGGGAGCCGCCTTCTCCGGCCCTCACACCTCTGCTCCCGGTGTGAGTGGAAGGGCTTCAGCGGGGCCCTGGACACGTGGGGACACTCCCGGGGTGACCGGACAAGAGGGGAGGCCCTGGGGTGAGGGCCAAGGAAGCGGCTGGCAAGGAGCTGGCCTCCCCTGCTGTGTTTGGTCCTTAGGGAACGGCCGCCAGCACCAAGAACAAGCTGCCTGGCCTTATCACCTCCATGGAGACCGTCGGAGCCAAGGCGCTGGAGGACTTTGCTGACNTTCCCGGGGGGGGGGGGGCTCCTGGGCCCCCTGAGGGGTGAGGCTCCTACCCCACTTGTCCTGTCCCGTCCTGATCGCCTTTGTGCCTGAGGGGCGCCCTGACACCGATCTGCCACGAGGTGGCACCAAGAGCCGGCTGCCTGGGGCCCGGGGTGGGGGGGCTGTGGGAGCAGGTTCCGGAAGTTGGTTTTTTCCACAGAATGACCCGGACAAGGAATACAACATGCCCAAGGATGGCACCGTGCATGAGCTCACAAGCAACGTAGGTGCTGCCCCAGGCCGCCTGGGGGGGAGGGGGGGCCCAGGCTGGCCCGGAGCCGCGTGCCGGCAGCCGGATGCGTGGCAGAGTACTTGGCATCTCCAGTAGAGCATTCAGGGCAGGAGGCTTGCGACCACCCGACTCTGGGCAGACCCCTGGCCCTGCACGTGCCCTGGAAAGGTCGGGGGTGTGCGTTTGGGAGGCGATCTGACCTTTGGGTCCTGCCCTTAACCTTTCTTCTCCCCACACAGGCCATCCTCTTCCTGCAGCAGCTCCTGGACTTCCAGGAGACGGCTGGCGCCATGCTGGCCTCGCAAGGTACTTGCTGCCTCCCAGTGGGGCCCCTGACCGCATGCCCCTCTCCTCCCTCTGGCTGGAAACACGGGGTTACCGGCCACCTCCGGAAGAGATTTCCTTCAGCCCTGTGCAGTGGGGTTTGAGTGTGCCTTTCCTGTCTCCCTCCCTTCTCGCTCCTTCTGCCCTCCCGGCTCTGGAGAGTGGCAGCCCCTGGGTCAAAGATGCCCCGCCTGCCTCGCCCCTCCTTCCACATGTCTTTGCTTGCTCTTGTGTTCGCCTGTCTTCCCAACGGGTCCCACGCAGCTGACCGTTCCGTGGGCTGGCGCTCAGGGCTGGCCTGGTGTCTTCCCGCCGACCACTGCCCTGGCACAGGGGCATTTCTGAGCACCAAAGCCCAGCCCAACTTGTTGGGGCCCCTGGGCCCTCCCTTCCCCCCCCCACCCCGTTTTGGGGTGAGGAGCCAGGAGCGGCCTCTGGCCTGTGGTTCTCCAGCCCCCCACTTCGCTGCGTGTTCCCTTGCGCTCGGGTCCGGCCTGGGTGTGTCCTACTATCTGTGTTCTGGCTGCCAGGGGAGGGGTCTGCTTGACTCGGGGGACACGGTCTCTAACCTGTGTTTGCACTTTGCGTCTTTCTCCCTTCTTTGTCTCTCCCTCTGCCCTTCTGAGTGCACTGCCTTTCACTCCGTAGTTCTTGGGGACACATACAATATTCCTTTAGACCCCCGAGGTAAGCAGCGGGGCTCTGCAGCCCTATGGTACCCCGGTGTAGCCCCACGGAGGACAGAGGCCCCTGGACAGACTCAGGACCTACTGGGGAGCGGGTGTCAGAGGGGACATGGGTGTCTTCGCAGCGCTCCCAATGGTCTCAGCTCCCCACAGGGCCGCTTTCTGTCCCTGAGCTTACTCAGGTGGCACCCTGCATGGCCCCTCCCCCTTGGCCTCTGCTTGTTCAGAGGGGGCCTGATGGAGGGGGTTGTGGGAAGTGGGGGAGAAGGGGCAGAGGCCGTGGGGAGCCAACAGATGGGATAGGTTGGCCTTGTAGACAGCACCCAGCGTGGGTCGGGTCTGGGGGGCACGGGGGTCCCACTCCTTTCCCGCCGGCCTTCCTGCTGGTCATGGGCCAGCTCATTAGCCATGGCACCCAGTCACCGCAGAGGGGCTGGCCCTGGGCTCCAGGAAGGGTCTGAGGGAGGGTTCCCTGCAGCAGGCAGGATCCCAGTGGCTCTGCAGACACCCAGCTCTGCCCTCTGAGCTCCCCCGCATCGTCTACTCAAGGAAGGCTCGGGGCCTCTCCCAGGGTTCCCACAGTGGCTTCTGGGGCTGAGGGAAGGGTCCTGGCTACTCCCACCATTGCAGTAACTGCCCTTTTCCTCTCCCAGAAACCAGCTCTTCAGCCACCAGCTACAGCTCCGAGTTCAGCAAGCGCCTGCTGAGCACATACATCTGTGAGTGCCGTCTAGCCGGCCGCCCGGCCTTTGGGGCTGTAACCTAACCTGCGATTTAGGGGCTGAGGGGCGGCGCTGGGCAGAGGGCCCCTGAGGCATGTGGAGCCCAGAGTTGGGAGGGACAAGGACGAGGGGTAGGAGCTGATTCGTGGACCAGGGATTAGGTCATGTTGGTCAGACTGCCATGGTGGATGTAGCCACACCCTCCCCCGTGCAGGTAAAGTACTGGGCAACCTGCAGTTGAACTTGCTGAGCAAGTCCAAGGTGTATGAGGACCCGGCTCTGAGCGCCATCTTCCTGCACAACAATTACAACTACATCCTCAAGGCCCTGGAGAAGTGAGTAGATGCAGGTGCCGTGTACAGCTCTCCCCGCCTTCCTCCCAGGGCGGCCCGTGCCCTCTGCGCAGCCAGGCGAGGAGGCAGCGCTTTACCCCTTGAGGCCCTAGGACCTGGAGTGGCGTAAGGCAGGCCGCACTGGCGCTGCTGCGGAGGCCGGCCACCTTCGGGCCTTGAGAGCCGACTCGGTCCCCCTCTGCTCTCGCCCTGCTCCTGCCCCAGGTCCGAGCTGATCCAGCTGGTGGCCGTGACCCAGAAGACTGCCGAGCGCTCCTACCGGGAGCACATTGAGCAGCAGATCCAGACCTACCAGCGCAGGTGGGCCCCTGCCGCGCCCTCCCCTCACCCTTTCTTCCTATCCGAGCTTCAGGCGGAGTGGGGTCAGTAATGGGGTGCCCTGTGGAGCCAGTCCCAGCCCTCCGCTTGCTGTTAACCACTGACAGCGAGGAGAGGGGGGCCACCTCCCCTGCCGCCGCCGTTCTCGGGGCTGCAGCAGCCAGCCTCCCCAGAGGGGGCGCTGCGGGGGCTGCGGGCTAAGAAGAATTGAAAGGCCACCGTGGGAGGTGTGGGGACGTGAGGCCAAGCGAAGAGCAAGCTTGCCAAAGCACTTGAGCTTGCGGAGCCTGGGCCTGCGGCTCCCCTTCTGCTCCTCCTCCAGGGCCCTTTGGGGTTCGCGGGTCTCCTTTTGTGTGTTCCTTCCCGTGAGTGGTCTCCCTCCTCCCTTTGTCCTCTGAGTGCTTCTCGTATCTGTTCAACATCTTGAATTTCGTTTCTTGTTCTTAAAAGCAAGCAGCGTGAATGTTATCTTTGTCTGAGGAAAAAATCTCAGTTGTGTTCTGCCTAGACGTGACCCCAGTTGGTTGCTGACCTCCCCCTCGCTCAGTAGATCAAGAGACTTAAAAAGCAAAACAAACAAAGGGCGCCTGGGGGGCTCAGTCAGTTAAGCACCGACTTCGGCTCAGGTCAAGGTCTCNGGTTGCTGACCTCCCCCTCGCTCAGTAGATCAAGAGACTTAAAAAGCAAAACAAACAAAGGGCGCCTGGGGGGTCAGTCAGTTAAGCACCGACTTCGGCTCAGGCTCAGGTCAAGGTCTTACGGTTTATGGGTTTGAGCCCCGCCTTGGGCTCTGTGCTGACAGCTTGGGGCCTGGATCCTTTTTCGGATTCTGTGTCTCCCTCTCTCTCCGCCCCTCCCCCACTCATGCTCTCTCTGTCTCTCTCTCTCTCTCAAAAATGAAAACATTAAACACACACNTGGGCTCTGTGCTGACAGCTTGGGGCCTGGATCCTTTTTCGGATTCTGTGTCTCCCTCTCTCTCCGTCCCTCCCCCACTCATGCTCTCTCTGTCTCTCTCTCTCTCAAAAATGAGTAAACATTAAACACACACACACACACACAATAAACCTGGGAAGCGGCAGCAACCTGAGGCGTTCCCTTCTCCACCTTCTGCTTCTCTCTCCTCCTGGCAGCTGGTTAAAGGTGACTGACTACATCGCTGAGAAGAATCTACCTGTATTCCAACCAGGAGTCAAGGTGGGTGGAAGGCCTGGGCTGGGAAGGGCTGCCCAGCAGATGTGATGCTTGTTGTCACATCTCTGGGGAAAAAATGCACGAGCATCCCACTGGGATGAGCGAAGGATGCCTGCGGCCACCAGGGCAGCGGGAAAAAGGGCTGGGCCAGGTGTCTCGGGAGGGAGCCAGTGTCAGGGCGGCTCTGCTCTCAGGGACACTTTCTCTGCCCTCTCTCGCCACCCCCAGCTGAGGGACAAGGAGCGGCAGATGATCAAGGAGCGGTTCAAGGTGAGCTGGGGTCCTCTCCCCTCCACTGCTTCCTGCCGCTGTCGCAGGGACACGGGCCCGGAGTCTTTGGGTTGCTTCTATTTCTACCTTTTTGGTGGCCAGGGCTTCAACGATGGCCTTGAAGAACTGTGCAAGATCCAGAAGGCCTGGGCCATTCCTGACACGGAGCAGAGAGACAAGATTCGCCAAGCTCAGAAAAACATCGTCAGGGAGACCTATGGGGCCTTTCTGCACAGGTAGGCCCTCCAGGCTCCACCTTCCCAGCCCTCCGCCCCTCACTTCCCCCCTGGCTGGGGCTCTGCTCTGCTCCTGTTCAAGAAAACACGGAGAGGCCGGTGGGTGTAGGTGGCAGAGCCAGTGCCCTGGGTTTCGCTGGGGGGCCAGACAGGGATGTCGCTCAGGGGCCCCCTTGTCAGGAGTGCCTTAGGCTGAGACGGAGCCGGTTTGGGGGGATTGCGAGCCTGCCCCCTGACCTCAGTGCCTGGTCAGGTACAGCAGCGTGCCCTTCACCAAGAACCCCGAGAAGTACATCAAGTACCGCGTGGAACAGGTGGGCGACATGATCGACCGCCTCTTTGACACCTCTGCCTGAGCCCGCTACTGTCACTGCCTGGTTCTGCCAGATCAGCCATCTTGTTGGACAGATAAACCAGTGTTAACTTGCCTCCGGGCCTGGTGAGTGTGACATCCTTGGGGACAGGGGCCTTCTTCCAGCCCTTCCCCAGCCCGGCGCCCTGTCCCCGAGCCCTGGGGTCCTGGTTTGCATTCCTTCCTGGGGCCCCCCAGGCCACCACTCTCCCGGAACACTGGAGTTCCCTCACACCTTAGGTTTCATGACCCTGAGCCTGCCTGGGCCACTTGCTGGCTTCCAGACAGGAAAAGACAAAGAAAGACAGGCCTGTGTCCACAGTTGCCTCCCGTGTACGAGGGCGGGAGAGCGAATGGCCCCCCGCTGGCCCAGTTTAGAGCTGGGGGTGGAGAACGCCCCCTTTAGCTCAGAAATGTCTGTAGGTCCCAGGGGGGCAGGCCACAGCGCAGCCAGAGAGCATGGAGAAAAGACCAGTAAGACCGACCCACTCATGGACTTGGTGCAGAAAACGTCCCCCATCACCCACGGTCCGCAAGTTGGGGTGTTCTGCCTCCCAGGCATCCCCCAGGGGACTGGAGCGCAAGTGCCCTCTCTCCATGGTGTCTGGGGTCCAGCACACTGCAGAAGGAGCTCTGAGAAGCTGTGGCCTGACTCAGGCCCGTCCTGGTGCCCAGGGCCCCCTGGCCCAAGGCCGAACAGCAGTAGTCTCAGAAATGGGGGCCAGGAGCACAGCGGGACTTGCGTGCGTCGGCCCCACCCACCTAGGACAGGGATGAACAACCAGTTCAGTGAAGACAGGTGCTTGAGGTGCACACGCACACGTCACTTGGGTGACGGGTTTATTTCACGCTCTGCTTACATGCTGTCAGAAGGGAGAACTCAGGGTGGCCTGGGATCCTCCAGGCTTTGGAGAAGAGTTGACATCCTCCTTTCTCCAGACACTCTGTCATGGCCCAGCCCCTGGGTGTGCAGCTCCAGGCCCTGTGCTGTCACAGCCTGGGCCGCCCGCCGTGGGGTACGGCCTTGCCAGGGGCTGGGTCAGACTTGCACGTCGCCCACATCCAGAGTCCAATGAAGAAGAACTGGCTACACACTACCCCCACCACATACGCCAGGAAGAAGACGCGGTCGGCAGCCTCGGCCAGGCTCCTTCTTGACCCCTTCGCTCTGGGGGCGCCTGGTCAGGGGAGGTGCAGGAAAAAGCAGTGTTTTTTGGGGCTCACCCAACATGCTGGCCCAGAGCAGAAGAGTGAACCCTAGGGAGCTGCCAGCCTCTATCTGTCCCTTCCTTAGATTTACAGCTAATTAATATTTGGGTCGGGCCCATTTCAAGCCTTCTTGAATTGAAGAAACAGGCTCATAGAGAGGCTCCGGTGGGCATAGGGTTATCTCCAGGAGTTTGAAGTCACCTGGGCCCTTACAGAAGCTAACCTGGCTCCCTGCGCCAGACCTGCGTCTTCCAAGGTGGGACACAGTGGAGCCCAGGGACCGTGGAGCGAGCAGAGTGAATGCACGGAGCCTCTAAATAGGCTAGCGGATCCCGGCCTCAGCCCTGGGTGCGGGGCTGCCGTCTCTGCCCAGTCACACCTGCTCCTAGGCTTACTCCTCCCTCTTCCCCTGGTCCAGGAAGGGGCTCCTGCCCACCTTCAGGATTTGGCTCTGAGTCCCCATGATCTTGCTGCTCCCCTCTCGGGGCTGGGCTGGGGCCGCTCTTGGCCCTGAGGTTGCCCCGGGCCAGCAGCGCGGCCAGCAGCACAGTCTCCATGGTGCTGACGAAGAGCAGCAGCAGCAGCACAGTGAAGTAGTAAACTGGGGGCAGGAGGGTGGGGTGGGGAGGTCAAGGCCAGGCCTGCACCTCTCCTGCCCAGGGAGCGAGGCGCCGCCCGCCTGCAGAGGGCAAGGGGAGGGGCCGGGGAGGGCGCAGGGACTCACTGAGCAGCGGGTTGCAGGAGGAGGAGCTGGGCAGGGCCTGCACCAGGGAGGAGTGGAAGACCAGGTAGCCCAGCAGCAGGGTCACCTTGTAGGCAATGCGCTCAGCGGCCCGGAGGGGCAGCAGCCCCCCACAAATGTCCGCCAACAGCAGCGCCTCCCCAGGCACCAGCAGAGCTATGATGGCCTTCAGCGCTGTGTTCTCCAGGCGCAGCTGGAGGGAAGAAAGTCAGGGCTTTGTGGGGGGGTCAGGGGGCTGGGCCGTTGCACGGTGACTCCATGGCCTCTGACCGTGCGCATGACGCCCCCATCAGCCCTCTGTCAGCCGCGTCCCGACTCACCGTCACCTGAAAGCAGGGCACCAGCTGCTGGGCTGGGACTTGGGTTTTCAGATCCCGAACTACGTACTCCCTCTTGACGCTCACGATCTCGTTCACCGCGTGTGCCCGGAACTCCAGCTCCAGCGCTGGAAGGGGTGAGGGTGAGAGTGGCCAAGTAGGAAAGAGGTACCCCTGCCCCCCTCCGAATCTCTCTTGGGAGTAAGGGGCAGGGACCAGCTGGAGTCCGGGGGTGATGGTGGCTGGGGGCTGTGCAACCCCCCACCTTCTCTCCAGCCCGGGAAGGACCTTCTGAGATGCGGAGGTGAATTGAAGTAAAAATAAATGCCCTTGGCACCGCTCCTTGGAGAGGGGAATGGTTATGGACTCCTCCACCGGTACCTCATCTCACACCTGCCCTGTTAGCCCTTTGGGGCAGCCGCTTCTAGTATTTCCCGGGGTGGGGGTGGGGGAAATGTGGGCCAAGAGTGGGATTTCTGGGCCAAGCTGGATGTCACCCTTGGGTCTGTGGGATATTTACTGGTGGCTACGCCTTCAGAATGCTTCCAGGAATAAGGCTGCAGCAACCCAGGGCTCTGGGCTCGATAAGAGTGGCCCAGACACTGCGGTTTGGCCCTGGGACGCTGAGGGGAGACTAAAGGGGGCTGCAGCCCAGAGCAGGGGAGAGCTGGGGGGTGGGCCGCCGTTCGGGAGCTGCTCTGCTCTGGGATCCCTTCAGCTCCCCTAGACTGGTGTGAGCACAGGCCTGCTGCCCCCGTGTGGGTTGTCTGCCGGAGCCCAGAGGCTCCCCTCTCCCCTGCCCCCTCCCCCAGCTCGTGTCCAGTCAGCACCACTGTTGCTGAAAGCGTAGAAGCTGAGGTTGCAGTCGCTCTGGTCCCTGGGGAAGTGGAGGAGCTCAAAATCACAGTTGGTCTCGGTGGTGAGGGCCAAATACAGGTCAACGTGGCCGTCGGGGTCCACTCGGGCCCGCAGGCTCTGATCCTGCCAGTCCACCCAGAGCCTATTGGGCAGGGGGAAGACACCACAGCCAGAGGCTCAGCCCTTTCTCAGAAGGGGTATGTGGGGCAGACCCTGGCACAGCCCAGCTGCCCTCTATTGCCATCCGGGTTCCAGAAGGGTGAGGGAGACACGGGGCAGGGAGGCACCATCTGTGGTCCGGCACGGCCGCCAGGAGGGGGATAGTCACTAAGGAGGGCTTCCCGGCACAAGAATTCCCACCTCACTTACGCCTCCCGGATGGTGAGTCCCGGAGTCCAGAGTGAGTCCCAGGGCAGTGTGACTGCACGCCGTGGGTGTCCACCCGCGTTCCAGGCCAGGCGAGTATCCAGCCAGGACTGGGGACACAAAGAAGCCGCTAAGTCTCCCGCTCCCATTTGTTCACAAGCCCCTTGGCAGTTTGCTGAAGGCTGGTGCCCCTGAGCTGGACGAAGAGGGGGTTCTCCCGTCCGCCTTCCCAGCCCCTGGGCGCTTACCAGCCGAAGCAGCAGCATGGAGGACACTGTGTACCGCAGGATGTCCTGAGGGAGGGGGGAGGGCGGGCAGTGTGTCACCCGGGGTTGGGCACTATGGGACAGAAGGAGGCAAGAGACCCCACCGCTTGCTGGGCGCTGAGTCCGGTCCCATCCCCAGCTCAGCACCTGTTCCCTGCTCCCTCCGCGGCCTCCGTTAACACTTACCACGTTAAACACGTTGGACACAAACACTTGCACGTCCACGATCAGGGGGGCGCTCCCATTGTTTGGAATCTGGATGGTTTCCTCAATCTCCTGGGGCCAGTTGGGGTCGAAGTAGGCTGGCCAGGCTGAAGAACGGAGGTGGAGGTCATTTGGGTGGGTGCCCTGGGGTCCAAATCCCAAAGCTTAACGACTTTACTCTCTCCACCTACCAGCGGCTTGCGTTCTAAAGCCCCGCCCCTGGACCGTGGGCCCAGCGGTGGTGGTGGCAGTGAGCGTGAGGAAGGCCAAACGGAGCAGGAGCTGCCGGGCCATCTGCAGTGGCGACGTGGAAGGCTGCATGGAGCAGCAGCATCCAAACTGCAGCCTCTATTTCCGTTGCTTTGCTGGGGGACTGGACAGTCGGGCGGGCAGCTGCCCTGTGCAGGGTCTCTGGGGGCCTTGGAGTCGGCACCCTCCCATCCCCAACCCAGGGTTCCGCAAACACCTGAAGACAAAGCACAGAACCCAGCCCCACCCATCCTGCACCTGCCCAGGCTTCCCTGCCACGCTCCATTTCCACCACCTGCAATCAGTTGCCCCGTTCAAAGATGGCCAAGCGGACTGGGCAAGCACAGATCCCCCCTCCCACCCCACCCCCACCTGCTCCTCTCAATCTGGGCACATGCCGCGGGTCTTCCTTGCCGTTTTGCAAGAGGGCACCTGCCTGGTTAGGTATTCAAGCTCTTGCCAAAGTACCCTGCCCTCAGCACCATGAGATACGTACACCCTTGAGAGTTTTCCTGCCTCTCCTCACTGAACCGATTCCGTATAAAAAGCCTCGAAAGGCTCAAGAACTCCCAAGAGTGGGGCAAGCCCTGGGCGGGCAGAGGTTGGGTCCTGAGCAAAGCCCTGTGGCATTCCCGCTCCAGCACCCGAGTCTCAGCCCGCTCCAGCCCAGCAGTGCCTTTTAAGGGCTCCTGGGTGTCCCGGAGCAGGACTGCCGGTGAGGGGCGGCTTCCCTGGCCCAGAGGAAATACCTAGCTGCTGGAGACCTGACCCCAGACAGAAAGAAAGCCCAAGGCTGAAAGTGGGTGGGTGCTGATCAGTTTGCAGACACTGGGAAGGGCCCCAGAGAGCTGTGCAGGAACGTTACTAGGAACACAGTGTCTGCACCCGCTCATCGACCGACTTAATCGTGAGGGCTTAAACACTCTGCCTGCCTTTGTCGCACGCGTTGGTGGCTGCCGGTTCCCCGATCTAGATATACTTGGCGCCTCTATGTGCAGAGAGCCTTGGTCGTCCTGTGCTTCCCGGCTTCAGTTAGGGATTTCCATGCTGACTTTTTTTTTTTTTTTTTAATGTTGTATTTATTTCTAGGAGAGAGACAGAGAGAGAGAGACAGCGTGAGCAGGGGAGGGTCAGAGAGAGAGGGAGACACAGACTGAAACAGGCTCCAGGCTCTGAGCTGGCAGTCAGCACAGAGCCCGACGCGGGGCCTGAACCCACGAACTACGAGATCATGACCTAAGCGAAAGTCGGTCGCTTAAACGACTAAGCCACCCAGGCGCCCCTTCATGCTGACTTTTAACTCGGCTGCCTTTGGTGCCTTTGTTACCCTCTTTCCCTGTGGCTCATTAAAGCACCTTGCATCCATTCATCCACAGCTCCCCGGCGAAGTCCCAGAGGCTTCTGACCAGGGGGCCTCATAACCATGAGATATGCGGAGACACAGGGGTGGTTGCATGTGAAAAGGTTTGCATATTTTATTAACAGATGAAATTCCCTCCCAAACCGCCCCCACCCCCACCTCTGACGCCAATCCTTTAACACCAAAGCATACTCGCTAAAGTGCGCTCAGGTCTCATTCACTGTCGGGATGCCGTAGGGCGCATTTTGGTCGCGCCAGGAAGGGCTCAAGGCCGGCGGACCGCTGAGAGGTGCCAGCACAGGGGCGGAGGGCCCGGCAGCCTCGCTCACGTGCGTCAGGTCGGTGGATTCGCGCTCCAGGACGCTGCTGCGGTGGGTGCCCTGCGCCGCGATGCACACGCGGCCTGAGGCTCTCCGCGGGGCACGGCGCAGCAGACCTGCGCAGATCTTGCGGAAGCCCTTGCGGAAGTGCTTGGAGACCAGCGCGTAGACGATGGGGTTGACACAGGAGTTGGCATAGGAGACTAGGTGTGAGAGGATGCGCAGCGCGTAGGTGGCAGGTGTGAGCGGGAAGCGGCCGAACCACACGCAGAGGATGAGCGCGTGGTGAGGCATCCAACAGAGGCAGAAGAGCGCAGCCACGATGATGATCATGCGCGTCACCTTGCGCTTGGCGCGCCGGGCGCTCGAACCGGCGGCCACCGGGTCAACCGTGCGCCACAGGTAGCGCAGGGTGCGCGCGTAGGTCAGGCCCAGCACCAGCACGGGAAGCAGGTAGCTGAAGACAAAGGTGCAGAGGTCCATGGCGCGGCGACGAGGCGCGCTCCACGCCGGGTGGCACACAGTCAGGTTGGCCAACTTCGACTGGCGGTAGTAACTCAGGTAGGGTCCGGAGAAGAGCAGCGACAGCCCCCAGATGAGCCCGATGGCAGCCAGCGCGTTGCGAGGCGTGCGCAGCTCCCGGGAGTGCAGCGGGTAGCGGATGGCCAGATACCTGTGGGTCAGGCCGGGAGGAGAGACGGATGAACAGCTGATTTCGCGGCGCAGGGCCGGATCTTTAAACCTTGAACCCTTCACCTTCTCTCAAAGAAGGTCCCTAGCGTAGGATCGCACCGCACACGGCCGGAGGGAGCATCCCAGACACTGCACTAGCGGAGATGCAGATTCGGGGTGGAACCGGCAGCAGGAAAGGCTGGCGCGTGTAGGTCACTCATCTGTTCTTCCCGGGACATAACCACAGCTGGACGCCACCCGGGAGGGCACTCCAAGGTTGAACCGGCTTTGGGGTTCTGAGAGGCTGTGATTACCCACCAGTGCCTGTGCCAGGCGCCTTGGGGCTCTAGCAGCCAGCCTGGTGACCCCGTGAGGTTCTATGGGTCCCACCAGCACTCTCTGAACCAGAACCCACACACTCTGCGCTCAGTGGAAGTGGGAGGTATATGGGGGAGGTGGCCTCACCTAGATGCCTGTCCAGGAGAGATCGGGGGGACGTGAGGGTACAGTGACCTGGGGAAATCATGGAGTCGGACCCAGATTTCCTCCCCAGGAACTATCCAGGTGTCCAGCAGAGATGGAAACCCTCTGGCGCCCTCTTCTCTCTGCCTTTGACCCTGGGCCTGGATGTATGTCCGTGGGGG
>NW_027527428.1:3279381-3306981 GCF_008692635.1 Crocuta crocuta | reverse complement strand
TCTCGGGGGGGGGGGGGGAGGTGTCTAGGGACCCTCGGGCGTGTCCGTTTGGACTTTGGCCGGGGCCCTTGCAAAGGACTCAAATTCCGCAGTCTGGACCAGAGCCGACTGCGCCGAGCAAACTGTGGATTCGTGGCTAGCGAGGTGAAGGTGCCTGAGTTTGACGCCAGGAAACAGACCATTGGTTCCATGCACGCGATTACTGGATGGGCCACTCTGAATGAGTCACTTCTGAACTCCATCTCCTCTGTCAATTGCGCATGGTAATCCCATCTCAACTCCACAGGGGCACTGAGCTCAAAAGAGACAGAAGCATGGGAAAATGCTCTGCGCCAGAAAACGCTCCACCTTCAGGTGCCAGTGGCGCTGCAGACCTGAGATCTCCAGGATGGAGGGGCGAGGACTCACCTAGCCGAGGGACACTGCAGTCCCCCATTCTTATTCCTCTTTTTCCTCCTCGGTGTCAGTTTGTCTTTCACTGTCTTCCAGTCCCTTTGCCTTCTTAGTGTCCTGTCTACTCTCCGTAGAGCCCTGCTTGACCCTGGGTCCCTCTCCCTTCTCCAGCCACCACCCGGGTGTCTGACCCTCCCGGGCCCGCCAGGGGACTCGCTCACCTGTCCAGGGAGACAGCGGCCAGTGTGAAGCTGCTGGCGTACATGGTGAGGAAGATCAGAAAGTGCACGGCCTTGCAGAGCAGCCAGCCGAACACCCAGCCGTCCAGGGTGTAGATGGTGGCCTGGAAAGGTACGCAGCACACGATGAAACACAGGTCGGCCACGCCCAGGTTGAGGATGAACAGATTGGTGGTGCTGACCGCCTGGCCGCCGCGCAGCAGCACGGCCAGCACCAGCGCGTTGCCCACGGTGCCCACCAAGAAGATGAGCACGAACAGCATGGGCACGATAATCGCCTCGGGCTGCCAGCTGTCCCTGCCGTTCGCCTCACTGGCGTCCTCGGCCCGCGGGGCACCCGAGCCATTCATGGCGTCCCCGACCCCGAGGCTGTCAGGGCTCCTGCCGCCGTCTGAGTTCTGGCGAGCGCGCAGCTCCTGGGGCTCCAGCCGCTGCAGCGCCGCGCGAGTCGCCCGGAGGTGCGGGCGGAGTGAGCCTCGCCGGGCTGGGGCGGGAGTTGGGGTGCGCTGGGGTCAGGGGGAGGAGCGAGCAGCCCGAGGGGTGGGTTGAGCCCCGCGGCAGCCTGCCGCGCTGGGGGAAGGGCTCTCGAGTGGCCCACCCCGGGGACAGGGGCCGCCGGTGCCTGCTCCGCCCGTCGGCGCGCTCCAGCGCCCAGCCAGCCGGTGCCGCGCGGAGAGACGAACTGACCTTCCAGCCGTGCGCCCCGACTCCTGGCGCCTGCGTGTGCGCCACGGAGCTGGGAGCGCACGCCTGGGGACCACGCATACCTCTCCCTGCAGTCTGGCCGGCATGCCTGGCCTCCCCAGGCTGGCTGGGCGCGTCCTGGGAATATTCCCGGGAGGCCCCTAGGGGGTGGCGAGGAGGTGCCGAGAGGCGGAGGTGGACGGAGGGGCCTCGGCTTTCCCCAGCTGGCGAGGGGGACTGCACTGCCGTGCCCCTTCTGTGTGTCAGTCGCTGTCCCTTGGCGCCGTGCCTCAGTTTCTTCAGCTAACCTGGGATCATAGGACCTTCTGGGAGGGCTCTGGTGAGCGTGGAATGCGATGTGTGGCCTGAAGCCAGTTAGTTGAATCTCAAATGAATCAAATTCCTCTCTGTCTCCTTGCCCCAGTCAGATATCCAAAAAGGGAAAACATGAAGGAAATATATAAATAGCAGAGTCCCATGCACCAGGAGCATTTTCCTACATGGCCAGGAGGGTGTTTAGGTTTCAATAAAACTTAAGTATTTGTTTCTAATTTTGACACATTAGACATCAACGCTGGTGACGCAGAATCATTACTGTTTCTATAGAATGACCCACATCCCCTCTCCCAGTTTGCTGGGTCTGAAATTCACCATCCTCTGCCACTGTAGCTTGGTCTCTGCTTCATCTTTCCCTGCCGTGTTCATGGGGCTCCATTCTGGAACATTCTTTTTTCTCCCCCCCCCCCCCCATCTAAGCCCCCAAAGCCCTAATCCTACACCTTTGGGCAGGGAAACCTTATCCATACCCCTGCCCTGCCTGCCTATTCATCAAATCAAAAGATAATAGCAGTTCATGTTTATGAGATGTTTGCCATTCTTTTTTTTAGTACGTATTTTTTTAAAGTCTATTAATTTATTTTGAGAGAATGCGGACCCACAGGTGCATGCACCTTCGAACCGGGGAGGGTCAGAGAGAGAGGGAGAGAAAGAGAATTCCAAGCAGGCCCTGCACTGCCAGCACAGAGCCTGATATGGGGCTCGAACTCACTCAGGAACCATGAGACCGTGACCTGAGCCAAAGTCAGATGCTTACCCAGGCGCCCCTTCAGTACTGGTCTGGGTCCTTAAGATAGACCAGTGAGCATTAGAAAGATCAAGGCCCTCTGTGAATTTCCTTTTAACAGAGGAGATAGACAATAAACTCAAGTAGGTTATTAACCTGTTACAAATTGATAAGTACTTGCAGGAAAAGTAGATCAGGGTAAGTGAATTGGGAGTACCATAGTGGTGGAGATGGTGCTATTTGAACAAGGGGCCAGGCAGACCTCACCAGGAAGGTGACATTTGAACAAACACTTGGAGGAGGTGAGGGAGCTAGAGTAGCAGATATCTAGGGGAAGAACATTCCAGAAACAGCAGTCAATGAAAAGGTCCACAAGCAGGAGTGTGCTTGGCATGTAGGGCTTTTTCGGTTGCAAGGAACATGCCTTCTGTTGTGAGCGGAATGAGGAGCCACTGCAGAGCTCTGGCTAGCTAGAGGACTAATACCATCCAACTTACTTTTTTTTATTTTTTATTTTTTTTTAAATTTTATTTTTGAGAGAAAGATAGAGACGGTATGAGCAGGGGAGGGTCAGAGAGAGAGAGAGACACACACACACAGAATCCTAAACAGGCTCCAGGCTCTGAGCTGTCAGCACAGAGCCCGACGTGGGGCTCGAACCCACAAATCGAGAGATCATGACCTGAGCCGAAGTCAGATGCTCAACCGGCTGAGCCACCCAGGCGCCCCCCCAACTTACTTTTTAAAAAGATCTTTATTGGAATATAATCCTCATGTCATACAATTTACCCACTTAAAGTGTGCACTTGGTTTTTAATATATTCACGGTTATGCAGCCATCACCACAATCAATTTTAGAATGTTATTCCCCAAAGAAAGTCCTGCCTTTTAGACATCAACCTCCAATCTCCACTCCCACCTAAGCCCTGGGGATCCAGTTACTAATTTCTGTAGATTTGCCTTTTCTGGACATTAACATATGTATTATATTTTATATATAATATGTATGTTATATAATTTTGAAGTTTTTATTTAATTTAAAATTTAAATTTATATAAATTTAAAATATAATTTTATTTTTTATTTTATTTTTTAAGGTTTATTTACTTAATTAATATCTTACTTATTTAATCTCTAACCCAATGTGAGGCTCAAACCCATGACCCCGAGATCAAGAATCACATGCTCTACTGACGGAGCCAGGCACCCCTGGACATTTCGTATAAATGGGATTACACAGCATGTGGTCTTTGTGTGGCTTTATTCACTTAGCATAATATCTTCAAGATTCACCTGCACTGTAGTATGTATCAGTGCTTCATTGCTTTTTATGGCCAAATAATATTCCATTGTGTGGTCATACCAATTCTGTTTATCCATTCACTTGTTGCTGGACATTTAGGAGACATATTTTTAATTTTTTTAATGTTTTCATATTTTTAAATGTTTATTTATTTATTTGTGGGGGAGGGGCAGATGGCGAGAGAGAGAAAAATCCCAAGCAGTCTCTGCACTGCCAGTGACAATCCTGACTCAGGGTTTGATCCCACAAACCGTGAGACCATGAGCTGAGCATAAATCAAGAGACGGCCGCTTAACGTATTGTCATCCAGGCACCCCAGGAGACTTACATTTTAAAAGATTTTATTTTATGTTTTAGTATTCTCTACATCCAATGTGGGGCTTGAGCCCATAACCCCGATATCAAGAGTCACACGCTCCACGGACTGAGCCAGCCAGATGCCCTGAGACTTATTTTTTTAAGATTTCTTTTCAATTGTGGCAAAATGCACAAAACATACAATTTACCACCCGAGACATTTAAAAGTGTACGATTCAATAGTAGTAAGTCAATTCACATTGTTGTGCAACCGATCTCCAGGACTTTTTAATCCTGCAGAATTGAACCTCTGTATCCATTAAACAATAACTCCCCATTTTCCTGTACCCCCCAACATCCACCTGTAAGTGGAATCATACTAGTCTTTTTTTTTTAATAGTTTATTATCAAGTTGGTTTCCGTATAACACCCAGTGCTCATCCCCACAGGTGCCCTCCTCCATGCCCATCTCCCCCCTCCCCTCCCCACACCCATCAGTCCTCAGTTTGTTCTCAACATTCAAGAATATACTAGTCTTTTTTTGACTGGCTTACTTAGCCCAATTATTTTCAAGCTTCATCCATGTCATAGCATATGTCAGAATTTCCTTCCTTTTTAAGGCTTAATACTATTCCATTGTATGGATATACCACTTTTTGTTTATCCCTGTGGGCCACTGGGTTCTTTCCCTCTGTTGCTTATTATGAATAATGCTGCTATGAAGATGAATGTACAAATACCTCTTGGAGACCTTGCTTTCAATTCTTCTGGATATATACCCAGAAGTGGGATTGCCAGATCATATGGTAATTCTTTAATTTTCCAAAAAACCATCATACTGTTTTTCACACTGGCTGCACCACTTTACATTGGCCCCAAAGAGCACCAGGGTTCTGATTTCTCCATATCCTTGCCAATACATGTTATTTTCTGTTATTATTATTATTTTTTTTTAGAAAACAGGAACCATCCAAAATAAATAAATCAAAATAGTAATCATCCTAATGGCTGTGACAGTTCATTGTGGCTTTGATTTGCAGTTCCCCGATGTTTAGTGATACTGAGTAAAGACTTTTTAAACTTTTAAAAATATTTATTCATTTTTGAGAGACAGAGAGAGAGCAAGCGCGCAAGTAGGGGTGGGGCAGAGAGAGGGAGACAGAATCCGAAGCAGGCTCCAGGCTCTGAGCTTTCAGCACAGAGTGGGATGCGGGGCTCAAACCCACAGTGAGATCACGACCTGGGCTGAAGTTGGACACTTAACCAACTCAGCCACCCAGGCGCCCCAGTAGAGACTTAGTTTAAATTGCCTTCATTTCATCTTCATAAAAACCATCTGAACTGGTTACCTCCATTCCACAGGGGAGGGAAAAGATTTAGAGGAGACTAAGTCATTTGCCCAACATCTTCCAACCAGTAATGGGGGAGACAGGGTCTCAGAGGTAGGACTCAGACCTTAAAGCCCACAAAGTGCCATACTGCAAAGCAAAGAATTCCGTGTCCGTCGCCCAGCACTTCTTCCTCCTGAATTGCTTGAACTGCTGGCTCCAAAGACCAGAGACATGGGTCCCCAGCAGTCTGACAAACTTCCTACACTTGGTGGCCGCTTGCGGGCCCCTGACCCCACCAGCGCTTCCTCTGGCCATGGCTTTCTCAGGGCAGCCCCAGATGAAAGCGTAGAGGCGGTTCCCTCACAGGTAGAGTCCTTCATTCGGGTAGGGTGGGAGCCCCATCTCTCGAGTATCCAGGGAGGTAGACACCCGAAATCCAGTCCTTAGCTAACCGCTCTCTCCCTCTGTGCTTGAGACGTGAGCCCGATCCCCCGTGCAGGGATGCAGGAGCGGGGAGTGTGGAGCGGGGGTGTCCATCTTCCGGTCCTCCGCCTTAGGAGGAGGGGAGGAGGGTTCACCCCGAAAAGGCGTCAAAACCTCTAGCTTCCCTGCACGGACGAGCCCCAAGCCGACGCGCAGGCGCACTCCCACAAGGGCGTCTCTCCGGCTGCCAGGGCCGTCGGCGGCGGAGTCCGCCACTATCCCGTCAGGCCGTCGGGGCCGGCCTCGCTCTTTTCCGCTTCTGTCGTCCCGCCTCCTCTATCCCGTCTGGCTCCGCGGCTCGGGGGCAAGATGGCTGCCGAGAAACAGGTTCCCGGTGGCGGCGGCGGCGGCAGCGGCGGTAGCGGCGGGGGACGCGGTGCCGGAGGAGACGAAAATAAAGAAAATGAACGGCCCTCGGCCGGATCGAAGGCAAACAAGGAATTCGGGGATAGCCTGAGTTTGGAGAGTATCCTAGAGTAATCGGGCCTAACTCGCAATGACTACGTGTCGATATGCAGAGCCGGGGGCGGGAGACGCGGCGGGTCCCGGCACGTCCCGGGCAGGAGAGGCAGAGGGTTGCAGTTTCTCTCGCCATTACTTTCGGGGCCTCAGAGTGCCAGGGTCTGTATTTCGACCGGCCTTTTCTCGCATCTCATTCGGCTTCCAGGTTGGGAAACGTCCTGTTCTTTCTAGCGGCACCAGGCATGTTGGGCAGATTTCTCCAGTTTCCCCCCAGTTGCCCGCTTGGACGGCTGGTGACAGGGCTGACACTGGCCACCCCAGTGAGCTCTTGTCGTGGCACCGTGAG
The DNA here is from genome assembly GCF_008692635.1 of Crocuta crocuta. Taxonomy (NCBI): domain Eukaryota; kingdom Metazoa; phylum Chordata; class Mammalia; order Carnivora; family Hyaenidae; genus Crocuta; species Crocuta crocuta. Next base: position 3,300,380 of record NW_027527428.1, on the reverse strand, counting down.
CCACTGAACTGAGGAGGGGAAACTGCGGTGTGGACGTTTTTGGCTTAAAACTTCTGTCCTGCGGCCGTCGGAGAACGGATAGTAAAAATTACAGTTTGACGTACTGGCTGTGGAGGCAAAGATCGATTGCTCTGTGGAAAAGCTTTTTGCCCATTTTGAATATAAACGTAGCTTAACATCACTTGTATAGCTTTCCTAATAGGCTTGTAGGCATTTTATCTTGTTGAGAGTCGTTCAGTTGAGCTGGAGGAATCCGTTTGTAGTTTTCATCAGAATGTCACAATTGAGTGCCTGAGACACTAGTTTGTGGCTTTTTGTAACGAATAACACTTGGAGAAAACGTATATGAATTTCTGAAATAACACATTTAGCTTGACATCTTAATGAAGTTTTCAGGGGGTTGAGCTTTTACTTTTTGAATGGTGTAGTTACAAATGGATGTTAGAAAACTTTTTTTTTTTAAGGAAATTTATGGCTTCTTATCCCTTTTTAATTGTTGAAATAGCCCTCTTAGTGTTAGTATTTTAATATGCATCTGTAGAGAAACACTGAGGAAACTAAAAGAGAATTGAGATTGTAAAGGTCACTAGACTTCCTAAGGTTTGGTACATAATCTTAAAATATTTTAAGATTCTTAAAAAGAAAAACAAAAATAAAAAAGAGTTTGGTTAGAGCTTTTTCTGTTAAAAGAAAAACTAACGTTTTTATGTAAGCTGTCGTCTGGGTTGGTTAGCGTGTGCTAGCCATGGGCTCCTGTGGCCTTACAGCTGTTAAGGAAAGGTAGATTTGGCAGAGGTAGGAAGCTATGCAAATAGAGTAGTAGTACACGTCACTTATAGCCTGAATCTGCTTGAATGAGTAAAACACTGGGTATAAATCAGTGGCAACCAATCCAGTTAGAATCAGCAGTTTGAATCCAGCAACTTTAGCTAAGCTGTTGGGTTTCAGTAATCCTCAGTGGCTAATGATGCCGTCCTTTTTAGTTTGAAAGTTGGTAATAGTTCAGGCAGTCAGTTTTTCTACATGCTTAGCCCTGTCCTATGCAAGATAGCTATTGAAAATGATTATAAGAGATTTCAGTAGTTACTGTACTAAGTACTTCAGAAATGGTTAATGTGCTGTGGTTTGATACAAGTATAAACTGATGGGAATGTGTTTTGATTTATATGGATTCTTACTCTTGGAAGCTTTTCCTTAATCTCGGCTCTAGTTCTTCAGATTATTAAGGAATCCCAGCAGCAGCATGGTTTACGGCATGGAGATTTTCAGAGGTATAGGTTAGTATCATGGGCAAGATGTATGGAAATTGTGGAATTTTCAGACTTGGTTTACTTTTGTTAATATCCTACCTACATATTTTGCTGTATCAGAAAGTATACTTAGAAACTCTTGCTTTGAATTTAATATTGAATCCTCAGAATGTACTTTTCAAATTCAAACTTTCATAATGAATAAAAGGAGCCAATCTTTTTATCCATTGTACTTCACAATATTGCAGATGCATTGGAGGCTTTTGCTGAAAATGACAAGCAGTTATGGTAATCATTTTTTTTTTTAACTTAACCGTGTTGTAAGAGTCTTGGCTAAATGCAAAGCTTTTCAGTTTTTTAAACATTATAGAAGAAGATTTTCTTTCTTTTTTTTTTTTTTTAAATGTTTATTTATTTTTGAGAGAGAGTGCGAGCGCATGAGGGGGGGAAGGGCAGAGAGAGATGGAGACACAGAATCTGAAGCAGTCACCAGGCTCTGAGCTAGCTGTCAGCACAGAGCCTGATGCGGGGCTCAAACCCACGAACCGTGAGATCATGACCTGAACTGAAGTCGGACACTTAACCGACTGAGCCACCTACGCGCCCCTACCTTTTTTTTTTAAGGAAGTTCTGTGCCCAGTATGGGGCTTGAACTCAAAATCCCGAGATAAGACCCACGTGCTCCACTGACTGAGCCAGCCAGACACTCCTTTATAAGGAGAATTTCTGTGATATCATGATAACTGAGTGGTAAACTTTCTAACAGCCTCGAGTTGGAAAGCATTTAATATGACTCTTAAAAAATAGAATAGATGCTTAATGTACAATACAGTTCAGTACTTTGGAAACAGAAGTATCCAACGAATTTATATTACAGGTATAGGTTTTGGCTACCAGACTTTTAAAATTACTGCTAAGCAAAAACCCTCTGCAGATTCTGAAGACTCAGTTGTGTTGTAAAGGGTCAACAACGCTGGGGCAGCTTGAGTGAGGTGGGAGATGAGGGGGGAGGGTCCTGTAAGCCAGTGTAACTCATTCAGGTGTTAATCGAGGTATGGTGGGGAAGCCATGAAAAAGTTTTAGACTGTTAAGACTTGAGGGTTTTTTGTTTGTTTTTGTTTTTATTAAGAAAATCAAAAGCAAAACAGATGGGGAGATGATAGTACAATGAACGTACTATTCAGTTATTATAGTGATCAGGTCTCTGCGCTTTTGTTTTCATCTGCTCCCTCTGCTTTAAAAAAAATATTTTATTGAAGGATTTTTAAATCGTTTTATTGAAGTATAATTTATATACAGAGAAGTATACAGAAAGTGATGAATTTTTCACAACCTGTAACCAACACCCAGATTAAGAGACAACATTACCAGCATCCCTAAAGTCCCCCTTTGCCCCTTCTAATCACAAGCCATTCCTCCCCAAAGGAGGAGCAGTTGTGACTTCAGACACCTTAGATTAGCTTTGAAAGGTGTTTTCTGTGACACCAGTCCTTCACCCTACAGGTTTTATTAGTTCACTGCGTGTTTATAAGATGATGTGTGGTATCAGTGGTAACCATAAGTAGCACACCTCAAGCCTTCGCCTTGACTTTCATATAGAATTTGCTATTGGAAGCAAATAGCAAAGTTCAGCTTGTCTGAATTACTTTGCCTTTTTCTTTTTCTTTCAGGGGCTACTGTTCCCGTAGACAAAGACGCCTTCGGAAAACTCTCAACTTCAAGATGGGGAACAGACATAAATTCACAGGGAAAAAAGTAACTGAAGATCTTCTGACGGATAACAGGTACTGACTCTTCAGTGGTAGTTGTTACATATGCCTTGCTAATACATTTACTGACCAATTATGTGTTAGACACTGTGCCAGAACTCTTTACTTACCTGACGTGAGTCTTTTAGCAGCTCTGTGGGATGCACATTTTTACTATTCTTGTGCCATGAGATGAGAATACTGAGGTTCAGAGAGGTTCAGTAACTTTTTCAAGAACTAGGGTGAAATGCTAAGTGGTAAAAGTCAGTGATATTAGAATCTAATTAGTATTAGGTGGGGTTTCTAGAATGCAGATTTCAATGTGTACGTGATTACTTAAACCAGTAGATCTTAAATCTGTGTGTAAGGTGTTCCAGAAGAGTTTTATGTTTCAGTGTTGAATGTAGCCATGCTTCATATTTGCTGAAGGATCAATCTGTCAGGCAGCATGTATTAAAGGTCTCGAGGCCAGTGTCTCAGATTTCAGCCTGTGGGCCACATTGGTCCTTTGCCACCTGTTTTTACAAAGTTGGGTTGGAACACAGCCACACCGTTTCTTCAGGTATTGGTTTACAGCTGCTTTGTACTACAGTAACACGATAATAGAGTAGTTGTGGCGGAGACCATATGGCCTGCAAACCCTAAAATATTCACTGTTAGGCCCTTTACAAAAAATTGTTTGCTGTCCCCTAGTCTAGTATGTGCCCAAGATGGAGTGAGGCACCATCTTGGATGTAGAAGAGTTAGGGAGGCATAGTTCCTTGTTGACTGTGATCATGTTCAGAGATTATCAGTCAGGTGGAAAACAGAGAGCGCTACGAGATAGGGAAACTACCACATGGTGTGTCATTTACTCTTTAGAATTCTGAAGTCTCAGAGGAGAGATGTTAGCTGGGAGTTTTTGATGGGGAAGCCAGGAAGCCTGAATGGAGGAGGCTGGACCTTGAGGGATTTGTGAGAGGAAAGAACAGTGTGTGCGGGGAGACAGCGGGCATGGTGTCTGAATGCTCTGTAGGATTTATAATGCTCTGGACAGTTGAGAGAGGCTGGGAGCTGGGCGTATGGAGACACAGTCAGAAAACTAGAGCATCAAGACCATGGTGGGATTCAGCAGGATGCATTGGTTAAATCTGATAAGAACAAGTTAGGAAGGGTCTCTTACGGTGAGATTCTTTATTTTGAAGAGACAAGATTAAGTTGATGTTTAAGGAAATCTAATCAAGGCAGTAGTTTAACAAAAGATTCACCGTAGTAATAATAATAATAATAAATCAGCTACTTATTGAGTCTTTAGTAAGTGCCAGACTGTGGTTTAAATGTGTTACCTGTATTACTACATGGGAGACTGAGGCACAGAAAGATTAGCTCTTTGCTCAAAGTCCCATAGCTGGGGCGTGGCACTGAGATTCCAACCCCTAGTCTAGAGCCTCTAAGTTTATTTACTTTGAGAGCGAGAGCACGCATGTGTGTGTGCACGAGCTGGGGAGGGGCAAAGAGAGGGAGAGAGAGAATCCCAAGCAGGCTCTGAGCTGTCAGTGCAGAGCCTGATGCAGGGTTTGATCTCACGTTTGGTAGGAGGTCAGATACTGGGGGTAGAGCCTGGTCAGAGATACCGATTGAGTGTCAGAGTTGGTACCGGGAGAGGGGTGGGTCTGAGGAGGAAGGCCAGGGAGGGCGTGGAGTAAAGTTGAGAGGCTGAAAATTATGCCTTGAAGAGTATCGGAGTCTCACGCTCCTGGCCTTCATTGTTCAGTTTGCCTGTTCTCTCTCTGGTTTAGGTATTTGCTTCTGGTTCTGATGGATGCTGAGCGAGCCTGGAGCTATGCCATGCAGCTCAAACAGGAAGCCAATACTGAACCCCGAAAACGGTTCCATTTGCTGTCTCGCCTGCGCAAAGCCGTGAAGCACGCAGAGGAATTGGAACGCTTGTGTGAGAGCAATCGCGTGGATGCCAAGACCAAGTTGGAGGCTCAGGTTAGTGTCTTCACGCCAGCTTTACTGTATTGCGGAGGTGAGAGACGTGACTTTACCATCACACAGAACAGCTTCCCAACGTTATAAATTGACAGGACGGACAAAATCATGGTCTTGGTTTTTTAAGGTAAAGTTGGCATCTCTTACTTTTGTTTTTGACCTCTTGGTTTTTAATAATTAGCTTTAACTTTTTTTATAAATTTTTTTTTTTTTAATGTTTTATTTATTTCTAGGAGAGAGAGAGAGGCAGTGTGAGCAGGGGAGGGTCAGAGAGAGAGGGAGTCACAGATCGAAACAGGCTCCAGGCTCTGAGCTGGCAGTCAGCACAGAGCCCGACGCGGGGCTCGAATCCACGAACCGCGAGATCATGACCCAAGCGAAAGTCGGATGCTTAACCGACTAAGCCACCCAGGCGCCCCAGCTTTAACTTTTTTTAAAAAAAAAAAAGCTCATGCTTCTCTTGAAATGGATATGGGAAGTTTGAATCTTAGATCTGAGAAGTTCACAAAATAAGAATGTTTTGAAATGAATTTTTAAAGAGGGATAGACACTGCAAATCTACGTTCAGCTTCTGATATTGAAAGTCATAGCCTGGAAGCTGGTTGTTAAATGAAGGAAACAGATTTTCTTTATTTTGAAATTCTCTCCTGGGAAGTAAATGAATCATAATGAATTATCTTTATGTTGCATATTGTTAAATAAGTTTTCTCTCTCTCTCTATTTTTTAATGTTTATTTATTTCAAGGGGGAAGGGAGGGGTGGAGAGGGGTGTGGAGACCGAGAATCCCAAGCAGGCTTCAGGCTGTCAGTGCAGAGCCCCATGCGGGTCTTGATCTCACAATCCGAGAGATCGTGATTTGAGCTGAAATCAAGAGTCGGATGCTTAACTGACTAAATCACCAGGCGCCCATAAGTTTCCTCTTTGAAAATTACTCCGAATATGTCTATATTCCTGACGTCAAAGCTGAAAGGTGGAGGAGGTTGAGCTGTGACATCAACTTGTGGGTGTTGAACCTTTCCCTTTTCCCACCCCTCCCAGGCTTACACGGCTTACCTCTCAGGAATGCTGCGATTTGAACACCAGGAATGGAAAGCTGCCATTGAGGCTTTTAACAAATGCAAGTAAGTCCTCCAGTCCAAAAGCCAGGGCCACTTTTGATTGTACATAGTCCTGTTCAAGCAGCAGATTACCTAATGATTGTTTCTATGAAAGTACAGGTTTTTTTTATGTTCTTTACTTCCCTTTAGAAACGTTGATTATTCTCATTCATCTTTAGAATATGCCAGTTCTCGTAGTTCGTAGAAGGACCTCAGGGTGCCGTGTTTTGTTTTCAGCCACTATTCCTTTTTATTTTCTTAAACAAGGCTGCTATGAACCCGGGTGTCTCTTCCCTCGCAGGACCATCTATGAGAAGCTGGCCAGCGCCTTCACGGAAGAGCAGGCCGTGCTGTACAACCAGCGTGTGGAGGAGATTTCGCCAAACATCCGCTACTGTGCATATAACATTGGTGAGCAAGGGCTGGGCTGTGCGCTGGCGGGTGGGTGGTTGCCGGTTCATCCAGGAGAGCCTGGAGGACTTACTCACTTCCCTTGCATCCATCTGTGACACGGGCTTTGGCTGATGAGAGAAGTGGAGCTATTGATACCAGCTCGGCTTCGAATTGCGGAAGGCAGTTCCTGTGCTTTGCATCCATCCTGCCAACTTCTGTGCCCCTGGGGAGCTTTGTGCAAGGGCCCGGGTTCACCGCAGCGTGCTCACGCAGTGGGAAGACGGGGAGTTTCATCTGGTGTTCTCAAGAGAACAGACCTGTGAGGATTTTCCACTCAACACCTCTCTCTCTTTCTCAGGGGACCAGTCGGCTATCAATGAACTCATGCAGATGAGATTGAGGTCTGGGGGCACTGAGGGTCTCCTGGCTGAAAAATTGGAGGTAATCTGGTCCGTACATTTTTGTGAAGTCTTTGGTTTGAAAAAAGCCAGGAAAAAAAAAAAAGAGTTACAATCTCATCACCTAGTGTAATCGCTATTAACATGTATGTTTATGTCCGTGTATTTTACAGAATGTGTACATATATTTAAGTTTCTTATGTTTATGTATTTTTGAGAGAGAGAGAGAGACCGCGCAAGCAGGGGAGGGGCAGAGAGAGGGAGACACAGAATCCCAAGCAGGCTCCAGGCTCTGAGCTGTCAGCACAGAGCCCAACGCCGAGCTTGAACTCATAAACCATGAGATCATGACCTGAGCTGAAGCCAGATGCTTAAGAATATATATTTTTTTAAGTTTACTTGTTTATTTTGAGAACGACAGAGACAGTGCATGTTGGGGAGGGGCAGGGAGAGAAGAGAGAATCCAGCACAGAGCCTGATGCCGGGCTCAAACCCACGAAGCTATGAAATCATGACCTGAGCTGAAACCAGGAGTCGGACGCTTAAGGCACACAGGCTCCCATCTGTCTCTCTCTCTCTTTTTTTTTTTTAATGTTTTTTGTTTATTTTAGAGAGAGCATGCTAGTGAGGAGGGACAAAGAGAGAGGGGAAACAGAGGATGTGAAACAGGCTCCACACTGATAGCAGAGAGCCAGATGTAGGGTTTGAACTCTTGAAACGTGAGATCATGATCTGAGNACCTGAACCCGCGAACCGCGAGATCATGACCCAAGCGAAAGTCGGATGCTTAACAGACTAAGCCACCCAGGCGTCCCTCCTCCGTGTATTTTTAAGAAAAAGTTTTTTCATTGAATATTTAAAAGTATTCAGTTTTTTAATCTCACATTTATGTTCTAAGTAAGTAACATAGACAAATAGAAAAGTAGGAAATACGAAAGAGGAAGACTAAAATCACATGGTAAAAACAGAGGTAATTACCTCTGTGAAGAATAGAGGTAATGTGAAAAATAGCTTGCAGACTTTTATATATGTAGGAAAAAAAGCAAGTATTTTTTTCTTTTCTTTCTTTTTTTTTTTTTTTTTAATGTTTTATTTATTTCTAGGAGAGAGAGAGAGAGACAGTGTGAGCAGGGGAGGGTCAGAAAGAGAGGGAGTCACAGACTGAAACAGGCTCCAGGCTCTGAGCCGGCAGTCAGCACAGAGCCCGACGCGGGGCCCGAACCCACGAACCGTGAGATCATGACCTAAGCGAAAGTCGGACGCTTAACCGACTAAGCCACCCAGGCGCCCTGCAAGTATTTTTTCAAATGGGATCTCAGTACATGCTGTTTAGTAACATGCTTTTTAAATATATCTTAAGTATTTTTTCCCACTTTAGTAAATATCTTTGTTTTGACACTTTTTTAGTAAACAAAAGTGTCATCTTTTGAAAGCCACATGGTGCTCTGTTGTGCTGAAGTCTGCTTCACGTGAGCATTTCACTTATTTCCGTAGGATACATTCCTAAAAACGGAATTGAATACTTTACAAGTTTTTGATTCATTGACAAATAACCTGTAAGTGTCTACTGATTTACATTTTTGCTTGTAGTATACATGGATATGCTTTTCTCCTTACACCCTGAGTAGTGCTCTTTTTATTTTTGAAGTTTTTAAAATTTTATTATTTTTTTTAAGTAGGCTCCATACCGAACATGGGGCTTGAACTCACAATCCTGAGGTTAAGAGTCTCAGGCTCTACCATCTGAGCCAGCCAGGCACCGCAGTGTTGCTCTTTTTAGCCTTTTGTTATGCCCTTTTCATGTTTGAATTTCTTTAAGTTAAGATAGATGATAGCCATGGAGGAGTTCTTTAAGTACAATTTATATTTTGTTTTATAAAGTGAACGGTGTGGATTATAGAGAGAGACAACTAGTAGTTTTTACTTACTTCAGCCGTCACCAGTTAAAGCTGTAATTTTTTAAAACTCCTTTCCAGGCATTGATCACTCAGACTCGAGCCAAACAGGCAGCCACCATGAGTGAGGTGGAGTGGAGAGGGAGGGCGGTGCCAGTGAAGATCGACAGAGTGAGGATCTTTTTATTGGGATTGGCCGATAACGAAGCAGCCATTGCTCAGGTGAGGAGGAAACACCAGCTCTCTCTCCTGTAGGTGTCTGAAGCTGTCCTTGTGTGTTTGAGGTTCAGTGGTTGTTTTTTGTTTGTTTTATTTATTGACTTTGAGAGAGTGTGTGTGTGAGCAGGGGAGGAACAGAGTGAGAGGCAGAATCCCAAGCAGGCTCTGCGCCGTCAGCACAAAGCCCAAGAAGGGGCTCGAACTCCTGAAACCGTGAGATCGTGACCTGAGCCGAAATCAAGAGTCGGACACTCCATCTACTTAGCCACCCAGACGCTCCCAGGTGTAGTGTTTTCTTGGTGTTCATTTCTCACAAAACAAAAATTTGTCTTAATGCTCTTTGGGATCTCATATGAGATCTGCCTTCAATCCCGCTTCCCATATACTGTCACCGATGTTGCCTGGACTCATGAAAAGGGCAGCATGTTTCCTTTTAGTCGGTTCTTGTTGAAATCACATTGAGATCCAGTTTTGCATCCTATTTTTTTCTTAGTGTGTTGTAAGGATTTTTCCATGGTCTTACACATCAGTGCGCAAAATTGAAGACACAGTGGTCACCTGGATAGAGACACCACAGAGATGAGCAAAGGAGGGTGACGGTCCTCTTTAACGTCCCAGATACGCTGTCTAAAGCTTTCGTGTTTTTACCTTAACTCTGTGGGGTGGGTACTACTCTCATTTTACAGATGGGAAAACAGTGCTTGCCTTTAAAATCATGCCCTTTTTTGGGTCTCCTCTCCCTCTCTCTCTGCCCCTCCTCTGCTCTCTCTGTCTCTCAAAATTAAAAAAAAAAAGGGGGGGAGGCACCTGGGTGGCTCAGTTGGTTAGGCGTTTGACTCTTGGTTTCAACTCAGGTCATAATCTCACGGGTTGTGAGTTCGAGCCCTGAGTCAGGCTCTGCGCTGACAGCACAGAGCCTTCCTGGGAGTCTCTCTCCTTCTCCCTCTCTGTCTCTCTGTCCCTCTCTGCTCTGTCTCTCAAAATAAATAAACCTTAAAAAATCTTACTTTTAAAGAAAAAGTAAAACCATGCCCTTTGACTCATGTTCCTTGAACCTTCTCACATACCACGAATGCTAGTAACAGGATCATTTTGCTTGATTTTGGTGAATAGCTAATGTAATCTTACTTAGTACGTTGCATAAGCAGAGTCCTGGACCCCTGGGATAGACTGCGTGAGCAGGGCCTTCATTGAAACAAATAGTCCTTGGGTTGCTTGCGTGGCTCAGTCGTTTAAACATCTGACTCTTGATCTTAGCTTGGGTCTTGATCTCAGAGTCACAAGGTCAAACCCCACGTTGGGCTCCATACTGGGTATGGAGCCTATTTTAAAGAAAGAGAGATGGAGGGGTGCCTGGGTGGCTCAGTTGGTTAAGCATCTGACCTCCGCTCCATCATGATCTCATGTTGTAAGTTCGAGCCTGGCGTTGGGCTCTGTGCTGACATCTTAGAACCTGGAGCCTGCTTCAGATTCTGGGTCTCCCTCTCTCTCTGCCCCTCCCCCACTCATGCTCTGTTTCTTTCTGTCTCTCAAAAATGAATAAATGTTAAAAAAAAAATAAAAAAGAAGAGAGGGAGAGCAGGAGAAAGAAAAAGAAACAAAAAGTCTTTGGCAGAGGAATCATCTTCGAGCCAGTAGTTAGTGGGAGGAGAAGGAATAACGGTATTTTATCTGAATTTATCTTTCTTCTGTTTTGTACACATAATTAGAAAATAAATATCCATCTGGGGGAAGATCTATTTGCCTTATTTGTGAAATTAACTTGAACTAAATTAGATGAAGTAAAAGCACTTTTTGACTGTATGTGAAGCTATTGCTTTTGAACTTGATCATTTCAGTCATGCGATGACTAGTTGAGCTTTGTGTATATATTTAAAAGGATCACTCTTATTTATTTTTTTAAATTATTTTTAAAATGTTTTTATTTATATCTGAGAGAGAGAGAGAGACAGCGTGAGCAGGGGAGGGCAGAGAGAGAGGGAGATACAGAATCCGAAGCAGGCTCCAGGCTCTGAGCTGTCAGCACAGAGCCCGACGCGGGTCTTGAACCCACCAACTGTGAGATTATGACCTGAGCCAAAGTCTGACGCTTAACCGATTAAGCCACCCAGGTGCCCCTGAAAGGATCACTCTTAAGCTCAAGTGTTAGTATACATGAAGGGTTGACTTCTGAATCTTTAGATCATAGCCACTCCATTTTTTTTTTTAAGTTTATTTATTTATTTTGAGAGAGAGAGAGAGAGAGAGAGAGAGAAGGCAGGTCGGGGCAGAGAGAGAGGAAGACGGAGAATCCCAAGCAGGATCCGTGCTGACCGTGTGGAGCCGGAGACATAGGGCTCGAACTCACGAACCGTAGGATCATAACCTGAGCTGAAATCAAGAGTTGGATGGTTAACTGAGCCACCCAGGTGCCCAATAGCCACTCCTTTAAACCACCTCAAGATTGGCCAAAATTTTGATAGTGTTGGCAAGAAGAAAACAGCAGTGTTATTCCAGCCTTGAATAGATTTTTTAAAAAGTACAGTTGATCCTTGAACAGCATAGGTTTGACTGTGCAGGCCCACTTACACGTGGGTTTGTTTTATGTAAATACAACACTGTGGATGTATTTTCTGTATGATTTTGTTAATGTTTTCTCTCCCCTACCTTATTTTAAGAACATAGGACGTAATATAGACTGTAATATGTAGAATCTAGTCTATACCAGAGGGGAGGTGGGAGGGGCTGGGTGGGTGAAACAGAGGATGGTGATTCAAGAGCACACTTATCTGGGCATTTGGCTGGCTCGGGCAGAGGAGCCCACGACTCTTGATCTCAGGGTTGTGGGTTCATACCCCACGTTGGGTGTAGAGATGATTTAAGTAAGTAAATACTAAAAAAAAAAAGGGGGCACCTGGTTGACTCAGTCAGTTAAGTGGCTGACTTCAGCTCAGGTCATGATCTTGCAGTTTGTGGGTTCGAGCCCCGCGTTGGGCTCTGTGCGGACAGCTAGCTCAGAGCCTGGAGCCTGCTTCAGATTCTGTGTCTCCCTCTCTCTCTGACCCTTCCCTGCTCACGCTGTGTCTCTCTCTCTCTCTCTCTCAGAAATAAATAAAACATTAAAAATTTTTTTTTAAATGATAAAAGTTAAAAAAGAATTTTGCATCTATTTTCACGGGGAATAGTGGCTTATAATGTCTTTTTTCAGGCTTTGGTATCAGGGTTATATACAACTTCATAAAATAAGTTTGGAGGTTTTCCTTCCTTGTCTCTGAAAGAGTTTATGTGTAATATCAGTATTTTTCTTTCTCAAATATTTGTTATAATTTACTGGTGAAACTATTGGGCCTGGACTTTGTAGGAAGTCGGGGGTTTGGGGTTTTTTTTGGGGAGGGGGATGGGTGTAATTGACATAAAACATACTTTCAGGTGTACAATATAATGAATTGATACTTATGGGAAGGTTTTTAAAATTTGTTTTTGCTTGTTAAAAAAAAAAAATTTTTAATGTTTGTTTTTGAGAGAAAGAGCTCAAGCAGGGGAGGGGCAGAGAGAGAGGGAGGCACAGAATCCAAAGCAGGCTCCAGGCCGTCAGCACAGAGCGGGACGTGGGGCTTGAATTCACAAACCATGAGATCATGACCTGAGCCAAAGTTGGACGCTTAAATGACTGAGCCACCCAGGCGCCCCTGTTTTCGCTTGTTTTAAACAAATATAATTCCTTTATGAGATAAAGAGGCACTCAGATTTTGTTTCATCTTGTGTCCTTTGGATGAGTTTCAGTTTTAAAACGTATATATTATTTTCATGTTGAATTTATTCACATAAAATTTATAATACTCCCTTATCATTTCAACGATTGTAGGATGGGTAGTGTCTGTTAGCCCCAATCAAGTGCCTAGTTAATGTGCTGATTGCAGTAAATACAGTGATATCTGGCTGTTAAGGATCTTACAGTGAGTTAGGGTCACTTCTGAGTATCAGATCTTTAATGTGGTAGATAGAGATCAAACAGAATGTGTCAATCCCAGGGAATCCTGGTAAGATCTTAACATTAGAAACAGTTCAGTGCCTAGTGTCCTAGATCACACGTACACCAAATCTAGCCGGTAGATATAATAATTCAAGTACAGTATGAAGTAAAGTTTAGTTAAGTCCTTAGGTGTCAGGTCGAGCACTGGAGCTGATTACATGTCTATTGAAGTGAATCAACCATGGGTTCTTAACTCTGGAGAATGCCCTTTGGCCATTTGAGGTTAATCCCAGGAAGTACCATCTCCCCGTTTGTGCCCCTGCCAGATTATTTGGCTGGATATCACTCAGGCCCTGTCCACCTTGCCCGTTCTCATTATGTGGAGTTGTTCTCTGCCCTGGGAACCGAGAGCTGTGCCTTGGAGATTCAGGGCTCCTGGTTTCAGTGCTTCAGCGCTTCTTTTTCTTTTTCTTTCCCCTTGAAGATTTTAAGTAACCTCCACACCTGTCATGGGGCTTGAACCCACAATCCCGTTATCAGAAGTCATGTGCTTCACCCGCTGAGCCAGCCAGGCACCTCTTCAGTGTTTAACCTAACTTAACCTAACTGGTATTGGTATTTGCCGGCCCCTCCCCCACCCTCCCCGGCCGGGACTGGAATGCAGGAATTTGGTAGGCCCAGTTGATGCTTGCTTGTAGAGGTTTTATGACGTTTAAATATTAGAACAGCAGTTTACTGAAAAGCATGGAAGGAAGAAATAATTCAGGGAAATAGAGTGTTAGCCCAAAAAGACTGGAGCAGAGAATAAATCCGCTGCCAAAATCCAGTTGCAAAATTCTTGGTCTCCTGAGCCAGGCTTTACGTCTTTGTGTGCTAAATAATTGCCTTACTTTATAATTTGTTTCTGTTTTGCTTTGTTAATACTTGATGATACCTGAATTGTCACTGGTGATTGCATTGTGAGAATGTCACCAGGCAGCTCTTTTGGGGAGGAGGACAAGTTTGATGAAGTCTTATCCTCGGGTCGTGGTTACTATTTTAATGTGTGGGTGGAAGGGAGACTGCTTGCCCGCCTCTCCTGTGAGTGAGGTCTGTAGCCTCCGTTGCCACCAGATATCTGTGTGTTGTGTCCTGGCCTTAGTGGCCCGGGGAAGGCTTGCTTCGCGTCTCCGTGCTTCTCCTGCGGGTGCGGTGGAAAATGCGGTCAGACTCGTCTCGTCGGCCTCTTAGTCCCAGCGCCACCTTCCCGCAATCTTTGTAGACCAGTGAAAACAGTCTGGAAGCCCTTTCTAACAGCGGGGGGCCTTTACCCCAGGACACACAGCGCCTGCTTTTCCTCTGTACGTGTACACGCCCCTGAGACGTCCCGAGTTCTATGAAAATTGATTAGAATTTTTTTTAAATTTATGAGGCCCGAGTAACACATTGCTTCTGGACTTAAGTTTTCTCTGTCTCATAGGCACACCTGGGAAGGGGTGTGGGCCGACCTCAAATTCTTAGGCAGGGAGGTGGCCCCTTGAGTCCAGGAGCCCGTTCTTGTTGGTTCCGCGGCAGACGTGGGGGGTCTGCGCGTAGATACTGGGGAATCCTGCTTCTCCTGGAGACGTGGTTCTTGTTCTGGTGTCTTTTCAGGACCAGTAGGCTCCGAGATAGGCTTAGAAATACAGGTGAAAGTAGCAGAGTACTTTGAGCCTTCCTGTTTGGAGACCTCTTGCCCGGCCCAGGGTGAACCCTGAGAAGCTCTGCTGCAGAGATTCGTGATCTCTGAGTCACTGTGCGGTGTGGGCGCCAGAAGAAAGCACGGTGACCGCGGCCCTCCCCTTGCCGTGGGCTTTCTCCTGCTGTGTGGTTTGGGGCTTCTGTAAACCCCCCGGGGGAACGGAGGCTGTCGTGGGAGCAGTGTTCGCTCGTGTTCAGCACCTTGGTGCCCGGGCGTCCTTACTCAGAGGGAATGGGGCGGCCATGGCAGTAAAGAGGCTGAGCATTTTGCATCCCTTTGGTTTTTTACCTGAGCCACACTCTCTCTGCGGGAAGGCAGACCGCTCCTGGGTGGCCGGTGAAACAAGGCTCGCTCTTCTCTTAACTTTCTATGCCCTTTGCCCGAAACGGCGAAATCTGCCCCTGACGCGGTGCCGGCCACGTGGGCCCATCCTGCCTGCTACCCGCGCAGCTCGGGCTTCGTGCGTGGTCAGTGGCAAGTGTGTCCACAGGTCTTACTCCGGTTGTTAACTGTTACGTGGCCGCCCCGGCCCGCAGGGTTCATACTTCAACACGTTTGGCCAGCAAAATTGATTCAGTTATTACAGAGAATCTTGCTAACTTGAGGTGCTGCTTAACAGCGTTTCGTGTGGAGTGTTTCTCTGCGCCGTCGAGTGCAGTAGACACTTGAACATGTATGGCTGTTTACATTTAAATTAGTGAAAATTCCAAGTGCTCAGTAGTCACATGTGGCTGAAGACAGCAATTTCATCATCACAGAAAAATTGTTTTTTTTAAATAAGGATTTCATTTTTAAATAAATAATCTCTACGCCCAACATGGGGCTGGAACTCACAACCCCGAGGTTAAGAGTCACGTACGTGTTCTACTGACTGAGCCAGCCAGGTGGCCCCTCAGAGAATGTTCTGTCGGACAGTGTTCTTCAGGTTTCAGTAAATTAATGGTGGCCATGTTTGCCTTTATAGGTTTATAGAATGACTGTGCCCTTGATTTTTTCCTAAGTTAGTGATCAACAGGAAAGTCAATATAAGTAGAAAAGTATGTTTGATTTATATTGGGTAATTTACAAGGACTTTTTTTTTCTACACGGGAAACCAGGAAAAACATAAGAGTTCTCAAGAGAAAGAAAGGATTTTCTTTAAGCCCCTACCAGCCTCTTCAAGGAGTGGGCAGTACTGGCTTTATTTTTGAGCTTAAAGGTCAGTTGAATGTCAAGAGATCAGATTGGATGTTTCTGTGGAAAGTCAAATATAATAATGGAGTGGTGATGTTTTAATGTCACGGGTCTGCCGGTAACACAAGTTCATCTCCTTTCTGCCTCTCATCCATCTTTACCTGCTCAATCAGATTCTTTACTGTGGTAATGTGGTTTGGCAGGTGCTCAATTTATGAATCACTTTTCCCTTATCCCAGCTGGCTGGCAGAGAGGTGACCACGCCCTTTGTACAGAGATTGTCATGGAGTGCTTGTCAGCCTCCGCATAGCCACAGGGATTATCAGGGTACAAAATTTCTGTGGTGAAAGGAGCTTCATATGATACTTAGTAGAAATATATTTAAAAAAAATTTTTTTAATGTTTTATTTATTTCTGAGAGAGAGAGAGAGACAGTGTGAACAGGGGAAGGTCAGAGAGAGAGGGAGACACAGAGTCTGAAACTGGCTCCAGGCTCTTAGCTGTCAGCACAGAGCCCGACGTGGGGCTCGAACCCACGAACCAGGAGATCATGACCTGAGCCGAAGTCGGACACTTAACCAACTGAGCCACCCAGGTGCTCCTAGAAATATATTTTTAACTGGGTATTGGTTAGTAACATTACTTCCTTGCTTGGACCTCGTAGAAATTTAGCATCTGCAAGTCTTGGGGTTACATTTATAAGGGTAATTCTGCGGGCACACGGTAGGGGTGAGGACCATTCGCTCTGGCCTGCTGTGTTTCAGTGCGGGGTGTGCTGTGCTTTGGGGATGTCGGGCGTAGGTCCTGAGCAGCGGTAGAAGCGTTGGAGGAAAGTAATTGAGTTTATGATAAGAAAAGAGTTTAAAGCATCTGTTGTTTGACAGATAGTTTCAGATCAGTTATGCAGATTCTTTTTCAGTATGTTCACTTTATATTTATATGTGAACATGTATAAAATTCCGTTTCCATATGATTAATGAGTAAGACTATAAGAAAAATCTGACATGGTGGAAAAGAGTGACAATTGAAATGATCTGTGCTTTGAGGTGTTTGGGGCTGGATGTGTGTGTTCATGTGTAATGAGGGGAATAGAGGCGCTGTTATGCCCTCCTCCCATTAGAATACTGTGGCTCACTCAGAAGAAAATCCTTTACTTCATTCTGCCTTTGTTTAGGCTGAAAGTGAAGAAACCAAGGAGCGTCTGTTTGAATCCATGCTCAGTGAGTGTCGGGACGCTATCCAGGCCGTTCGAGAAGAGCTGAAGCCGGATCAGGTAGGACTGTCAGCGGGGCCGCAGGCTCTTACCCGGGGCTGAGGGCCTTCTCAGTCTGTGTGTTTCATTCTTAGTGCGGGAGTGGGGTGCGGGGGTCCAGTGGTCTGAGTGCAGGGACTCTTAGGTGTGGTATTTTTAGCTATGGTGGTCTGCTGACAAACAACAGAAGCAGTGAACTCCATCAGACTGAGAGATTTTCTCTCCATCCTGTTCCTCTTAATGGGCTCATATATCACCCGTTAAGCCTTTGGTCTCAAATTCATAGCTGCAGGTAGTTTTCCAGCGCTCCCTTTTTCTCACATCACTGATTCTTTCAGGCATCTAGGCTGAGAACCTTGGAACCGTCTTTGTCTCTTCATATCACCGGAAGCCCTGCTGACTCTCTTTGTAACTTCTGGGTCCACTCGTCCACCCCCCACCCTGGCCCCGTTTCTGATTAGCCTTTTGTCTTCACGCCTGGACTGCCTCAGAGGTCTGACTGTTCTTCCCCATCTTGGGCTGGGTTCAGTTCTCCAGATCTTTCCAGCTGGCAAAAAATGGGACCTTTCTGGGTCCCATCTCATTGTCTCATTGAAAAACCCAGTGATACTCCTAGTTCTAGAGCGGTGGTCTCCGAACTTTTATGACGATGCACCCCGTACGTACAATTGACCATGTACCTCTGATACGCTTATTTGTAAAAATGTTGTGTGCACTCAGCGTGAGAGCCCACTGGTCTAGCAAGTGCAGTTCCAAGTCCGTGAGCTGGTGTCTGGGCCTTCCCGTTTCCAGATTGTACTTCGCTGCTCCCCCCTGGGTCCTCCGCCTCAAGCTGCTGTATTCGCCGTCTTGTTAATGTGCCTTTCCCGCCTCTGTGCGTTCCTACCCGTCTCCTGTCCCTGCTCAGACCTGGCTCGTCCGTCCTCCCTGTCCAAACCCGGCCCTGGTGCTCCGGGTCCAGCGCGTAGCTCACCGTGGCCGGGAAGCCCACTTACACCGTCCTCGCCCAGAAAGGTCTCCCCGTGTTCTAAA
Organism: Crocuta crocuta; assembly: GCF_008692635.1. Classification (NCBI taxonomy): domain Eukaryota; kingdom Metazoa; phylum Chordata; class Mammalia; order Carnivora; family Hyaenidae; genus Crocuta; species Crocuta crocuta. The sequence continues at coordinate 3,282,276 of NW_027527428.1, read as the reverse complement.
TATCTGGTACTTGTGGCTCTAATTTTTGTTTGGTAGTTATTCAAGCATTCCCTTTTAATATCTTGTATATTGTTTTTTATGTATTAACTTTGTTAAGTACGTTTTTTCCAAGATTATAACCATATTAAAAGCAACTTTATATTTTTAGCGCCTGCTGTGGTACCTTGAGTATGAAGCGTTAATAACTATTAGTTAGGCTGTGGTCCTGTTTCCTTTATCATTAAGCCACGTTTGTGTTTTATACTTCCCTCCATCCACTTAATAAGTACCTATAGAGCCCCGCCCTCCGTCATTCACCTTGACTTCATGGCAGCTGGGCAGCTGTGGGGACTCCTCGCAGTGTGTGATGAATACAGTGATACCAAGGTATCTTCGTTTCCTGCGGCTGCTGTGACATTACCACAAGCCTAGTGGCTTCGAACAACACACCTCTAATTCTCTCCCACCTTCAGATGGTGTTAGTATATGATGGGTTCGTAGGGCTGCATTCCTTTGGAAGTTCTAGGGGTGGAATCCTTTCCCAGCATTCCAGAGAATGCGTTCTCCCAACTTATAGAGACCACCTGTTTCTTGCCTTGTGGCCCCTTCCTCCATGTTCAGAGCCAGCGGCTTAGCTCCTTCACTCCTCTCTGACCTCTTCTTCAGTCCCGCGCCTTCTCTCTAACACCAGAACCTTCTGGCTCCCTCTTAGAAGGAGCCTGGATAACACTGGGCTCACTCACACTGCGCTCGCACTGGGCTCGCCTTGATAATCCAGGCTGAGTAAGAGATCCTTAACTTCCATCACGCCTCTTACCGTGTGAGGTAACACCTTCACAGGCCCTGGAGTTGTAGGAGCCATTGTTCAGCCAACCACAAAAGGCTGAGCTGACAGCCCAGGGTTTGGATCGCAGAAAGCGCGTCTGGGGCGCAAACCCTAAAATGGAGCCACGGGCTGTGGACTGTCTTGTTCATGCTTTGGGTCTGGACACTGGGAGCAGTGGCCAGGAGGCCTGACTGGCTGTAACTCTGAATTCTCTCGTAAGTCCAGTTTTTAGGTGCTGGTGACAGCTGAGTGGCCCTGTTGTTCTAGAATATGCCCAGGAAATCTTTGATATTTAAAGACTCTAATTTATTGGAGCCTGGACCTGTGCTCCAGGGCACTTTGGGGCCCTGAGGTGGTCAGAGCCGAACACAGGATCAGCTCTTATACCTCTGCCTTTATTGCTTTCCGCAGAAACAGAGAGATTACACCCTTGACGGGGAGTCGGGGAAGGTATCTAACCTTCAGTACTTGCACAGGTAAGGGCTGTCATTTTTTTTACTTTTCACGCTGTATATATGATGTTTATGTGTATTTTAATATTTAATTTATTATATAGCAAATAATACTAACGGACACATACATGTTTTATCATAAAAGTATATACACTGGGGCTCCTGGGTGGTTCAGTCGATTAAGCATCCAACCCTTGATCTCAGCTCAGGTCTTGATCTCAGGATTGTGAGTTCAAGCCTCGCATTGGACTCTGCGCTGAGTTCAGTTTCACCTCAAGTTTAATTCTATCTGGAGTTTATTTTGAGTGCAGTGTAAGGATCTACTTCACCTTTTTCCATTAGGATAGATTGTTCCGGTGCAATTTATTGAGTATGCCATCCTTTCCCCATAACCTGTAGGGCCAGCCTGGTCAGGCGCACATCCTGTGTTCTCCTCTTGTGCACTTTTCTGGACGCTCGTCTCCGCTGATTTACCTGCTGTGCTCGCACCAGCACGGTGATTTCCTGTGACTTCGTAGGAAGTCTTGGTGTCTGGTGGAGCAGGTCCCCCCCACCCCCCCAGGTTTTTCCTCAGACATAGCTGGACTCTTTCTGCCCCTCTGTTCTTTCATATACATTTTTAAATCACCTTGTCAAGTTAATTTTTTTTAAGTATGGCTCATTTTGTTTCACAGAAGAAGGATGGAAGGAAGAATGACTTTTTTTTGGAACTTCATGGGGAGAAGTAAAGTGACCTGGGAACACTGCACTTCTCAGATTCTTTGCCCCATGTGACCTTGAAATCTTAGTTATTGCTTGCAACTTTTTTAGTGAACTTGGCTTTGTTTTCAGCCATTCCCCCAGCCCCTCCCTTTTTTTTTTTATAAAAATAAGACTATGCAAACGCCTCTCTGTACCTTAGTCTACATTAGAGAATTTAATATTTTGTGAATGTCATATTGAGTGGCAATGACTCCAAGGGGTATCAGGCAAGAATATCCCTTTGATGTCCTGTATTTCAGCAGTCCTGTGAGAAAGCCCGGGCCCAGGAGGCTAGGGAGTGTGCTTATAATTAACAGCCACTGAGAGCTGAGTCAGGAGTTGATCCAACTTCCTAACCTTGAAAAGACCCTGAGAGCTTCAGCAGAGCTCAGAAAACCTTCAGATTGTGACGTCCCCTGCCCTTGGATCCCTTCTCCCACTTTCACATCTACTGGTACCAGGACCGTGGATGGGGCGCCTGGCTGGCTGAGTTGGCTAAGCGTCCAACTTCATCTCAGGTCATGATCTCGTGGTTCGTGGGTTCGAGCCCTGCGTCAGGCTCTGTGCTGACACCATGGAACCTGGAGCCTGCTTCGGATTCTGTGTCTCCCTCTGTCTCTGTCCTCCTGTGATCACGCTGTGTTTGTCTCTGTCAAAAATAAACATTAAAAAATTTATTTATTTAATAAATTAGCTGGTACCAAGGCTGTGGATTTGTTAAGCCAGCTTTGGGGTAAATTGACAGCAGGAATCAGGTAGCTCTTGTATTTTCATAAAAAGTTTGTAAAGATTTCTCTACTACTCTGAATAATGCTTTGTTTTGAGAATCTCGTTTTTCTGAAAAGCTTCAGGAAAATCCACCTCATGATCTTTCTCTCCCATTTCTCAGAAACCTCC
>NW_027527428.1:3252101-3279318 GCF_008692635.1 Crocuta crocuta | reverse complement strand
GAAGGGACTGGAGCACCGCCACTCTCCACCCCACAACCTCCAAGGCAGAAATCCCGCATGACGCATTGGATCACACCACGCCCATCCTTGCTTGAGAGCTGCCCTCCTCCCTTGTTTTTTTTTTTTTTTTTTTTTTTAATTTACATCCAAGTTAGCATAGAGTGCAGCAATGATTTTAGGAGTAGATTCCTTACTGCCCCTTACCCATTTAGCCCATACCCCCTTCCATAGCCCCTCAGCAACCCTCTGTTTGTTCTCCATATTTAAGAGTCTCTTCTGTTTTGTCCCCTTCCCTGTTTTTATATTATTTTTCCTTCCCTTCTCTTATGATCATCTGTTTTGTATTTTAAATTCCTCATATGAGTGCAGTCATATTTGTCTTTCTCTGACTTATTTCGCTTAGCATAATACCCTCCAGTTCCATCCACATAGTTGCAAATGGCAAGACTACATTCCTTTTGATTGCGGAGTAATACTCCATTGTATATATATACCACTTCTTTATCCATTCATCCATCAATGGACATTTGGGCTCTTACTATACTTCGGCTGTTGTCAGCACTGCTATAAGCATTGGGGTGCATGAGCCCCTTTGAAACAGCCCACCTGTATCCCTTGGATAGATAACCTAGTAGTGCAATTGCTGGGTCAGAGGTAGTTCTATTTTTAATTTTTTGAGGAATCTCCATACTGTTTTCCAGAGCGGCTGCACCAGTTTGCATTCCCACCAGCCGTGCAGAAGAGATGCTCTCTCCACATCTTTGCCAACATCTGTCATTGCCTGAGTTGTTCATGTTAGCCGTTCTGACAGGTGTGAGGTGGTATCTCATTGTGGTTTTAATTTGTATTTCCCTGATGATGAGTGATGTTGAGCAGTTTTTTGTGTGTCAGTTGGCCTTCTGGATGTCTTCTTTGGAGAAGTGTCTATTCATGTCTTTTGCCCATTTCTTCACTGGATTATTTGTTTTTTGGGTGTTGAGTTTGATAGGTTCTTTATAGATTTGGGATACTAACCCTTTATCTGATATGTCATTTGCAAAAATCTTCTTCCATTGAGTTGGTTGCCTTTTAGTTTTGACGATTGTTTCCTTCACTGTGCAGAATCTTTTTATTTTGATGAGGTCCCAATAGTTTATTTTTGTTTCTGTTTCCCTTGCCTCCGCAGCGTGTTGAGTAAGAAGTGGCTGTGGCCGAGGTCAGAGAGGTTTTTGCCTGCTTTCTTCTCTAGGATTTTGATGGCTTCCTGTCTTACGTTTTGTTTTTTCATCCATTTTGAGTTTATTTTTGTGTGTGGTGTATGAAAGTGGTCCAAGTTCATTTTTCTGCATGTTGGTGTCCAGTTTTCCCAGCACCATTTGCTAAAGAGACCGTCTTTATTCCATTGGATATTCTTTCATGCCTTGTCAAAAATTAGATGGGCATATGTTTTTGGGTCCACTTCTGGGTTCTCTGTTCTGTTCCACTGATCTGACATCTGTTCTTGTGCCAGTACCAGACTGTCTTGATGATGACAGCCTCATAGTACAGCTTGACGTCCAGGATTGGATGCCTCCAGCTTCAGTTTTCTTTTTCAAGCTTGCTTTGGCTGCTTGGGTCTTTTCTGGTTCCATACAAATTTTAAAGATTGATTGTTCTAGCTCTGTGAAGAATGCTGGTGCAGGGGCGCCTGGGTGGCTCAGTCAGTTAAGCGTCCGACTTCGGCTCAGGTCATGATCTCACGGTTGGTAGGTTCGAGCCCCGCGCTGGGCTCTGTGCTGACAGCTCGGAGCCTGGAGCCTGTTTCAGATTCTGTGCCTCCCTCTCCCTGACCCTCCCCTGCTCACGCTGTCTCTCCCTCTCTCTCTCTCTCTCAGAAATAAATAAAACATTAAAAAAAAAATGCTGGTGCTATTTTGATGAGGATTGCCACTTGTCATTCTTTCAAGTCTCTTGGTACTTACCTCTAAATGACAGGAATACATTGGATTTAGGTATTCCTACCCCTTCCCATGATGGCCCTCGCTCCTCCTCTGCTCCCTCTCTCTACCCTGACTCTTCTTGACCTCCTAGCTGGCTTCCTTACAGGCTTTCTCATTTCTGATACTGTTTTAATTTCTNCGAGATCATGACCTAAGCGAAAGTCGGACGCTTAACCAACTAAGCCACCCAGGCGCCCCAGATACCGTTTTAATTTCTAAGAGCTTGTGTGTGTTGTTGGAATATTGGAATTGTTAAATAGCATCTCTTTTTTCTTAATATTTATTTAGAGAGAAAGCGCGCGCACACACAAGTTGGGGAGGGGCATAGAGAATCTCCAGCAGGCTCTGCGCTGTCAGCACAGAGCCCGATGGGGGACTCGATCCTCCAAACCATGAGGTCACAACCTGAGGTGAAATGAAGTTGGATGCTTAACTGACTAAGCCGCGCCTTGTGCCCCAATAGTGTCTCTTTCTAGGCTTATGAGCAGAAAGTTTTCCCTCCCTCTTCTTCCTGCAAAGTCTGATTCTTCCAAGTTGCTGTTTTTTCCCCTTGGTTTTGGCCTCTTCTGCCTTATTAGATGTTTTCTTTAACCACACGGTATTTGACATGTTAAAAAACGTAACCTTGTCTGGTGGGAACTGTCCACTTGTGCATAGTGCTCATCAGCTTGGCCTTCACTGCAGGTGCTCTGGTTCTGCGCTTTCACCCGGGGCCCTGACTCCAAAGTCTCGGAGGGCGTTTTCTTGGGTGGGTCAGATCCGCAGAATGTACCAGCAGCTCTTGTCCTACCAGCCGAGTAGGAGGTGGCTAGTAGGCGGCGCCTAGGACTTGACGGTCTCATAATCGCCAGTGTTCTGTAAGGAGCCCTGGCCGCAGCTGTGCCCGTGTGCCCCTCACCAGGCTGTGCCCTCTCCCAGGGATGCCTCCAGTCTTCGGCCAGAGTAGGATGGATATATAGAGGCCCGAATACTTTTGCCTCCTTCTAAATACTTTTTAAATAGTCTTCAATTGTTACCATATTTATAGCCCCAAATAGTAAAGGAAATTTTCCAGGCTGTACAGTTACAATAAGCAGGCATAGTCTCTGGTGTGTACATGTGTTCAGTGCAGTCCCTTAGTATTTTCTGAGAAGAGAAGGTCATCAGATGAGTAGGAGCAGCTGTCGTGCAAGCTCAGTGTCCTCGTAGTGAGGGCCAGTACTTCATTAATCCTTGTTCTGGGGATGGGCTTGCCGTCCGTGGATCATCACAAGGGCTAATGGTGACCTCTGAAGTTAGTAGCTTTGTGGCTCTTCATGAAAGAAATGGGATATAATTCAAGCCAAAATCAGATTTCATCATAAGGTCTCACACTGGCCCCCCGCAGATTTGCCACTGAATAGCAGCCAGAATTGAGGGCCCGTGGAGCTTGAGGCTGAGGCCAGACGGCCCTGCTGTGTGACACGCCCTCGCCCCCACGCCCTTCCCCTAGGTCAGTCCCAACTTGCGGTCCAGTGCTCTCCTCAGAATGCCAGCTTCCCTGAGCATAACCTGAGCTGACGTGTGGTACATTCCAGCTACCTGACTTACATCAAGCTGTCAACGGCCATCAGGCGGAACGAGAACATGGCGAAAGGTCTGCAGAAAGCATTGCTGCAGCAGCAGCCGGACGATGACAGCAAGCGCTCCCCGCGGCCCCAGGACCTGATCCGGCTCTATGACATCATTCTGCAGGTGACCCGTGAGCACTAGGGAAGCGAGGGCCCTGTCCTTTGTGTGTGTTGGACACAGCACAACTTAGCTTCGCATCGTGAAGGGGCTGGGACAGGCTACGGCTGTTAGTATCTCGGGAAAAGGAGTCATCCTACCATCTCAGCAGTGTGGGCCTCGACGCGCCACGTGTCAATGTGTAGAGGCCAGTAAACCCTTGGGTATTGTCTGTGCGAGATCCTCCCCCACGTACTGCGGGACCCCCTGAGGTCACGCCGTCTTGGCCCCTGGGAGTTGGTCGGTGAGTAAGATTGAGAGACACGTGCACACAAGCCAGGCCGCTCTGGGAGATGCCAAATGGGGGAGGGCTGCTCTGAAATAAAGGATCAGAGCCAAGAGACCCCCTCTTGCTGACTTGGTCCGAGAGGCCTCAGAAGGACGGGAGATGTGAGCAGTCGTGAAGGGCAAGTAGGCTTTCCGTAGCAGAGAGAGGGTGACCCCAGACACGGCTGCCACCAAGCCTCTCCTTGCAGACCTTCCCATTATTTCTGGCCTGGGCTATCTTTGCCCATGTGTGTTTTTACAGGGTTTCCTGTCAGAAACCCAGCCCAAGGTCTGCTCTTTATGAGTTTTCTTGTTGCATCTCTTGTGCAGAATCTGGTGGAATTGCTTCAGCTTCCTGGCTTGGAGGAGGACAGAGCCTTCCAGAAAGAGATAGGCCTGAGGACGCTGGTGTTCAAGGCTTACAGGTAAGGTCCCATGAGGCAGTGGGGCTCCCCTGTGTAGCCTGCTGTCTCTGGAGGCCTTGGGAGCATGGACCAGACTCGAGAAGATCGGGTCGTGGCTGCGTGGTTACCTGGCCCCCGGTCAAAACAGCCCAGCATGTTCAGGGGAAGTCTTTGCTAAAGGTGGCGGCTGGAAGTTTCCAGTGTACCTCGTTTGCTCTTGGATAGGGTGAGGGGGATGGAGGGGCACCTGTTAAAGATCTTCTCCCTCCTCTCCCCTCCTTCCTTCCAGTGGGAAAGGAACAAGTGAAGGAAAAGGTGTTAGTTAACAGAACCAGAGTGGAACCTGAATTGAATCAGGAGAAAACCAAGCCTTTGCTTTTTTTTTTTTTTTTTTTTTTTTTTTTTTTAATGTGCTTCACGTTATCTGTAACTTGGAGGTGGGGTGTGTGGAGCGAGACGGACATGGACAGAATGGCAGGATAGAGCCGCCTGTGGGGTTGCACCGCTGCCTTCTGGCCCTCAGGCTGTTGCGCTGGCTCTCTAGCGTGCCCCAGCGTCGCTCTGGTCACCCTCCTCATGGTCCATGCGGACCCTTCTGTTAGGGACCAGCAGCCCCCCAGGCCCTGTTGACCCCAGTGGAGTAGTTTCCATTAGGAAGAGGGTTCTTGGGTTTGGTTTTTGAAAAAGGTGAGCAGGGATGAACGAGCTGGCCTGGACGTGTGCGCGGTAGGTGGATTCGTACTTGAGCCAGACCGCGTTCCTCCTTCGTGCCTGTCCCCGCTTCTGCCATGTGCCTTTGGAGCGGCAGAGTCAGACAGTAGATGAAAGACAGTGGGTCTTTTGTCGTCTGGGATTTGCACCCTCCCCTGCGGTGGCAGGGAAGGGGGTAGGTCAGCCTGGCGAGCCTGGGCATGGAGGGGGCTGGGCTCACCCCATGCAGTGATCAGGGTGTCAGGGTCGTGCTTGCAGTGATCCTGAGGTTAAGAAACCTGTTTCCAAATTTAAAATGTAGCCTAAGCTTCACGGAAAGCCTTGATCTTGGGTAACTGTTGCTCTAAAATACTCTGGCTCTTTCCCTTTCCCCCTCAGGTGTTTTTTCATCGCTCAGTCGTATGTGTTGGTGAAGAAGTGGAGTGAAGCCCTCGTCCTGTATGACAGGGTCCTGAAGTATGCAGACGAAGTAAACTCTGATTCCGGAGCCTTCAAGAACAGCTTAAAGGTGAGTCGTTGGCCCTTGTTCCCAAGCCCGGAGAAGTTGTGCGGTGAGACCCCTCCTCAGGCTGGCCCCGCCCGGTCCGCCTGAGACGGGTGCGTCCTGGGTGCCCGGGAGCCGCAGGCTGTGACTCCTGGCAGCGTTCAGGCCTGACGTGGACTCAGGTGCTAACAAGGAAAGCCATTCCCCAGTTAAAATAAGCCTGAAGTACTGTTCCCAGACTCAGCTACGTGTTACAGTCACCTGGGAAGATCATAAGAAGACGGCTGAGTCCCACCCCAGGAGGTTCTGGTTCTGATCAGTGTGGTGTTTGGGGTGGGCACTGGGCTTCTTTAAAGCCCCTCAGCAGTTGTGACACGCAGCCAGGTTGAGAACCAACGAGGAGGCCTTTCCACATGCAGTGTGCCTGTGCTGGCAGCAGCATTTGGGAACTTGCTAGAAGTGCACATCCCCAGGCCCCACTCCAAGCCTCCTTAGTTAAAATCTGCGTTTTAGCAAGTCCCCCAGGCAAGCGGGGTATATACCTCCTCGAAGCTTGCCTGCCCGTGGCAGGTACCTGGCGGTTTGGATCATGTTACTGCTTGATGGCTGACCGCCAGCTTCTTAAGCGGCGGTCTGCTGGGATGAGTGCCGCTCAGAGCTTTGGCTGGGCCAGCGAGACCAGCACTTGCACTGGTGGAACCCGCTTGGCAAGGCAAGCGGGATTGTCCTGGTGGAGCCGTGGCGGGGCCCCGCGAGCGCTCGCCCGCTCCCTCAGAACGGCGCCGGGCCCCGGGGTAACGTGCACACCTGGCTTCTGCCTTCAGAGAGCTGGTGGTTTTGTCGCAGACACAGACTGGTGTGCGGGAAGGAGCAGGTCGTCTGGTGAAGGTGGAGCGATGGGAAGGAGTAGGTGGGGGTGCATGTGACCAGCATGGCGGCGGCGTGACGGTGGGAGATCCGTGGGACGTGGAAGCAGACTGTGTGGACGGTTCTGCCAGGAGGAAGGGGTGTTTACAAATGCCCGTCTGACCGAAGTCGGGAATGGAGGCGGGAGGGGTCAGGTCATTCCGAACCTTGCCAGGTGTGAGGCTGCAGCTCGCCCTGGGGCCCCCTGTGCGTGTCTCCTCCGTAACGTGGATGCAGGTTCTTTCAGGAGGGCTGCGCAGGTGGAATTGCAGTTAGGCGACTGCTCAGCACCCCAGGCCTGTCGTGCATTTAATGTCTGATCTGCGTGTTCACTAGCCTCCCCGTCGGCATTGTTAATTAAGCCACAGCATGGCTTTTCCTGTTTGAAACAGTCTAGTTGTTGTCTTTGTTTTGTTTTTTAAGTAGGCTTCACGCCTAATGTGGGGCTTGAACTTACACCCTGAGATTGAGTCGCACCGACTGAGCCAGCCACGCACCACCCCAAGCTAGTGTTTTGTTTTTTAATAGGGCGAACCGTTTATAAAGTCTCAAACCCTATGAAAATACCAGTGGGATCGCTTGGCTCGGTCAGGTTAGTTTGGGGCGCTTCTCTGACCTGGCTCTGGCTCGTGAGAACCTGTTTTCTGACTCGTTAACAGGACCTGCCTGACGTTCAGGAGCTCATCACGCAAGTGAGGTCAGAAAAGTGTTCTCTGCAGGCGGCCGCGATCCTGGGTGAGCCACTCGCCTGTTCTTTGCTGACTGTGTTCCCAGATTTCCTCCGCGTCCATCCCTCCTCTCTCCCACCCCCTACGCTACTGTTTGGTTAAAGTGTGAGATTTTTATTTTTCTCTGCTATTACATCTGCCACCGTAAGGCATCAAACTATGTGGAAGAATTTAGAGAAACACCGTTAGGCTGTCTCTTCTCCCCAACAGTAATTTTCGTACCGTCGCGGGAGCTCCACTGGGCTGACGTGACTTCCGGGTCTGTCATCTGTTTGTCTGCGGTGCTTAGCAGAGTTTGGCCCAGGAGGGAGAGTGGAACTTCCCCACATGTTGGCTACCTTTGCTCTTGGGATTTAGAACCCATACATGCGGCAGGGGTCATTTGTGAGCGTAGTGTGTCAAGTGTCTGCTCTTACTGAATCCCTGTGCGACTTTCAGATGCAAGTGACTCCCACCAGACGGAGACTTCCTCCCAAGTGAAGGACAACAAGGTACGTCTGGGGCTTTTGAGGAATGAACAGTAGGATTCATAACTCGCTAGAAATGTGTGCTCAGTTACAGAACAGGACCCTAAGTAAACACCGTACCTGCCCCCCTTCTTTTACTCCGAGACCTCAGAGCTGCTGTGGAAGGGTGGCGTCAGCTAGAGGGCCCCAGATAAGGAGCTTAGGAACGTGTGCTGTGCCCGACAGCCCCGCTGGCCAGGCGCTCTGGCTGGGGCGTCCGGTACGCCTGTGCCCGGGTCCCGGGCCACCTGTCTCTCAGCCTCTCTAGGCTTCAGTGACTCTCCGCTGTGAAATGGGAACACGACGGCGCCCGCATAGGAGATTGGTGGGGATCAAGTGAGGGGGCCCGTGTGGGCTCCGAGCTGCGTGTTCAGCGCGTGGCGGGTGACGCTCCCTGGCGGCCTGTGATTAACGCCTGGCTTCCTCCCTCTCGTTTGCCTTCCAGCCTCTGGTCGAACGGTTTGAGACTTTCTGCCTGGACCCTTCCCTCGTCACCAAGCAAGCCAACCTGGTGCACTTCCCGCCCGGATTCCAGCCCATCCCGTGCAAGCCTTTGTTCTTTGACCTGGCCCTCAACCATGTGGCTTTCCCACCCCTTGAGGACAAGTTGGAGCAGAAGACCAAGAGTGGCCTCACTGGATACATCAAGGGCATCTTTGGATTCAGGAGCTAACCAGGCTCTTCTTAGGGGCAGGGGGAGAATCTCACTCTTCATCTGTATTGTGAGAAAACCCCAGCAAGTTCCAGGATATTAAATCCAGGCCTGCATCGGCCCAGGGCCGGAGTGTAATAACATCCTCAGCGCTGCGTCCCTATGTCTTGTGTGTTTGTGCACTTACGTTCTTAACCGGTGTGCTCGAAGGGGACCCTGCTGTCTTCCGGTGGACGTGTGCCGGATCCCTCCGTCCGCACCTCCTGGAGGAAGGGCCGTTGCCAACTGGCCACGTGTCCGCCGCGTTCGGGTGGGTCCACGCCAGGCATGGATGGGAGCTCGGAACTTTCTGTCGTGTTTCTTCAGTACCATGGATTTGAAATGCGCTCCTCCTCGCCATGAGCATCCAGAGTCCCGCGAAGGGCCTGTGACCAGGAAACACTGGCAGCGTCACCCCAGAATTACGGTCAGCCTTATTCCCTGTCACCTCCAAGTGGAAGTTAAGTTTCAGAACAAGCAAAGAGCTCTATTTTTAGAAGAAATGTGTTACACTCAGAAATGATGGAAACAAATCTTATATTAAAAGGCAAAGATGCTGGAGACTGTGCCCATTTTTTACGTGCCCTCGCCCCCCCCTTCCTGTCAGTGTGCCCCGACTTGTGGCCACTCGTGTGTCCGCGGCCAGATAAGGGAGTGTTAGAGGCACTTTCTGAAGTGCTCCCCCTCAAAAGCTTTAGATGCCATAATTATATTAGAATCTATTTGCATACTTCTAATTTTTTTCCCCTCGTGACCCTTTTCTATTTCTGTCATAGCATCAGTAGAAGTCCCCAAAGCAGTGTAAGGAAGCAAGGAATAAAAGCGATTCAGACACGAGCTGTACCTGAAACCACTGGATTCCCTCTGGGGCCGGACACTCACTCGCCCCAGAGGAAAGCGAAGCCGCCGCGGGAAACGTTGGCTTCCCTGCGCCGCGCGGAGCGGCCTGCAGGGAAGGCTGGGTGGTTGACGACCTGAGACCAGTATTTCAAGATGGCACCCACAGTGCCTTGTGTTTTCCCAGGGAAACTGCGGGGGGTGGGGGGGAGGGTATTGCCGGAGGTTAGGAAACGGGAAGACAAATCGGCCTGCTTCGTTGGAGCTGACTGTTGTCGAGGACACCAGATGCTCAGATTGTGCGCTCTCCTCCCCTCGGGATCTGCTCTGGGTCAGAGAGCCTTAGGAAGCGGGTTTTGCTTCTAAACGGAATTTTTTGCCATTGGTGCCCTATAGCCGCGGAAGATACAGCTCGGGTGACCTGAGCGTGACGTCTTGGGTTTTGGTCCCAGAGGCTTGGAGCGGTGTCCAGTGGTCCGAAGGAGCGCTGGGGGCCTTTATCCTTTCCCGCGCCCTCTTCTCGGCTCCGCGGCTTGGCAGCAGCAGGCTGGGGTCCAGGCTCGGTACTCCCCGTGCCACGTTCTCCGCTGACTGCCTGCAGCCACAGCTGGGCCCTCCAGCCTGCGGCTCCTGCCCTCACCTGGGAAGGTGGCCCTTTGTGTTGCACGTGGCGCCTCCCGCCCCTCCCACTCTTTAGAGTGCTGGCTGCTGGCGTCTGGAGGGAGTCAGAGTCCGGACTCAGTCGTGCTGATTGACCTTTTCTAAGCTTTTCCTTTCTTGTGGCGACACCAGAAATTCCCTTCCCCCCGGTGTCCCTGGCAGCGGCTCCGTGGCGGTGGCTGCGGTCAGCCAGCGAGGCCGGCACAAGGTATGTTTAGTATTAGGAGCACATGTTTACACAAGGAGACAGGCCTGGCAGGGCCGAGGCCTCCGGTTTGCTCGTACGACCCTTCACACGGGATCCCTGGACATGAAACAGGCTGCCGTGGGAGACAGAGCGCCAAAAGCAGCACCCCATTCTGTCCTCGGGCCAGGAAGCAGCTCTCTCCTCTTCATGGGAATGGGTTCAGATTGAGCCCGGGCTGCTCCTCAGGCCGCACATTTTGCTGGGTAGGCTGACCGAATGAAATGCCAGAGGCCACTCGGTCTTTCCTGCTCAGGGAACAGGAAGCGGTGAGGCCTCGGGGCGTAAGGAGTGGGTGCGGGCACCCGCTTTGTGTCCTGTGCCCCTCCTCTCCCTGTGTTGGGATGACCGCGCTTGGTCAGCGGGTTTGGACTCTGCCAGAACTTTGGTCTCCCAAGCTGCAGAGAGTAGGAGAAGCATAACTGGGTCTTTGCACTTTAATTTTTTTTTTTTTAATGTTTATTTTTGAGAATGAGAGAAACCGTGCAAGCAGGGGAGGGCCAGGGAGAGAGGGAGACAGAATCCGAAGCAGGCTCCAGGCTCAGAGCTGTCAGCACAGAGCCCATGCGGGGCTGGGACTCATGAACCGTGAGATCATGACCTGAGCCAAAGTCGGAAGCTTGACCGATGACCCTTCCCCCCCCACTCCCAAGGCGCCCATAGTCTCTCCACTTTTAGAAAATGCCCTAGAGCTGCTATGCTAATTGTTCTATTTTCTTCTCTGTTGAGTGGTGGTGGTCTTGATCTGCAGGAACTAGTAGTGAAAAGCTAACTTCAGTTACCAGGGAATGATGGTGAACATCGACCGAAGGATATAATTTGGCCAAGTTCGTTGCCTGTAGATCTGTTGGTCCTGTTTGGAAAAAAGGAGCGTTAAGACACCTGGGCTGGGCCAAGCCCGGAATTGCTCAGTCTCCTAGGTGTTTCCTCCTTTCCATGTGCATCGTTCTGCGCTGCTGTGTCTCCTTCTGCTTTTACGTCAAGCCGAGAATTCTTGGATTCCCTCTTTCAAATAAAACACTGCCTGGTTACAGCTCCTGGTGGCAACCTGAGCTTTGACCTTGGCCGTGAGGTGACAGCCTGTGGTGGCAGTGCACCCCGCCCCCCATGGTGGCCTCACCCCCTCTAGGGCAGGACAGTTGACTTGGGGGGCTCCCCAGGAGTGGCCGCGCTCTGTCTGGCCACGGTCCGGGCTGTGGCGATGCTGATTTTGCGCATCTGGCCTCATTCCCACCAAAAGCTAGTTGATCGCGGAATTCTAAACAGCACATTACCGTCCACAGCCTTCACAAGCTTGGAACCTTCAGAGGTCTAGGAAAATGTCCAAAGATGGGGGAAAAAAACGCGTGTTGGTTTTAATTTTATTTTTAAGACACTTGTTGCTACAGAAGAGACGGAAACCAGGTTTAGCTGTAAAATTTATGGGTGTTCCAAAGCCGAGAGATCGATCGGAAGCTGCCTGCATCCCGACAGCCCCAGCTGGAGGACTCTCGCCTGTGGTCTGCCTGTTAAAGAGCCCGCACGGGGCACGGGCGGGCCGGGCCCGAGTGGCAAGCACCCCCTGGCACACAGAGCGCTCCACAGTGTTAGCCGTGTCACTAGCTGGTATGAGTTAGAGGAAACAGGCTCTCAGGTGACGAATACTGATGGAGTACTCGGTTGTGGGCCTTTTCGGTTGTGATCTGAGGATCTAAGGTTTGGTTTCTATTTTTGGCTTTAAGGCAGGACTGTGACAGCCTCCGCAGCCTTCCCAGAGCCCGTCCATCCATCTGATGAGCTGCTCTGGGCTGCGGCCAGGACCCGCAGAAAACACCAAGCACCTGCTTTCCTCCTGGCAGCACCCACTGCCTTGTGTTGGAGGGGGAGCCTGGCGTCTCTGGGGTCCCCTCTTTTTCACCTCCATTAACTGGAACTCTGTGTCCTCACGCTCAGTCTGTGGCAGAATGACTCCTCACGCTTGGAGAAGAACCACATCCCTCCTATTGGGGATCCTAGAGGTCTTCTGGCAGGAGGCAGGCAGGTAACCGGCCCCCGAAACCTGGCGGCGGTAGCTCACTCTGGCTCGTCTGTCCGGTGGAGGGGACGTGCAGTCCCTCACCCGGAAAAGAGGACCATCTGTCTCTCTAACTGAGAAGGGAAATGGACACAGGGCTTACGACTTACTAGGTGCTTGACAAAGAGGAATGTCCTTCCCTTCGCTCCTCTGCGGACAGAGCTGCCATGAGAACACGTGCTTCTCCCTCCAGTGCTGCCTGTAGCCCACTGGGACCTGAGCAGCATCAGGGCCCTGACCTGGGGGCTCGCGGGAGGAGCCCCTGCCTAGCCAGGACCGAATCCTAGAAAAGTCTCCTCTCTCTGTAGCCCAGCAGCGAGCGGCTCTCCCCTGGGACAGTGTGAGCCCAGGGTCCAGGAAGCGGGGCTGCCGTGCAGGGAGTCGGTGGGGCCGAGGCAGCCGAGAGCAGAGGGGGCCCTTCCCGGGACACCCAGCCCTGTCCCTTCCCTCAGCGCATCCCACGGCCTTTGCTGCCCTCCCGAGCCGGGCCCTGCTGGGTCTAAACAGCGTCCCCAGGACAGCAGCCGAGTCCATGGAGCTGCCTGCCCCGTGTGCTTCCAATTTCCTGCCAGGGAAGGCTGATTAGGAAGGGCTGCTCCTCAGCTACGAAGACTGTCAGTAGTTCTTTAGGTTTTGTTCTATAAACCAGTTCCTGGCTCGGGCCAGTGACCGGGGCTCCGTGCACGTTAGCCGCCGCCGGTTCAGTCGGCCCCGCAACTCCCTCCAGCTGCTGAGCTGAGCCGCCACCATCGGCCCTGAACTTCAGGAGGCCGCAGGGTTTCCAAGTGGCAGAGAGCCCTGAGCCCTTGGGCACCTGGGGAGACCCGGAGGCCCAGCAGTCCCCGAGGGTCAGTGGGCAGCTGCAGACTTCTGGAACATCGGCGTCGCTTGCGCAGTAGCGGCTGCGCTGAGACCCAGAGGCACGGTCGTCCCAGCGCTGATCCCACACCTGGACGGGGCCGGCCGGCCTCTGTGGAAGTCATTCCTAGAGGGGCACAGACCCCAGAAGGCAGCCTTGACCTTGTCCTCCCAGGCTGACCTGGGACTTGAGGACTCCTGAGGTCACCCTGTATTCCCTGTCTCACCATCCGGTATGGGGTACCCTAATCTCCCGATAGGTGGGGTTGGTTTGTTGGTTGGTTTGAATTGCTAGACTCTTCCTATAAAAGGCCCAAAAGGAAGCACCAGCTCCTTTTCCTTCTGCTCTCGTTAGGCAAGCCACGGCCACCTTGTCTCCAGGCTGACCTTCCGGCTTGTTGGGCAAACTCACAGCCAAGAGAACCTCCTGCAGAACCCCCCACCCCACCCCACCCCACCCCTGCTGTGGGTTCTTGGGCCCTCTGCAGCTCCGCCCCCCCTGGAGCCTGCAGGCAGGGGGAGGCTCATCCGGAACTCCCTGCCCCTCGCCTCCCTGCCCCTCGCCCTCTCCAGGCCCAGCTGCTGCAAGCACCTTCGCTCCCCTGCGGGCCAAGGAAGTGTGAGGTGGGAGAGCTTAGCAGCCCGCTCAGCGCCACGGCTCTGGTGGCAGAGCCTCTGTACAAACAGAGGGCAATTTCCTGAGACGGAGGCTTGGCCCGATCGAGGCGCATACGGGCGCTTGGCAGGTTATGATATGGCTCCCAGGGCAAAGTCAGCAATCCCCACCATCTGCTTCAGCAGGGAGGAGAAAGCCCCTCTCTGCAGGAGCCCGGAGAGCAGGGGGAGAGCGGGCTGGGGGTAGCGCAAGCCCTGGCACACTGTCCAGGCTGCCACCCTGCTGCCTAGCTGCATGCGTGCGGGCGGCCTCGGAACTGGGAGCTGGGCGGCTCTCGGTTCCGATCAGCCCTGCTCCGGCCTCCGGCCCGGTGCGCTGGGAGTGGCCCACGTTACCCGGCCTGCGAGCTCCGGGCCGGGCGTGCAAGCAGCTGCTGCTTGAAGCCGCAGCTGGCACAGTGCTGGGGGGAGACCCCGGGCCCATCAACCTCAACAGCTAACTCCACAGAGGAGGAAGCCAGACCCGGGCGAGGGGAGGCCCTGGGGACAGGGAAAGGGGGCGGGGGGAGCGCGGCCTGCTTGGTTCAAAAGGAGATGTGGCTGGGGCGAGGCCTGGCAAGGCTGAAAGTTGGGGTGCCCTGTCCAGCCACCCTGTTTGGTAGAATTGCACAGTTGACCCTTGAAAAAGAGGGGTTTCTCCTGTGCTGCCCGTCTAATATGGGGCTTTTTTTTTTAATAACAAAGGCAGTCCAGTACCATAGATAGATTTTCTCTTCCTTAAGATTTTCTTAACATTTTTTCTCCAGCTTTCTTCATTGTGAGAATATAATAATAATACATATCACATATAAAATATGTGTTAATCATTTACGTTACCGGTAAGACTTCCAGTCAACAGTAGGCCGTTAGTAGTTAAGTTTGGGGCGAGTTGAAACATATATAGATATTTTCAACTGCATGGGGGGTCGGCGCCCTTCACCCCCACATTGTTCAAGAGTCAGCTTTGGGGCGCCTGGGTGGCTTAGTCGGTTAAGCATCCGACTTTCGCTTAGGTCATGATCTCGCGGTTCGTGGGTTTGAGCCCCTTGTCGGGCTCTGTGCTGACTGCCAGCTCAGAGCCTGGAGCCTGTTTCAGAGTCTGTGTCTCCCTCTCTCTCTGACCCTCCCCTGCTCACACTGTCTCTCTCTCTATCTCTCTCTCAGAAATAAAACATTAAAAAAAAAAAAAAAGGCCATCTTACTGTGAGCCACAAATGCAAGTCTGTAGTTTTAAGTTTTCTGGTAGCCACATGAAAAAGAGCAACAGATGAAACTAATTTTTAAAAATGCATTTTATTTAACAGTCTATCCAAAATATTTTGGCTGTAGTCAATATGAAAAGATATGAGCTATTTTACATCTTTTCATCCCGAATCTTTGAAACCAAGTGGCTGCCGTGTGGGAAAGCGTAGGTCTCCGGCGGAGGCTCTGTCCCAACCCGGCCTTCTAAATGACGCTCAGCTTTCTCAAGTACTGAAAACCCTACATCTTTCTTCGTCCCTGCCCTTTCTCCTGTGCTTTTAGTCTTGGGAGCCAGGTTCACTGCCATCTGACAGTTGCTGTCTGTGAACATTTCTGAGACCAGGCTGTTCCAGCCGCCTGCGTGTCAGCCCCTGTCTGGGGAGCTGGGTGCTGATTTGACTCGGCCTTAGACAGTCACGCCAGGAATTCAGCCCTTGTTTTTCTTGCAGTGAATCAGTTAGCCTTAATCGCCGGGGCGTGTGAGGGCCTCCTGTGGCGCTCATTTCTTTCCAGGAGACTTCTGCGGACAGGAGACGGAGCTCAAATGTTCCAAATCCCCGCCCTGGCCTCCTGCTGTCCCAGCTGGGGTCTGCTTCCCTCTCTCCTGTCTAGCCTGAGGAGGGGCCTCCTGCTCCCAGGGCTGGAGTCTAGACCTCTTTTCTCCTGGCCCCCTCCCTCCGTGGACCACCACCACCCAGGAAGAGGCTTGGAGCTCTCCGGGGGTCGGATGGGGGCGGGGGGCGGGGGGCAGCCCTCTGTCTCCGCTTTGCCAGGTGCCTCCGCCACCTGTTCAGGCTCAAAGATAAGGAAGTGAGCTCTCTGGTTGGAGATGTGAGGTTGGCATTCAGGGCTGGCTGCTGGACCCTGCAGGCATTTAAACAATGGCCCTTTTCTGAGAGCAGTTGATTGCTAGCAGTGGTTAGAAGAAAATTGTCACCCTGGAATAACAATAACGTGGAGGGAGGGCTGGGGTTGGGGTGGGGGGTGNCATCCAGCTCACGGTCAGGTTCAGCGGGAACAGGACTTCGGAGCCCACTCTGCTCCCCTATTGCTACTTGCTCTGTCAAGGCTCCCTGGTGCCCTCCCCACCCCTGCTGCCCCGCCCTCCCTCAGCCCTCGCCCCTCCAGGATGGATGACTGCTGTGTCCCCTCTCCAGGACCGAGTTCAGTGGCTTGTCCGTGAGATGCAGCCAAAAGGGACTCAAACTTTTTCTGTCCTACGAGCGCACGCGGCCAGTCTCAGTTCCGTCCCTGTCCTCTCTAGTCGGAGGGGTCCTTCTTTCCTCTCGGGGTGTTTTCTGCCCTCAGCTGGGCCTGCCGGGAGGTCCCAGGGCTCCCCAAAGCCAGTGGTGCTCCCTCCCCTTCACTACTGCCCAGCCCTCCCTCCACGGAAACTGTGATGCTTCCAGGGGGTGGTCTAGAGCCGCAGAAGGGTTCTTCGCGGTGGGCCAGTGACATGAGTGCCTGGAGCGGCTCCCGGATGGCCTGCCTGGCACTCAGTGTGAGGAAGAGGCCAATAAACTGGTACCACTGCCCACCACTCCATCTGACTCGGGAAAAGCCACCAGGAGCCCCTTCTGGGGGACCAGGTGAGGAGAAACGGGCAGGAAAACCCAAGCCCAGTAGGTTCCCAAGGGGCTCGGCCGGACCCGAGGCCCAGCAGCACCTGAAGGCTGATGCTGGGGAGGGGCCTTGGGGGAGGGGCCTTGGGGGCATCCCAGTCCCTCTGGAGCTGGTCTCAGACTCTTCGGAGGATCCCAGCGATGCATGTCCTGTTGCATCTGGCCCCAGAGCCACGGACAGATAGGACGACACTGAGCCAGCCAGGAAGATTGGGCAGCGGGACTGTGGGGGTGTCCTCTGGGGAGACAACTGGGTGGTGTCCACTTTTAAAAATATACCTTGTGCCAGTTGTCTGGGGTGAATGCCCCCTGGCTGCCCCATCAGGGTGATGGAGAGCACGGAGCCACCCCACCTCCCCCGGTGGGGTAAGAGCTGTGGGTGGGGGGCGTGGCCGATAGCCCGATAGCCAGGTGCGCTGTACTGCCCGGAGGTGTTTATTAACCCCCAGCCCGAGCACTGAGCATGCGCAAGCATCTGTCTCCAGCCCCGTCCCTCCTGGGCCCCTGGTATTTCCCCGGCTGCATGTGCTCTCTGCCACTTCTCTCTGGGTGTGTGGGTGTAACAAGTCCAGACCTTCCCTGGGAGTCAGGCAGGCTCGGGCGCCCCGCCCTCTGGGCTGCGCCTTTTCCTCCCAAACTGGTTGTGCAGGAGCCGCCGAGTGTGGGCAGTGTGGGTGCATGCGTGGCAGCCCCGGCCGGTGCCCGCTCGCTGCCTCACCTGCGGGGAGGGGCCTCCCAGAAACTGCCTTCTCGGTGCCCCGCCACCCCGCCTCGCCAGAGCCCAGCTGAGCCGCCAGCGAGGACACACGCCTGCTGCCCGCCCCCCGCCTGCACCGGCCAAGCCCAGCCTGAGCCGGCACCTGCCTTTACAACCATGTTCAAGGGTCTGAGCAAAGGCTCCCAGGGCAAGGGGTCCCCTAAGGGCTCCCCGGCCAAGGGCTCTCCCAAGGGCTCCCCCAGCAAGCACAGCCGGTAAGCGGGGCCCGGGACAGCGGGCTGGAGCAGGGGTGGCTCCCGGCCCAGGTGCTCCATTTCCACCTGGAAATGGCAGCCCGCCCGGAGCTCAGGACCAGCCCAGCGCTGGCATTCAGTGTCCTGAGGCCAAAGGGCCCCGGGGGTGGACTCTCTCCTTTGCCCAGACAGAGCTCCAGTCCTAGCAGGAGGCCAGGGATGGCCTGGGGCTCCCACATTCCAGGGGCCTGAGGGCCTCGGGTGGGGGTGCTCTGCAGGAGACCCACCAGATGAGTAGGGGCCCGGCAGGGGGTGGGGTGGGCGGCTGGGAGACTGGAGTGCCCCGCTCCCTGTCCGTGGCTCTGCCCTCACGGCCCTGCTGGAGCTGGGCTGACCCTTGGAACCCGGGTACAGGGTGGGCAGGGGACGGAGGCTGAGAAGGGAGGCCGGGTGCCTGGCGCGGGGAGGCGGGGCTGTTGTGCTGCGGGCTCCGAGCTGGAGCTTTCCTCTCCAGGCTCTCACCCAGGGCCCTGAGTTTTGTTACTGTGTTGGGGTGTGAGGAGCCGATGCTGCAGGGAAAGGGGAGGGCCAGGCGGCCCCGGACACCCTCAGCCGCCCTCTGCTCCCCCAGCTCCCTGCCCGGCCCAGCCCCCCTTTCAACAGCCTCATGGTCTGCAGACAGACTTGGCGGCTCCCTTCTCCTTCCCTCGCACTGGCCGTCAGCCCCCTCTGTAGGGTGGAGGTGGCAGATGGGAGCGGAGATGAAAGGCTCATTACCCTGATAGGGATCAGGGCGATGACACCTAGGCTGGGCTTCT
The DNA here is from genome assembly GCF_008692635.1 of Crocuta crocuta. NCBI lineage: Eukaryota > Metazoa > Chordata > Mammalia > Carnivora > Hyaenidae > Crocuta > Crocuta crocuta. The sequence continues at coordinate 3,260,978 of NW_027527428.1, read as the reverse complement.
GGGCAGACAGGAAAGACAGCAGGTAGGACTCTCACTGGAGTGGCCTGTCCTTTGGGGCTCCTGAGCCCTGCCCAGGGTGGAGTGTGCTCCTCCCGATGGGAGCAGCCCTCCCAGGAGGCCGGGCCTGAAGACAGGTGGCCCAGCGCTCAGGAGCCACAGCTCCCTGTCCCCAGGCAGGCTCCCCGCAGGGCTTTCCTAGCCTGGGGCAGCTGGTAGCTCTGTCTACACTGCCCCGGGTGGCTCTGGCTGCAAACAGTGCCAAGCAGTGGTCATTGTTCCCCTCATGTGCAATCTATTCCTTTGACACATTTGTTGAGCACCTGCTATGTGCCAGGACTGTTCTAGGGACTGAGGATGCCACTTACACAGAACTAACAAACAGGTCCTTAGCTACGTGGTGCTTTTATTCTAGTGGAATAAACACTCGCTGGATGCTGACTCTGCACAGGCTGTGCCCTGGATGCTTCAGAGGGATTCATTCTCCTAACACCAAGCACTATGATGTAGATAACATTGAAGCCCCACTTTACAAGTGAAGAACTTTGGGCACAGAGAGTTTAAGTAACTTGCCCAAAGCCACATAGCAGTAGTGCTGGAAAATGATTAAACCCAGGCTGTTTGGTCCACGGGTCTTTCATTTTTTAAAAAATGTTTATTTTGAGAGCGAGAGAGAAGCACTTGTGAGTCGGGGAGAGGCAGAGAGAATTCCAAGTAGGCTCTTCGATATCAGTGCAGAGCCCAACTTGGGACCCGATCTCTGGAACTGAACAGTGAATTCATGACCTGAGTCAATCAGGTCAAGAGTGGGATGCTTTGGGCACCTGGGTGGCTCATTTGGTTAAGCACCCAACTTCGGCAGGTCATGACCTCATAGTTTTTGGGTTCAAGCCCTGTGTCACCCTCTGGGCTGACAGCTCAGAGCCTGGAACCTGCTTCGGACTCTGTGTCTCCCTCTCTCTCTGCCCCTCCCCTGTTCCTGCTCTGTCTCCCTCTCTCTCAAAAATAAATAAACATTAAAAATTTTTAAAAAACGGGCGCTGGGTGGCTCAGTCGGTTAAGCGTCCGACTTTGGCTCAGGTCATGATCTCACGGTTCGTGGGTTCGAGCCCTGTGTTGGGGTCTGTGCTGACAGCTCAGAGCCTGGAGCCTGTTTCAGATTCTGTCTCTCTCTCTCTCTCTCTCTCTCTCTCTCTCTGACCCTCCCCTGCTCACTCTCACTCTCTCTCTCTCTCTCAGAAATAAATAAAACATTTAAAAAATATTTTTTAAACAAATTAAAAAAAAAAAAGAGTTGGATGCTTAACCAAATGAGCCACCTAGACGCCCCTGCCCAGAGTCCTGTCCACCTGGGTTTTTACTGGCACTGCCCCTCTGTTGGGGCTGTGGGGTTCATCCTTTGATTCCTAATTCAAGGCCCAGCTCAGTGAAGCCTTCAGCGAACACTTCCCCTTCCCCAGGGCTGTGAGCTAACAGGGTGCTGTGCTCATGAGGCTTGGACCACTCCGCCTTTTATTCGGTTTGCTTGACCCTCTGGGCCCCAGAGAGTGAGGTGCCCCGTGCAAAGGGCCCCGGGGAGCCAGATCAGGCTTATACTCTGCTCCTTGCTGTGTGACCTAGAGCAAGTCAGGTCCTTCTCTGGGCTTAATCCCCAAATCTGAGCAATGTTGGCACGTCTCTGCAATCTCTGCCCACCCCCCCACCCCCCCGCCCCAGTGCTGTGGGGCTCCTCCAGACGGTTGTTAGCCTCGGCATAGGCAGAGCCCAGGGCGACGAGGGGGAGACAGGGCTGGGGTGGGAGGAGGTTGGGGTGGGGGACATGCTGCTTCTCCCCGGCCAGCCCAACTGCCCCTCCCAAAGCCCAGCCATGCCGTCTTGTCTCTGGGCATTAGTGGCCGAGGCATGATTCACTCCCAAGTAAGAGGCGGGGAGCTGGGTGGGGTCGGGAGCTCCCTGCCAGGACAGTGAGGTTGGCCTGCTCCCTCGTGCCAGACACACTGGAGACTTCTACTCTCTGAACCCTTGTGCGGACACAGTGCTACCCGACCTTCAGGAATCTCCCAGAACGTCCTGCAGAGAGAAACCAGGGCTCCCCACATCTTGGATGCCTCCCTCCTGGGCAGTGAGCCAGGCTGCAGGGCAGGACGGGTCCGAGGGACACAGGGGACCCCACATAGGTGGACCCCACGCAGGTGGGTCTTTTCCAACCAAGCTGCCCTCTGTCCCCACCCCTACCCCAGGGCTGCCACCCAGGAGCTGGCCCTGCTCATCTCCCGCATGCAAGCCAATGCCGACCAGGTGGAGAGGGACATCCTGGAGACCCAGAAGAAACTGCAGCAGGTGAGGCCCAAGAGGCGAGCAGCAGGGGGGTGGGGGGCAGGGGCAAGGGAGGTTCCCTGAAGCCCCTGAGCTCCCAGTGCAGATGGTGAAAGTGGGCTAGAAAACCCTTGGCTTTCTCTGGTCGTGCCCCGAACCCAGTGGGCAAGAAGGCTCGGCTCGGCTTCTCTGTTGGGCTCCCGGCTTGGGGGTCAGAGGGGCTCCCGCGTGTCCATGTGGGGGTCAGAGGGGCTCCCGCGTGTCCTTGTGGGGGTCAGAGGGGCTCCCGCGTGTCCATGTGGGGGTCAGAGGGGCTCCCGCATGACCTTGCACCTGCCCCACAGATGCCCTGGGCCCGGCCCTCTGCCGGTGTGGGCACCGAGGTCGGCAGATGGGAACGCGGGGGTGGGTCTCCAGTGGGGGGTGGTGATGACGGGCAGCGAGGATGTGGCCCCACACCTGCAGGACCGAGTGCACAGCGAGGAGAACCAGGCCCTGAAGCACCGGCAGGAGGTGGGCCGCAGCCTGAAGGAGGCCGAGGTGCTGCTGAAGGATCTCTTCCTGGACGTGGACAAGGCCCGGCGGCTCAAGCACCCGCAGGCCGAGGAGATCGAGAAGGAGTGAGTGGGGTGGCGGCGGCCGGGCCGGGGCTTGATGACGTAAGCCTTGGGGTCCCAGGGGAGCCCCCGGCCCCGCCCTGACCTGCCGGCCGCCTCCTTGGCAGCATCAAGCAGCTGCACGAGCGGGTGACCCAGGAGTGTGCCAAGTACCGCGCCCTGTACGAGAAGATAGTGCTGCCGCCCGATGTGGGGCCCAGAGTCGACTGGGCACGGGTCCTGGAGCAGAAACAGGTCAGGGCACCCCCAGTGTCGGAGACCCCTCAGGGAGCTCGAGGCTCACACCTGACCCAATCAGGAATCCCAGAGCCTCGTGTCCCCAGGGGCCTGCTGAGGGCTTGGACCTGGGAGGGGGCTGGGAAGGGCGAGAGCACAGGAGACCGTGCAGCCAGGGAAGGCTTCCTGCAGGAAGGGGCGTGTGAAGAGGTGGGAGGGTTCAGTTAGGCTGGGGTGAAATGGTGAGGAGAGGACATTCCAGAAAGAAGAAACACAGGCTCCGGCCCGGGGTGTGGTGGGAAGTGAGGTTTTCTGGGCAGGCAGGCAGAGCCAGGTCACGGGCGTGTCACCCTGAACATCGGGTGAGGGAACTGTGCTCTGATACCACAAAAGAGAGATGCAGTGATGACAACGAAGGGGCAGTGGGGAGGGCGTGGGCAGAGCAGGCGTCGCGGGGTCCCTGAGCCTAGCGAGACGTGTGCAGGCGGGAGGTGCCGAGGCCAGGGTGGGTAAGGAGGCCGGGAAGACCTTCTAGCAGCTTGAGACCTGTGTTCTGGGGACCGGTAGGAGTCAGGGACTGAAATCATGGTGACACTGAGGCCTCAGCAGCATGTCCCTCAGGGTGAGCTGCCTGCCATTCACCGGGGCCGCCCAGCTGGCCCGTCCGCCCTCTGCCCAGACGACCGCCGCGGCTCCTCTGCACAGGGCAGTGTGGAGGGCGTGGGGGGCTGCCGCCCTGTGGCTGAGCTGAGCGGCCCGCTCCTTCCGCAGAAGCAGGTCTGCGAGGGCCAGTACGGGCCGGGCATGGCCGAGCTGGAGCAGCAGATAGCCGAGCACAACATCCTGCAGAAGGAGATCGAGGCCTACGGGCAGCAGCTGCGCAACCTCATCGGGCAGGTGGGGGGGACGCACGTCCCTGCCTGGCCCCCCACCCTGCCCCCCCTTCCCTTAGAGCCTGAGTAGCCCAGCTGGCCTTCTGGGGCAAGGGATGGAGGTGGAAGGTCCAGTGGGCCCAGGACGTGGGGTGCAGTCTCCCCTGCGTGCCGCCCCCCCTCCCGGAGCCCGNCTTGGGAGCCAGGACGCAGCTACCATCCGGAGCCAATACCGGGACCTCCTGGTGAGCACAGGAAGGACTGGGCTGGGTGGGTGGATGGGTGGGCAAGGAGGGGCTGGCGTTTCTGGACACAGCCTGACACGTCCCTTGCCGCCCCCCTCCCCACGCGTCCCGGAGCACAGAAGGCGGCCTCGTGGCGCGGGCAGAGCCTGGGCAGCCTGTACACGCACCTGCAGGGCTGCACGCGGCAGCTGACCGTCCTGGCCCAGCAGCAGCAGGCCATCCTGCAGCAGGACTGGAGCGACCTGATGGCGGACCCTGAGGGCGTGCGGAGGGAGTATGAGGTCGGTGGGGGAGGGGGGCNCCGCTCTCCCCCCCCACCCCCCCCCACTGACGCTCCGGACTCTCCCCTAGCACTTCAAGCAGCATGAGCTGCTGAGCCAGGAGCAGAGCGTGAACCAGCTGGAGGATGACGGGGAGCGCATGCTGGAGCTGGGGCACCCCGCTGTGGGACCCATCCAGGTGCGAGGGACAGAGGTGCCTGCGGTCTCAGGGATGCCCGCTCCCTCGATCTAGGGGCTGCCCGGGGAGGCTGGGGGGAGGGAGACGCAGCCCAGGTCAGGGCGGAGCCGAGCAGGCAGTGTGATGGGTGCAGAGCAGGGTGGGTGCCATCCGAGGGCTCCATGTTGCTGTCCTCAGACCCACCAGGAGGCCCTGAAGATGGCGTGGCAGAACTTTCTGAACCTGTGTATCTGCCAGGAGAGCCAGCTGCAGCACGTGGACGCCTACCGCCGGGTGAGCCTGTGTGCGGGGCGGGCGGCCACCAGGGCCCTGGGCGCAGAAGTGCCTGGGGGAGGCCACAGGCCATGCTCACACGCAGGGAGACAAGGCACTGCATAAAAACGGCAGAGCTGGGTCATCGTGACTGGGTCCCAGAGGGAAAATGATGTCACACAAACATTAACAGGATGATGTGGTTCTCGGGGGCAGGGGAGGGGTTGGTTCTCAAGGGCAAAACAAACAAACAAACAAAAATCTTCCTCTTTGGGGCTCCTGGGTGGCTCAGTCAGTTAGGCGTCGGACTTTGGCTCAGGTCATGACCTCACGGTTCGTGGGTTCGAGCCCCATGTCAGGCTCTGTGCTGACAGCTAGCTCAGAGCCTGGAGCCTGCTTTGGATTCTGTGCCTCCCTCTCTCTCTCTGACCCTCCCCTGTTCACGCTGTCTCTCTCTCTCTCTCAGAAATAAATAAAAAACATTAAAAATTAAAAAAAAAACCTTCCTCTTCTGCATAAATCACAAATATATACACCTAATGGACAGACAGCACATCGGTAGTGTTACGGTTTTATAGAGACGGTGGGGAAATTAAGGGAAAGATGTCTAAAAAGTCCCCTTAGAAGGGGCAATAATGAAAAAATGGTTGAAAAACTTTGACGTAGTATACAACAGGGAAGTTTTTTTTTGTTAATTTCCACCCAAAATGTTTCATATACTTTGAGAGGGACAATTGCCGAAGGGTTTTTCCTTCCTTTTTCTTTTTTTCATATTTTCCTATGTAACCGGCATACATGATCACATGGACAAGAATTCTGTAACATCACCCAACTGCACGATGTTCCTTTTTTTTTTTTAAGTTTATTTATTTTGTGAGAGTGAGAGAACATGCATGAGTGGAAGAGGGGCAGAGAGAGAGAGAGAGAGAGAGAGAGAGAGAGAGAGAGAGAGAGAGAGAGAGAGAGAGAGAGAGAGAGAGAGAGAGAGAGAGAATCCCGAGCAGGCTCTGTGCTGTGAGTGCAAAGCCTGACATGGGGCTCGATCCCACGAACCATGAGATCATGACTTGAGCCAAAGTCAAGTCGGACACTTGAGTGACCGAGCCCCCCCGGGTGCCCCCAGGAGTTTCTTTGCAAAGTACACTCCCAGCTTCCACCGGGGGGCACCCACCCGAGATTCCAGCCAGGACGACTACAGGGACTCGAGTAAGCAGGAGAGCCCCGCTCCCCTGGGCCGGGAGCATCTAAGTCACAGCGGTTTAGAACACTGAAACAAGCCCAGCGAGCTGGAAATGCCCAATTTGCAGAACATTCCAGTTAAAAAGGCCCCAAGGCCTGGTGGAAAGGCCAACGGTGCAGGGACCAGTGGCTTGCAGGGGCGGTGGGGGGTGGGCTGCTCTGGGCTCTGCCCCAAACTACCCACGACTTCAGTTCCAGGAAGAGGCCGACTCTGTCAGCCAAACCCTGGCCAAGCTGAACTCCAGCCTGGACACCCAGTACAGCCCTGCCCCCGGGGGACCCCCTGGCGCCCCCACAGAGCTGCTGCAACAGCTGGAGGTGAGCGAGCCCCGCCAGGCCATGTGCACCGTGCTCCGGGGAATGGGGCTGGCCCTTGCGTCTGGGCCTCACCCTTCCCTGGGGCTTTAGTCCCGTCCTGAGCCCATCCTGGGTGGGGAGAAGAAGCGGATAACTGCTCTAGTAGGAAGGGGCTGGTCTGTTACCAGCAAGCCCCTCCCCCCCTCTGGGACTGTTTCCTTACGTGCAATGTGACAGAGACCCCCTGGGGGAGCTCTGAGCAACTCCCGCCAGCCCCTACTCTAGAGGCCTGGGTGACACTGAGCCACCCCCCGCCCCACCCCAATCAGCAGACTCCCGGGATCCTGGGCCCCTTGAAGGGCCTTCTTTTACTTCCCTAAGAAACCCTGTCTTCATGAAGGCCCCTTGGCTCTCGTGGGAGGGGGGCAGTACCGGACAGGCCTCAAGTGCAGCCTGGGACCCCGCAGGCAGAGAAGCAGCAGCTGGCTGTCGCTGAGAAGACCGTTGGGGACCTGCAGCAGCAAAGCCATCAGGTGGCCCCTCTGCCGCAGCGCAGGAACCCACCCCAGCAGCCTCTGCACGTGGACAGCGTCTGCGACTGGGACTCAGGAGAAGTACACGCTCGGCCCGGCCAGCCTCAGCCCTGCCCGGCCAGTCCCACCACTGCCCCCGCCCTGCCCAGCCCTCCAAGCCCTGCTCTGCCTCTGGCCTGTCCAGCCCCGACCCCACCTTGGCCTCAGCTCCCTCTCTTCCCTGCCCCTGAGCCAGCCCGAGCCCCTCCCGCCCTGTCCCGCAGGTGCAGCTGCTGCGGGGGGAGCGGTATATGCTGATGGACAACACCGACCAGCACACCTGGGTCGTGCAAGGCCCAGGTGGGGAGACCAAACGTGCCCCAGCTGCCTGCCTCTGCATCCCAGCTCCGGACCCTGAAGCCGTGGCCACAGCCTCCAAGTGGGTCTGCCTGGGGACACTCGGGGGCAGGAGGCAGGCTGTGGGCCCAGACCATGTCCTGTGGTGTTCGCCTTTCACCTGGACCAGTGACTCCTGGGGCGGGGGCCGGGGGACGGTTCGGAGAGAGAGGAGAGATGTCCTTCTCTGATCTCCTCGTTCTAGGCTGGCCTCGGAGCTGCAGGCCCTGAAGCAGAAATTGGCCACAGTCCAGAGCCACCTGACGGCCAGCACTACACAGCCCTTACAGACTGGCCAGCAGGGTACTGAGGGCTGGCCAGAGACTTGGGGGATCGTTGGAAGAGAAGGAGTNGGGGGGGGGGGGGGTGACGGGCACGGGGTGACCCTGGATTAGGGACTTCTGCTGGGGGATTCCATCTCTTGGGCTGGCATGGCCCCTCACCCAGTTAGGCCCTACCCACCCCTCGCACCTCCCCCCACAGGATGCTCTGGGGGTACCAGGGAAGAGGCCCTCAGGCAGATGGGGAGACGGGAGGTAGGCTCTGGACCCTTACAGGCACCCTATGTCCCCAGCTCCCGCTGCCTCAGCGCCAGAAGACCCACAGGCCCAGAAGCTCCTGACACAGATGACCCAGCTGGATGCAGACCTAGGGCAGATAGAGAGGCAGGTGCTGGCCTGGGCCCGGGCCCCCCTGAGCCGCACGGCACCCCTGGAGGACCTGGAGGGCCGCATCCAAAGCCACAAGGTGGGTGGAGAGCAAGGACAATGGGGATAAGAATGGCCCCGCCCTGGGGGTGCGTGAAGGAAAGGTGAGCAGAGCACGCAGGGACCCAGGGACAGGGGAGGGAGTGGACAGTCCAGGGCTCAAGACAAGCTGGTTCCTGTCCTGGCTCCTCTACTGCCCAGCTCTGCGATCTTCACAAATCACTTAACCTCTCTGGGCCTTGATTTCCTCACCACTGAAAAGAGACACAGTAATACCCACGCATGGTTGTTCCGAGGATGCCATAAGGCTCAGAGAAGGTTCTAGAGGGACAGGGCCCAGGGTAAAGGCCTGCACTTGGGAGATGTTCCAGCGAGGGTCCTGAGAGCACCAAAGAAGGCTGGGCGTCTGAGGGGTGATTCCTCCTGGAGGCAGGCCGGGGAGGCCCCTGGACGGGTTGCAGTGCATAAACTCCGTCACAAAAAAAAGGACGTGTCCTCCAAGCACTAACAGTGAAAGCAGCCCCTCCCCACGGGGGAGGGAAGGAGGGGGTGCGGTTCGGGTTGTGTCCTTGCCGACCAGGTTCTGTTCAACACAGTGTCGGCGTTTGGTTTCTAAATGTTTGAGTCTCGATGGTCTCTGTCCCTGTGCAGCTGGCTGTTTCCACTCCATCCTGTGCGGGACGTGTGCGGAACTCAGAGGGGCGGGGGGGACGGAAGGGCTCCTGGGCTGGGACAGAATGGGCGGGAGGTGA
>NW_027527428.1:3217864-3252043 GCF_008692635.1 Crocuta crocuta | reverse complement strand
GGGGACGGGGCGGGGGGAGCAGGCAGGGGCCACAAAGTAGCCTCAACACAGATCCCGCCGCCATCTGAGGCTCTGGGGCCGACAGGGGGCTGGGCCTTTACACCTGGGCCGGTGAGTCACCGGCTATGACTGCACAGGGGACATGGCAAGTCCTGAAGCCCCCACATCTCCCACGTTAGGGGTGCTGGGGGCCCCCCAAAGCGCAATTAGGCCTGAAGTCTTGTGAGCGGCACAGCGACGCCCCCAGAATTGTGCTGCCTCCTCCCATCAGTCGTTCTGCACATGAGGACATGGCGGAGGGGTGCTCAGCGAGGTTGACCGGCCCAAGGTCATCCACAAGGGGATTCTGGGGACCAGGACTGATCCTGGATCTCTGGCCATGTGAGCAGGGTTGGGTGGACCCTTCTGGAAGGAGACCTCTGACTCTGTCCATCCCCCCTACCCCCCACCCAGGGCACAGCCCAGCGGCTGCAGAGCCTGGGAGCAGAGAAGGAGGCGGCCCAGCACGAGTGTGAGGCGTTTCTGTCTGGCCGGCCCGTGGGCCCCGTGGCCCTGCACCTGCCCGTGGCCCTCAACAGTGTCAAGAACAAGTATAGTGATGTTCAGGTTCTCTGCAACCTCTACGGGGAGAAGTGAGTGCTCCAGGGACTGGGAAGGGGGACAGCGGGGTGGTGCCATTGAGGTGGGTGTGGCCTCGGGAGTTCCTGACCTTGAGCCCCCACTTGAGACAGAGCCAGAGCGGCCCTGGGTCTGGAGCGGCAGATCCAGGAAGCAGAAAGGGTCATCCGAGGCTTCGAGTCCTCTGTGGCGCAGGAGCCCCCTCTCCCTGCCAGCCCAGGCGCGCTGCAGGACAGGGTCAGCGAGCTGCAGGTGAGGGGCCCGGTGGCCCTGCCAAGGATTTGCGGAGGGGTGGAGGTGGATGGAGCCACAGGTGCAAGGCGCTGTGTCCCCTCCCCACCCAGCGCCTGCGGAGGGAGCTGCTGGGACAGCAGGCCTGCGTGCTGGGGCTGCACCGCGAGCTGAAGGCCACCGAGCACGCGTGCAGCACCCTGCAGAACAACCTGCGTGAGTTCTGCCAAGATCTGCCCCGCCAGCAGCGCCAGGCGAGGGCCCTCACTGACCGCTACCACGCTGTGGGGGACCAGCTGGACCTGCGGTGAGTGGCTGGGCCATGAGGGCTCGAGGCACGCCCCCCACAGCGCGCAGCAGTGGCTGCTGCCCCCACGCTGTGTGACCTTGGACTGGCGACTTCACCTCTCTGAGGCTAGGTTTTCCGCAACTAAAATGGGACAATAACAGCACCCATCTCCCAGGGTGAGCCTCCCTCCCTCCCTCCGTCCCTGGCATGGACCCTCTGGTCTATCCCTGAATGCCCAACTCCAGCATAGGGTCCAGAGTCAGGGCATCAGCACAGTGGGTCCCTCAGGCCTCCTGACCCGTCCCAGGGAGGGAGGCACCCACCAGTCTCCTCCGTGCACCCCTCGCCTGTCCCCAGAGGGTAGCTGTCACCTCTGCTCTGGGTCCCCTCCTCCCGCAGGGAGAAGATGTTGCAGGACGCCAGCCTCACCTACCAGCAGTTCAAGAACTGCAGGGACAACCTGAGCTTCTGGCTGGAGCACCTGCCCCGCGGCCAAGTGCGGCCCAGCGACGGCCCCAGCCAGATTGCCTACAAGCTGCAGGCGCAGAAGGTGAGGGAGGAGCCGAGGCTGCAGGCCGCTTGGGGCCTCCCCACCATAGAGCTGCCTGGGCGCGAGTGGCCCCCTAGTGGCCAGCGTTCTAAGAGCCCTCCAAGCGCCGCCCCCTTCGGGGGTCACCCCTACCCGAAACACTGGCTCCACTTTGCCCACAGAAACGGCAAGCCCATGTCCATCTGGTATGAGGCGGGCAGCGAGCTGTATGCTCCTGGGGACTCCGACTCTTAGCACATCCTTTTCCTCCTACTTGCCACCCCCCTACTATGTACTGGCAATGAACCAGGGGCCCCGGGGGCAGCCAGCCTGGTGGGGGAGGCCGGTGCAGCGCAGACCACCATGCTGGTAAGGGCCCTGGGGAAGAGCCCGAGCAGTGTGGGAGCCCCTAGCAGGACACAGGGGGGTCAGGGCATGTGGTCTGGAAGACAAGCGCCCGGGGCGGCAGGAGAGACGACAATGTCTAGGGAGAGAGTAACCGGGTAATGTCAGGCAGGGGGCTTGGGACAGAGATTCTTAGACCTGGCTGCAGATTAGAATCTCCCAGGGGGCTTTTACAACATCCCTGTACCAGAGCCCCATTCCAGACTGATTAAATCGGAATGGCTGGGACCAGAACATTGGTACTTTTGTTTTTTTTAAGTTTGTTTCTTTATTTTGAGGGAGAGAAAAAGAGAGCATGCACTTGTGCATGGAGTAGGAATGGAGAGAGAGAATCCCAAGCACAGAGCCAGACTCGGGGCTCGATCTCACGAACTGTAAGATCATGCATGACCTGAGCCAAAATCAAGAGTCAGACACTTAATTGGCTGAGCCCCACATCAGTACTTTTAAAAAAGTTCCCCTGGGGCGCCTGAGTGGCTCAGTCGGTTAAGCGTCCAACTTCGGCTCAGGTCATGATCTCATGGTTCGTGGGTTCGAGCCCCGCGTTGGGCTCTGTGCTGACAGCTCAGAGCCTAGAGCCTGGTTCAGATTCTGTGTCTCCCTCTCTCTCTGACCCTCCACTGCTCATGCTGTCTCTCTCTCTCAGAAATAAATAAAACATTAAAAAATAATAATAACAATAAAAAGAACTTCTCAGTCCAAGAGGTGGTTCTCGGGTCCCTGGGCCTGCAGCACAGCATAATGGAGACACTTAGACATGCAAATTCTCAGGCCCCAGCCCAGGTCGGCTCAGTCAGGAACTCTGGAGGTGGGGCCTTCAGGCTCTGTTTTAACAGGCTGTCTAGGTGACTCGCAGGCTGAAGGCCTCTAGGCTAGGACATGACTCTGAGGGGCACTAGGCAGAAGGAAGCGATTCTCCCAAAGAGAGGAAAGAAGAATGGGTGGCTCAGTCGGTTAAGTGTCTGACTTTGGCTCAGGTCATGGTCTCACAGTTCGTGGGTTCGAGCTCTGTGTCTGGCTCTGTGCTGACGGCTCAGAACCTGAAGCTGCTTTCAGATACTGTGTCTCCCTCTCTCTTGGCCCCTCCCCCACTGTGTTCTCTCTCTCTTTCTCTCAAATATAAACAAGCATAAAAAAAAGGGGGGGGGAGTGCCTGGGTGGCTCAGTCGGTTGAGCATCCGACTTCGGCTCAGGTCATGATCTCACAGTTCGTGGGTTCGAGCCCCGCATCCGCCTCTGTGCTGACAGCTCAGAGCCTAGAGCTGCTTCCGATTCTGTGTCTCCCTCTCTCTCTCTGACCCTCCCCTGCTTGCGCTGTCTCTCTCTCGCTCTCAGAAATAAATAAAACATTATGGGGCGCCTGGGTGACTTAGTCGGTTGGGCGTCTGACTTTCGCTTAGGTCATGATCTCGCGGTTCGTGGGTTCGAGCCCCGCGTCGGGCTCTGTGCTGACTGCCAGCTCGGAGCCTGGAGCCTGTTTCAGTCTGTGACTCCCTCTCTCTCTGACCCTCCCCTGCTCATGCTGTCTCTCTCTCTCTCCTAGAAATAAATAAAACATTAAAAAAAAATTACAAAAAATAAATAAAACATTAAAAAAATATTTAAAAAAAAAAGAGGAAGGAAGAATTTCTGGAAAGAGAGACCCCGGAAAGGGCAGCTTCCCAGGCAAGTTCCTGCCCTGCGGCCCCAGGCGTGTGCTGGCTGCCTGAGCGCCGCCGGGAGGAGGGCGCCGGGAGGAGGTGTTTGCTCGCCTCCCTTGACTCTCGCTCTTGCCCTGGCAGAGGCTACAGCAGGAGATCCAGGGCCGAGAGCAGGACAGGGCCACAGCCTCCCGCCTCTCCCACAGCCTGCAGGCAGCCCTCCAGGTGAGCACAGTATGTCTCTCCCCTCCCTCCCTCCCCCTGCCAGCCCTCGGCTCTCCCATCCCCTGCCTCCCCCCCCGCTGACCCCTGGCCTGCTGTCCTTCCCTCCCTGCTCAGGACTACGGGTTGCAGGCAGACACCTACCGCTGCTCCCTGGAGACCAGCCGGGCAGGGGCGGACCCGGACAGACCCCGAGGGGCTCCCCTGCAGGAGAGCATCCACGCCCAGGTGAGAGGGGACCCAGCAGGGTCCGTGTCCGTCAGCGCCAGCTCTGCCAGCTCTGCAGCTGAGCTGACTCTGACCTCCCTCTCCCTCCCCGCGCCCCCCGCCCCCAGGAGAGGGACCTGACAAAGGCCTACACGGAGGTGGCAGCCGTGTGCCAGCAGCAGCTGTGCCAGCTGGAGTTTGCCAGAAGGATGCTCGAGAAGGTATGGGGACAGCGGCCACTCCGGCCCTGTGCTAGGCGGCCTGGGCTGGTCACTGACGGGGCAGGCTCGGCGGCCTGAGCGCTACCGCTCCCTGCCTTCCCTGGTTCTCTCCTCAGCAGCTCTTCCAGGCCGGGAACCACCTCAGAGTCAGGCCCCGGAGACGTCAGTCAGTGCAGTCACAGCTTAGCCGCCGGGCAGTCCGCCCGCGGGGACAGGAGAAAATCCCCCACAAAGTCTTCAGCTTAGGACCAGCCGCGAGGGGCAAGAAGCCACCTGGGTCTCCATCGCTGGGACACAGAGCCTTCTACGGCTCCTGGAGTCTGGCTGAGAGACTTGCCAGCTTTCTCCTGCCCAGCGGAGCACCCCCCCCAACACCCCCAGAGGAGCGTAGGCCCATACCCCGGAGCCTGGATGGCTGGATGGAAGGGGAGGGGTAAAGCTTTGGAAAGGAGACCCTGTCCTGTGTGCACGCTCCAGTGCAAATGCCGCCTGAACGCTGCCTTGCGTCACGGGGCCGAGGGGTCCTCTCAGAACCCTGCATCCAAGCCCCTCGGGTCTGCAGCCCCTGCTCCCAGAAGCCTCAGGAAGCCTCAGGAAGCAGGGAAGGAGTCTCTGATCTCAGGGTGCGAGGGGTGCGGTAGATATGGGGCTCCTCCCTTCCTCCCACCCCGCCTCCCCTCCAAGACCCTTCCCCTCCTCCCCTCTCTCTCTGCAGCAGTTGCTCAGTGAGGACAGCCAGGTGACGCACGCTGCTCGGCAGGGGTGTGAGGGCCCCGCCCGAGCAGGGAAGGAGTCCGAGGCCCTGAGGTCCCAGCTGGAGGAGGAGAGGAAGCGGGTGGCCCAGGTGCGGCACGAGCTGGAGGAGCAGAGGAACCAGCTGCTGCAGCTGAGGACCCAGCGGCCCTTGGAGAGGCTGGAGGAGAAGGAAGTGGTGGAGTTCTACCGGGACCCCCAGCTGGAGAGCGACCTGTCCCGGCTGAGGTCCCAGGTGGAAGACGAGGGCCAGAAGCGGGCCGGCCTGCAGGCGGACCTGGAGGCCGCGGCCCAGCGCGTGGTCCAGCTGGAGAGCAAGCGGCGGGCTGCGCAGCCTCACCTGCTGACCAAGGAGGTCACCCAGATCGAGAGGGACCCTGGCCTGGACAGCCAGGCGGCCCAGCTCAGCAGCGAGATCCAGCAGCTGCGGGGCCAGAACGCCGCCGTCTCGGCCCGGCTGGAGGAGCTCAAGAAGGAGCTGCTGGCCCTGGAGAAGAAGGAGCCGAACGTGAAGGAGAAGGTCGTGGTCAAAGAGGTGGTCAAGGTGGAGAAGGACCTGGAAGTGCTCAAGGCGGCCCAGGCCCTGAGGCTGCAGCTGGAGGAGGACACCGCGCGGAGGAAGGGGGCGCAGGAGGCCGTGGCCAAGCTGCGGGCTCGCATTGACGAGCTGGAGCGGGCGATCGGCGCCGTGGAGCCCAAGGTGATCGTGAAGGAGGTGAAGAAGGTGGAGCGGGACCCCGGCCTCCTGGAAGAGGCGTCGAGGCTGAGGAGCCTCCTCGAGGAGACCCGGAGCGAGAACGTGACCCTGGCGCGCGAGCTGGAGGAGCTGCGTGGCAAGCACAGCGCGGCGGCGAAGCAGAAGCCCAAAGTCGAGCTCCAGGAGCACGTCCGCGAGACCTTCCAGGTGGCTCCCGAGACGCAGCAGGAGATGGCGCGGCTCCGGGCCCGGCTGCAGGAGACGGCCGGCCAGAGGAGCCGCGTGGAGAAGGAGGTGGCGGCGCTGCTGCCCGACCTGGCGGCCCTGCGCGCCCAGAAGCCCGCGGTGGAGTACAAGGAGGTGACGCAGGAGGTGGTGAGACACGAGAGGAACCCTGAGGTCCTGCGGGAGATCGACCGCCTGAAGGCGCAGCTCAACGAGCTGGTCAACAGCAGCGGGCGGGCCCAGGAGCAGCTCATCCGGCTGCAGGGGGGGCGCGACCAGTGGAAGCGGGAGCGCGCCAAGGTGGAGACCAAGACGGTGAACAAGGAGGTGGTGCGCCGCGAGAAGGACCCGGTGCTGGAGAAGGAGGCCCAGCGGCTGCGCCAGGAGGTACGAGAAGCCGCGCAGAAGAGGCGGGCGGCCGAGGACGCGGTGTCCGAGCTGCAGAGTAAGTACCTGCTGCTGGAGAGGAGGCGGCCCGAAGAGAAGGTGGTGGTGCAGGAGGTGGTGGTCACCCGCAAGGACCCGCGGCTCCGGGAGGACCACGGCCGGCTGAGCCGGAGCCTGGACGAGGAGGCGGCCCGGCGGCGGCAGCTGGAGCGGGAGGTGCAGCAGCTCCGGGCCGGCGTGCAGGAGAAGGAGGGCCTGCTCGGCTTCCGGGAGGACCGGGGCAAGAAGCTGGCCGCGGAGAGGGAGCTGCGGCAGCTGAGCCTGCGGATCCGGGAGCTGGAGAAGCGGCCGCCCGTGGTGCAAGAGAAGATCATCATGGAGGAGGTGGTCCAGCTGGAGACGGACCCGGACCTGGAGAAGTCCATGGAAGCCCTGCGGCAGGAGCTGGGCCGGGAGAAGGCCCAGGTGACAGGGCTGCATCGGGAGTGCAAGCAGCTGCAGGTGCAGATCGACGTCCTCCAGACGGCCAAATCGCAGGAGAAGACCATCTACAAGGAGGTGATCCGGGTGGAGAAGGACCCGGTGCTGGAGGGCGAGCGGTCCCGGGCGTGGGAGGCGCTCAGCAAGGAGCGCTCGGCGCGGCAGAACCGGGAGGAGGAGGTGCGGCGCCTGCGCGAGCGCATCGACCAGGCCGAGGCGCTGAGTAAGACGTGGGCCCGGGAGGAGGCCGAGCTGCAGAAGGGCCGGGAGCAGGCGGCCCAGGAGCGCCGGCAGCTGCAGCAGGAGCTGCGGGAGCTGGAGAGGCGGAAGCAGCAGACGGTGCTGCATCTGCAGGAGGAGGCGCAGCTGCTCAGCCAGAGGTCGGAGAGCGAGCGCCAGAAGGCCGCCCAGCGGGGCCAGGAGCTCTCGCAGCTCGAGGCGGCCATCCTCCGCGAGAAGGACCAGATCCATGAGAAGGAGAGGACCCTGCGAGACCTGCACGCCAGGGTGAGCAGGGAGGAGCTCAACCAGGAGACCCAGACGCGCGAGACCAACCTCTCCACCAAGATCTCCATCCTGGAGCCGGAGACGGGGAAGGACATGTCCCCGTACGAGGCCTACAAGAGGGGCATCATCGATCGAGACCAGTACCTCCAGCTACAGGAGCTCGAGTGTGACTGGGAGGAGGTCACCACCTCGGGCCCCTGCGGGGAGGAGTCCGTGCTCCTGGACCGCAAGAGCGGGAAGCAGTACTCCATCGAGGCCGCCCTGCGCTGCCGGCGCATCTCCAAGGAGGAGTACCATCTCTACAAGGACGGCCGCCTCCCCATCTCCGAGTTCGCTCTGCTCGTGGCAGGGGAGACCAAGCCCTGCGCCTCGCTCTCCATTGGCTCCATCATCTCCAAGTCCCCGCTCGCCTCCCCAGCCCCCCAGAGCACCGGTTTCTTCTCTCCCGGCCTCTCTCTCGGGCTCGGCGAAGACAGCTTCCCCATCGCCGGCGTCTACGACACAACCACAGACAACAAATGCACCATCAAGACGGCAGTGGCCAAGAACATGCTGGACCCCATCACCGGGCAGAAGCTGCTGGAGGCCCAGGCGGCCACGGGGGGCATCGTAGACCTCCTCAGCCGGGAGCGCTACTCCGTGCACAAGGCTATGGAGAGGGGGCTGGTGGAGAACACCTCAACGCAGAGGCTGCTCAACGCCCAGAAGGCCTTCACGGGCATTGAGGATCCCGTCACCAAGAAGAGGCTGTCGGTGGGTGAGGCCGTCCAGAAGGGCTGGATGCCCTGGGAGAGCGTGCTCCCACACCTGCAGGTGCAGCACCTGACTGGGGGGCTCATCGACCCCAAGAGGACCGGCCGCATCCCGGTCCCGCAGGCCGTGCTCTCCGGAATGATCAGCGAGGAGCTGGCCCAGCTCCTGCTGGATGAGTCTGGCTATGAGAAAGATCTGACAGACCCCATCTCCAAGGAGCGGATCAGCTATAAGGAGGCCATGGGGCGCTGCCGCAGAGACCCCCTGAGCGGCCTGCTGCTGCTCCCAGCTGCCCTGGAAGGGTACCGCTGCTACCGCGCCGCCTCCCCCACAGTACTGCGCTCCCTGCGCTGAGGGGATCCGGGGGAGCGGGCGTGAGGGGGAGGGTGGGACGCGCGCACCCCTCACCCCTGGAACGGCCTCATCCGAGGGGGGGGGTCTTCCGTCTGATCCCTGTGCTATATTATTCAAAAGTTTACGGTGTGGGACCCTCTCCTCTAACTTTGGCACCTAGTCCATCCCCAGACCGAGCGATCGGTACGTCTCTTTCCTCCCTCCTCCCCGACCCAGTGCTTCCAATAAACGAATTCTCCCAGCGTCTAGTTCACGTTTGGGAACGCACGATGGATTTGTCTGAGCCGTAAGCACAAGGGACACTTGATGGGGTCCTTCCCAGGTGGGAAGCAGACCCACCCAACCAGCCTGGCGAAGGGGACGGGTGCTTCCAAGGGGCTTCGGCTCCCTGGACTCTGGGAGGGGTACGCTGGAGGGTCCCGGAGAGACCCTGAACAGCCCCTCCCTGCTGCCTCTGCTCTGGGTCTCTGACTTCCGGCCAGGAACAGTCTCCAGCCCAATGTTAACCTCCCCCTTTTCAAATTTTTTAAAAATGTTTTATTAATTTCTGAGAGAGAGAGAAAGCGTGAGCAGGGGAGGGTCAGAGAGAGAGAGGGACACACAGAATCTGAACCAGACTCCAGGTTCTGAGCTGGCTGTCAGCACAGAGCCCAACGCGGGGCTCGAACCCACGAACCGTGAGATCATGACCTGAGCCGAAGTCAGACGCTTAACCGACTGAGCCCTCCAGGCGCCCCAACCTCCCCCCTTGTCAGCAAATCTCTGGTAACCCCCAGAGGAGAAAAACACTGAAAAACTCAGGAATATAGCACTTTTATTTCCTGTTCTTAAAGCCAGAGGCGAACAACATAAGCATATCCTAAGTACAAACCAACTACTTAGAACAGCCACACACATACCCTGACCTCCCCTGGGATCAGGAAAATGTCTCTCTCTCTCTNGAGCCAGGCAGGCGGTGGAGGGCAGGCGTCCCTCCCAGGCCTGGCAGGAGGCAAGAAGGCAGAGGGGTGAGGGGCCAGGGCTCTCCAGGGTCTGCTGGGAGTCAGGTTCTGACCCAAGAGAGATCTGAGCCTCCGGAGCTGGGGGGGTGGGGGGGGAGGGCTGGTTCTGCCTTGCCGCCACATGGGGGCAGCCTTCCTCCTCTCCTTGGCCACTGTCATTTCAGGCGCCAGGGGGCCCAGTCTCTAACATACCCCTTGCACTTGCACAGGGGGCTCCAGTGCCCCCTCTTGAACCGGGACTGTCTAACCCAACAAACAACACAGGAACTCATTAACCTGCGGGCAGGACTACCCCAAACTCAGCCCTCTGGCCGCTGATGCCAAATTCCTCAGAGCTTTGCTCTCTCCCAGATAGGTCCTCTTTCTCGGGACATGGGTGGGAAGACAGCTGGGGCAGCAGTGGAGAGAGGCTCCGAGGCGGAGGGCCTCACACCCTCTCAGCGGCAGAGATGCTCCAGCATGCACTGGTGGGAGGCCCGGGAGGTCTCGGCGCCCAAGAAGTACGGATGTGCGAGGGCGGCCTTGGCGGAGATCCGCCGGCTGGGGTCATACTGCAGGAGTTGCTGGGGAGGAAGGAGGAGGAAAGAGATGGAGTCTTGGTGTGGCTGGGCCCCCAAGAGGAGTTACCCTCAGGCCCTCGGTGGCGGGCCCCAAACCCCAGGCCGGGTGCCTTCAAGCCAGACCTGCAGGCGACCACCACTTCCCAGCTCGCAAGCCAGTTCTGGACGCTGTCGGAATCGGGGGACCAAGAATGAGTTCTAGTCCAGCCCTGGGAAACCTTCCCCACCTCCTGCAGACCGGAGGCTGAGTCCATCTGTCTTCTCCCTGTCTAAGGTTCCCAGACCTCAGCCCGCGTCTGGTTGCGGCAGACTTCTCGTTCTGTATGGAGAAGGAGAGGGCCCTCCTGTCCAGGGAGCATACCTGAGGGCAGGGCAGGAACTGAGTCCCTGAGCCCCCGGCCAGGCTGTGGACAGACCCCTTGCCTAGGAGCAACCCGGATGGAATGCTAAGCCACTTGGCCGGAGGTGTATGCTGTCTTGCTGGCATTGGGTTGGTAAAGAGACACACACAGGCCTCTGGAAAGATGAAAATACAGCCCCGCCTTCCTCTGGCCCAACTACCAGATTCAAGAGACAAATGTGACTCTAAATCTTTGTGGGCAAGAAGAGAGGGTTCCATCTGGGGCCTTCTGAGCAGTCTGGCCTGGGCCCAGCCCGATGGGTCAAGATGGTGTAACAGGGGCCCAGACAGCAGGGAGCACCTCGTGCGGAGAGTAACCACCGTGGCAGGAGGCGTGCTCGCTGCCTGGGAGAGCTTACGGAGAAAGGGCAGGTATCGCAGCATAAAAACAAAGCTAGCTAGAAGACTGGAGTTTTAAAAGGAGACACGAACACTGGACTCCTCAGGGGAGGGGCCTCCAGACTGAACCATCAGTACACACAGAGTCAGGGACAGTCAGGGGTCAGAAAAGAGACTCAGAAAGAGGTAGGGTGACACAAGGCGCTGGCTGACAAAGTGGATATTTCTGGTGGGAGCAGCAGCAGCCTTTCTGGGCCTCCCCTGCCCCCGACAGCTGTACCTACCATGAGCAGGTCCTTGCCCTCTGGTTCCAGACCAGGCACAATCTCCTCCAGCCCCTTCCTGCTCCACTTGGGGAAACTGCCCTTATAGTCAGGCAGCTGGGTGACTCCTGGCCACATGGCTTCACTGGGCGTCCCCAGGGTCCGAAAGATTCGAAAGAGCTGGTCAATCTCAGAGTCACCAGGAAACAGGGCTCTACGGGTCACCTGAAATGAGGACGATGGGGGGTGGGGTCCACTCCCTTGTTCTGCAGAACCCAACACCAGATAAGATATACTTCCTGGGGCTGTGCTAAGAATCCCGATCGTTTCTGGAATGGGGCCCCACTTCCTCAGTCCCACAACCAGTCCCAAACACCCCTTAATCCACTTCTAATGGGAGCATCAGTGTCCCACTGTCCCCCCGACCCCCAGCAGGACCCTGCCTGTGGCCTCCCCGCGTGGCCATGTCTGTCCCTCTCTACCATCTCGGCAAAGATGCAGCCAACGCTCCAGATGTCCACGGCGGTGGAGTAGAACTTGCTGCCCAAGAGGATCTCAGGGGCGCGATACCAAAGTGTCACCACCTGTGGGGGGCAAGAAAGCAGCATCATGCAGGGTGGCTGAGTGTTCAGGTGACGGCCCTTCAGCCGTCCTCTCCCCTCCATCCTGCGGAACCTCGTGGGTGTAGGTGCGTAGGGGCACCCCGAAGGCTCGCGCCAGTCCGAAGTCGGCCAGCTTGATGGCACCCAACTCATTGATGAGCAGATTCTGGGGCTTCAGGTCTCGGTGGATGACCCGGTGAGAGTGGCAGAAACTGACTCCCTGCAGCAGCTGGAAGAGGTAGCTCTGTAATGGCGAGCATGGGAAAGGGCGGGCTGAGCAGACGTGGGGCTGGCGAGCGGGGTGGTCCCTGGCCTTCCCTTTCCTTCCCTCACTACCTTGACCAAGTGCAGGGGGAGCTCGGAGGCCGGCATGGAGTCCATGTACTTCTTCAGGTCCTGGCTGAGATACTCAAACACCAGGTAGAGCTTCTTCTCACTGTGCACCACGTCCAGCAGCCTGGCCGGGGTCCACCGGTCACAACGCAGCTCCCGGCTGGACTGGGACGGGCCCAGCTTCCCCGCCTCCTTCCCCACCTCACCTGACGATGTTGGGGTGCTTAAGCTCTTTGAGCAGGGAGATCTCCCTGATGGCAGTGCTTGGGACTCCCTCAGTTTCCCTACAGGAAAGGAGGGTACTGCAGTGGAGGCAGGGAGCCAAGAAGGCGGGGGGAGGTCACCTATGTGTTCTGTATTCCAGAAGGATGGCTCGGACCCCAGTGCCGGGGCGCTGTGGTCCTCAGCACATACTACCACCACCACCAAGCCCCGGCAAAGCGTGGCGGGAATGAGGAGGGCTGCACCTCTGAGCACCACCCCCCCTTCCCGCTGTAACTGCGCACACTCAGAAGTGCAATTGAATGTAAAACCCTGAGGTGAGGGACGGGACAGGGGTCACCCTCGGGGCCAGTGTGTCCCAGGGGCCCTCTGGGCACTCACAAATCCAGCCTGATCTTCTTGAGGGCCACAAGCTGCCCTGTCTCCTTGTTCTTGGCCTTATACACCACCCCATAGGTGCCCTCTCCGATCTTCTCTACCTTCTGGAACACATCCATAGCCGCAGAGCTGCCCAGGAAACAAAGCGCGCCTGGGGCATTCACTGGCACACTCAGCGCCCCACTGCCCGTCCAGCCCACCCCTGCCCAGGCCCAGGCCCGCCTCTGCCCCGCTCAGCCCCGGGAGCTCATCCCCAGCCCAGACCTCCCCCCGGCCCAGGCAGCTGAAAGTGTCTGGCTACGGAGTGCAGGAGGGCCCAAACTTCTCAAAAGACCCCCCCCACCCCCACCCCCGGCTTTCCCTGCCAGCCCCAGGCTCTGGGGGCAAAGGCCACCCACAAGGGTGGCCTGAGGGGCCGGGGTCAGCTCAGGGCAGAGGTCGGCGGTCCGAAGGGAGTTCTGAAGCCACAGTCCTGCCCTAGGCCGCAAGGCCAGGGTGAGGGGCTGGGCCTCAACTGTTTGGAGACGCCTGGCCTCCTGTGAGGGCAGAACCTCAGTGGGGACAGCCCCCTTGCATCCCGGGCCCCCCACCCGGGCCCTGGGGGTCCCTAGCACCAACCCCCTGGTAACACCAGCCCAGAATTCACCAGAAACCCTGCGCTCCTGGAGCTTCACTGCTAACAGGCTGCTGGCTCCCCAGCTCCCCCTCCTGGTCCCCGCCGGCGCTGCACCACGTGCACACAGTACAAGGTCTCCCCCCTCTGGGGTTTTTATTCATGCGGACTTTCCAGAACCCTCCATATTTCCACTCGAGGCTCAGGCCCCAGCACCCCACGGTGCAGCCTCCCGCAGGGTGTCTGGAACAATCCAGTTAGCCACCCCACCCCACCCCCGACCCCTTCTCTGCAGCTCCAGACAAAGGCTGTCACTTCCTGGGGAAGGTCCTGCATCTTCTCTGCAGCGGCTCTAGCATCTCAGGGGGCTTGATCTCAGGGACAGGTCTGGGGGGCACAGTTGTCAGGAACTGCCACTTGCTGCTGGCTGCTGTCCCTCTCCTGCTGGTACCTCCTCTGCTCCCGGACGGCTTGTTCTAACAAGGGTAGATTCATTCCTTCCACACAAGTCAGCACCCGGGCCTTCACCACAGAGCCTCCGTCTGAAAGACACCAGCATAAGGCACTAGCAGTGACTGACCCATGTGTCAGCCACACACCTTACAGATGCCTTCCGGCTGTTTCCCTGGCCTTGCTCTCGGGCCCGAGTTTTAACAGGATGAGTTTGAGGGATAGCATGTGGCGTCCCGGTAATTTTCCTACGAGGGCTTCAGAACTGTGGCCCTGCCACACACAGTTAGCACACGTCTGGAACTTAGGGGACAGCCTGAAAGTCCCACTTCTGCATGGAGGAAGGGCCAGGTAGATGTACCCTCTGCTTCCCTCCTTGGTTGTCGGTTTTGTTTTTATTTTATTTTATTTTTTTTAAGTAGGCTCCACAGCCAGCATGATGCCCAGTGTGGGGCTTGAACTCACGACCCTGAGATCAAGCCCTGAGCTGAGATCAAGATTCAGATGCTTAACCGACTGAGCCACTCAGGTGCCCCATCTTTGTCATCTTAATTCCTGCCACCTTCTCTGTAAGACCCACGTGCCTGGGGTTGAGGAGGGTCTCAGTCACCATCCTAGTTTTCCATTTGTCCTAAGGGAAGGGCCCCCGTGGCATACTGGGCCCACTGGCATTGGAAATTGGGGCAAAGAGAACACCATAATTAGTCAATCCAAGGGATTACACTTGGCCTTATAGGATCAGGTTATCCCACCCTGGATGAGGGGCTGGGAGGTGCTCCTAGCATAGGCTGTGTTGACCTGATGGAAAGATGTTGGCATGCAGGTGACATCAAGCAGGAAAGACACGTGGGGTTTACCCTAACAGTTTCTTTTTTTCATCCATTTTTTTTATGCTCTCTGGGCACGTCATGAATACATTCAATGTTCTAGGACATTATCCTGTCTTCTTCTGATGCAGTTTTGAGATAGAGGCTCTCTGGTTAGATAAGTCTATGCCTAGGCTTCCTTCTAGTCTAGACCACTTTCTCTTTTTTTTTTTCCCCTCTTTCTCCTTCCTTCCTTCCTTCCTTCCGGCTCTGCTCTCAATGTGGGGCTTGAACTCACAACTCCGAGATCAAGAATTGCACACTGTAGGGGCGCCTGGGTGGCTTAGTCGGTTAAGCGTCCGACTTTCGCTTAGGTCATGATCTCGCGGTTTGTGGGTTTGAGCCCCGCGTCGGGCTCTGTGCTGACTGCCAGCTCAGAGCCTGGAGCCTGTTTCAGTCTGTGACTCCCTCTCTCTCTGACCCTCCCCTGCTCACGCTGTCTCTCTCTCTCTCTCTCCTAGAAATAAATAAAACATTAAAAAAAAAAAAGAATTGCACACTGTACCGACTGAGCCAGCCAGGCACCCCTAGACCACTTTAAAAAAAAAAACAACTTGTTTAATGTTTACTTATTTTTGAGAGAGAGAGAACGAGAAAGAGACAGCACTAGCAGAAGCGGGGCAGAGAACGAAGGAGACACAGAATCCGAAAAAGGCTCCAGGCTCTGAGATGTTAGCACAGAGCCCGACGCGGGGCTCGAACACACAAACCATGAGATCATGACCTGAATGGACGTCCGACGCCTAACAAACTGAGCCACCCAAGCACCCCCTAGACCATTTTCTTGATTTAACATAGACTGGGGGGCAGAATTCAGAATGTTGGACTGTCTAAATTCCAGCCTTCAGGACCGGAAGATGAACTTGTTTGGAACAGGAGGCTGCCTGTGTGTCCTCAGCTTCTACTGGCCCCGGTGCTGGGCAGCAGACAGGACGCAGCCTGAAGAGCAGTGGGCACGTGGCACTGTCTGGATCTCTCCATCGCTGTAGATGGCTTATACCCATCACTTGGGCCTCTTCAGGAATAGGTGGGTGACAGATACTGATCAACCAAACAGGACATCTGCCAAAATGTCACCTGGCACCGAAAGTCTAGGCCTTAGGCCTTTTCTTGTGACACGTGTAGCCCGTACAGGTATCACAGAGCAGAACAAGAACAAAATCTTGTTGAAGCAAGAACAAAAGCACAGACCTTGTTTGCAATTAAAACTACCTGTACCAAGATGTTCTTAGTTATTTGACATGATTTCGCAAGACCTTTTTTTTTAATAGTTTGTTTATTTTTGAGACAGAAAGAATCAGAGCATGTTGGGGAGGGCAGAGAGAGAGAGAGACACAGAATCTGAAACAGGCTCCAGGCTCTGAGCTGTCAGGAGCTGTCAGCAAAGAACCTGACGCAGGGCTTGAACCCATGAACCGTGAGATCAGGACCTGAGCCTAAGTCAGACGCTTAACCGACTGAGCCCCCCAGGCGCCCCTTGCAGGACTTTTCTTACAGGAAGCCCATGAGCCCTTTCCTCCCGTCAGCCTGGGGCAACCCTTCCTTCCCTATTTATAGTGAGGAACATGTTGTTTCTCCCTGTGAATGAAAAATGTTATTAAACATGGAAGTGACCTTTAGAAAGATGATTATCACAAAGGACACACTGGGAAAGTCTCTCAGTCCATCTGTGTCAGCCCATCTGCAGAAGGTCTCTGTAACTGGGGTAAAAGCCTTTGAAGAAATGCCGTAGGGAGGGGAGAATAGCGTTTACAAACAAGATGGCCAGGGAGAGAGTCATTCAGGGGAAGTTCTTGGAAGCATAACGAACCCAGAGCAACAGAGACTGGATGCCAAAACAGTTGGAATGCAGTGGGTGGAGGCATGGGTAGAAGGAAGGGTGATATGAAGAACAGACCTTCTTTCTTTTAAGTGTATTTATTTTGAGAGAGAGTGAGCCTGAGCAGGGAAGGGGTGGAGAGAGAGAATCCCAAGCAGGCTCTGCGCTCTGTGGGGCTCGAACCCTTGCACCGTGAGATCACGACCTGAGCCGAAACCAAGAGCCGGACGCTTAACCGACTGAGCCGCCCAGGCGGCCCAAGAAGAGACCTGCTTTTAGGAAGTTTGCCCAGGCATGGGGCGCCTGGGTGGCTTAGTCGGTTAAGCGTCCGACTTTCGCTTAGGTCATGGTCTCGCGGTTCGTGGGTTCGAGCCCCGCGGCGGGCTCTCTGCTGACTGCCAGCTCAGAGCCTGGAGCCTGTTTCAGTATGTGACTCCCTCTCTCTCTGCCCCTTCCCTGTTCACGCTGTCTCTCTCTCTCCTAGAAATAAATAAAACATTAAAAAAAAAAAAAAAGGAAGTTTGCCCAGGCAGAGAAAGAAGGTCACAGCGAGGCAGGGATACAGAGCAGAGGGGGACACTGTTATTTTAATGGAGAAGAAGCTTGAGTGATTTATATGCTGACAGGGAAGAAGCAGTGGGAACAGGTTAGGGATTCAGTTGGGAGAGCAAAGTTCCCACGGAGGGCAGGCTGTTGTCACAGCACAGGGGCTGAGCCACAGGGAGGTCGGACCCTTCTCCCTCGCAGATAAGAAAGGAGCATCTGTGGGTGTGGACGCAGGTAATTTAAAATTCACCCGTGACGCAGGAGGTAAGGTAATCTGCCAAAGGAGCCTGGAGGTGATGAAGTAGACGGAGTGGCCGAAGCAGCTGTGGTGGATCACGATCACGGGGGGTGGGGAAGCTGATTGGGACGCGCGGAAGACCCAGCACAGTGAGACACCTCGAAATCGTCATGCTGGGATCCACGGAGTGGGCGAACCTGCTCCATCAGCCGTCGGTGGGACCCTAGAGGGCGGAGGTTGGGGGTTGGTCAGGCCGCTGTGATGGAAGCGAGGGCAGGGAAACTTCTGCCAGCAGGAAACTTCTGCCAGGGGAGGAGGGGCTGCCCTCAGCGTGAGGCGGGGCTCGAGTGGGGGGAGGGGGTGGGAGAAAAGGCATGAGTCCCAAGTCCACAGGTCCTGCGGCGCTGCAGGGGCGAGAGCAGCAGACAGATACCAGGCCGCCCAGCCCGGCCGCAGGGGTGTGGCCATGGGAGGCAGAAGTGGGGCAAGAGGCGCCTGCGAGCAGAACTGGTCATCCATCTGTCCCGTCTTTCCTCAGAGAAGGATAAAGATTCACAATGGCAAACCCAAGCCCCACGCCTCCGGGTCTGGTGGTGGGAGGGACCCGGGAGGCAGACCACTCGCCACACGGGGACCGGAGGAGAGCTGTAGTCCTGGGGAGGAGCCGGGTTCCAGGCAAGTCCCAGTGAAGGTGAGAGCATAAAAAGGAGTCTTTTAGGGAGGAGAGAAGGTTCTAGAGAACACAGCAGGAAGGCCTGTAAGGGAACTACGGTCAGCTGGAAAAAAACCAGGCAGGTGGAGTTTATGGGGTTTCGGGCGAGGGCCCTAGGGGCAGCGCTCTCGCTGCAGGCAAGGTCACGGGCAGCCTAGGAATTCTAGGGACTCTGGAGCAGCACTGGGGGAAAGCCTGCATCCCCAAGCCTCAATCCCCGGGCAGGACGCCTTTGGGCCCTTCGATGGTGTCCAAAGGACATGTCCCAGCCAGCGGGTTTCTGATGTGGCTTCACCTTTTGGTTCTCCTTGGCTAGCTAGCTACGTGTACAAATTTCAGAACGTGGACTTAGGTAACCTCTCGTCTGTCCTTGGAACAGCTAAGCTTGCCAAAGGGCATATCTTGTATCTAGTTGATCTTTGTAGCCCCAAGAACTTGGAATCTGGCCAGGACAGGGCATACAGAGGAGGTTTGAAAGCAGCCACACAGGAACGTCGCCGTCTATGTGGATCAGTGGGCACCTCCAGGCTCGGCCAACACTCTGCCCCTCCCTCCTCACCGCTGTCTTTCCTTCTGTGTGTCCGTTGCAAATGGGGAGCATGTTTTATTCAGAAATTAGAAATTTAGGGGAAGCTTAAAAATTTTTTTTTAATGTTCATTAATTTTTGAGAGACTGAGAGACAGAGTGCAAGCAGGAGAGGGGCAGAGAGAGAGGGAGACACAGAATCCGAAGCAGGTTGCAGGCTCTGAGCTGTCAGCACGGAGCCCGATGCGGGGCTTGAACCCATGAGCATGAGCTCATGACCTGAGCCGAAGTAGGATACTTAACTGATTGAGCCACCCAGGTGCCCTGAAACATTTTTTTAAGACCAAAAAAAAAAAAAAAAAAGATTGTGATTAAAGTAAGGAGAAGCAGTAAAGTAGCCAGAGCTTAGGGAGATTGCTGGTTGATCTGAGATCTGATTATTCAGGTTCCGTTTTGGGAAGCGGGGGACAAAGACACTGAGAGTGGTACTGTCTGTGCCTTCAAAGTGCGTCACAGCGCAGGTGTGAGACTGACCAATCTGCTTCCACTGAGTCGGGCTTATGGGGCAGGTCTGGGTGCTGCTGGCTGACTCCGGCTTTGCAAGGTTCAACGGGAGCAGCCAGTGATAAGATCGACTGATCACTGCCTGGATTCGTTATTTCATCAGGGCTTTCAAAGAGGTGACTCTCGAAGTTTCCTGCGTTTATTGACTGTGATTCTTCCCTAAAGAACCTTTTCGTCTCTTCGACCCTGTGCTGTCCCTGAACTACACTCAGGAAAAGGCAGGAAACAGAAGGTTTAATGCAACCAGGAGGAAACAATCGGCCAATTCCAGACCCGAGTTCTCTAATAAATGACATTAAAAAAAAAAAAAAAAGACAACTATTACAAGATATTTGGGGTATGTAACCCAAATGCAATATACAGACTTGGGATCTTGATCTGAACTAACCGATTTTAAACTGATAAGAACAGATACTACACTTGATTTTAGCCAAAAGGCTGAGAAGCGATGAACTAAGCAATTTTAAAAAGCCAATAAGGGGCGCCTGGGTGGCTCAGTCGCTTAAAGCGTCTGACTTCGGCTCAGGTCAAGATCTCATGGTTCATGAGTTCAGGCCCTGTGTCGGGCTCTTCACTCTCACTGAGGAGCTGGCTTCACATCCTCTGTCTCTCCCTTTCTCTCTCTCAAAAATAAATAAACATTAAAAAAAAAAAAAAGCCATGGAGAGGAGGAGAGTGAACACGGACAAACAGATATCAAGGAACAGCTATTTTGTTGAATATGATTGTGGTAATGTTGGAGACATAGGAGGTGTTTCTGGGTACACAAAATATCAGATTTGCTCTACTAGACACCAACAGAACAAATAAATAAATGCAGGCAGTGTAGTATAAATGCAGAAAGAGTAGACTACGGATTCCTGCTGAATCTGGGTGATGGGCACAGACAGGGAGGTCCATTCTACCATTTCACTTGTGCACATTTGATTTGAAAATATTAAATTTAAAAAATTATATGGGTTGAACTTACACACGGTTTTTTTCCATTTTTCTTCCTGCAAGTAATTCTAAATATCCACGCCAGGTCCTGCTCTCATCCTGGCCTGCCATCCTAAGTTTCAACCCCTCTCTGGATTTGCAATCAGGCCTTAGCACCCCAGACCCTGGGTGGTGGGCTCCTGACAGCTCCCAGGATTCACTGCAGGGCCGGGGGTACAGGGGGAAGCCTCAGGTGATCCGGGGCTGCAGTCAAAGTGGAAATCATTTGTGCAAAAGCCCTTTGTACCTATTCGCAGCCCCCTCCTGATGCCTCTCTCAAATCAACAGGAGGGGAGGAGCTCTGTGAGCTCAAAGGCTTAAGCCTGAGTAAAGATTAACTATTATGAAATCAAAGATAATTAAAGTAAACACCATTAAATAACATTTCTTCTAGTATATTTCATCCAGAGTTAAAAACCACCGTGACTTTTAGAAAGGAAGTTGATGGTGTAAAGCAAGAAGCATACATGTTTGTATCCTTTGATAGAGCAATTCTACGTTCAGGAAACTATTTTGAAGAAATACTCAGAAAATGGATAAAGATTAGTGCCGAAAGGCATTAACTGTAGCATTTTTAATATATCTCAATATAGATAGATTTTTTAAAAATTATTTTTACCCCTCTGGCTATAAAAACATACATTTTTGGGGTATCTGGATGACTCAGTAGGTTAAGCATGTGACTCTTTTTTTTTAACTTTTTAAAAACTATTTATTTATTTTTGAGAGAAAGACAGTGTGAGCTTAGTAGGGGCAGAGGGAAGGAGACAGAATAAAGCAGGCTCCAAGCTCTGAGATGTCAGCACAGAGCCTGACACAGGGCTAGAACTCACAAATCATGAGGTCATGACCTGAGCCAAAGTTAGACCTGAGCCAAAGTTAGGCGCTTAACCAACTAAGCCGCCCATGCGCCCCCGACTCTTGGTTTCAGCCCAGATCTTAATCTCACAGTTCGTGGGTTTGAGCCATGTGCTGACATCACAGAGCCTGCTTGGGATTTTCTCCCTTTCTTTCTTTGCCTTTCCCCCACTCACGCTTGCTCTCTCTCTCTCTCTCAAAATATTCAATTAAAAACAGTTTTAAAGGAAGATGAAATAAAAGCAATATGTTTTCATTGTAAAATGCTAATACAAATACAAAGAACCCCACAATCCTACCGCTCAGAAAAACTGCTATTAACATTTCGATGAATAATTTTTCAAACTTCCATGTATACAAAAAAATGTATATTAGGGGTGCCTGGCTGGCTCAGTTGGTAGAGCAGGTGACTCTTGACCTCAGGGTTGTAAGTTCGAGCCTCATGTTGGATATAGAGATTAGTTAAAGATAAACTCTTTCTTTAAAAAAAGGGCTCTTACAATACATACTGTTTTGTAAACTGCTTTTTCTTAGTAAGATACTATGAACATCTCTTCATGTCAATTGATGAAGATTTACAGCACCATTTAAAACATTTTTTTAACGTTCATTCATTTTTGAGAGACAGAGACAGAGCATGAGTGGGAGAGGGGCAGAGAGAGAGAGGAAGACACAGAATCTGAAGCAGGCTCCAGGTAGACATGGGGCTCGAACTCACAAACTGTGAGATCATGACCTGAGCCGAGGTCAGACGCTTAACCGCCTGAGCCACCCAGGTGCCTCTACAACACCATTTTTAATAGCTGCATAATATCCCACTGACAATATACTATAATTTCTTTAACCAGTCAACGTACAGGATATTTATAAGAGCAAAAAATGGAAACAATATGCATGTTCAATGATCATGTGAATCAAGATACACATCTAATCTATCTATAAAATACAGCTATCAAGTACTATGTCTACACAAATTTTAAAAACATGGGGAAATGTTTATGATGTACGTGAAGCCAAAATAACCAGATACAACATTATGTAGCATGATATCAACTGTGTAAAGGAAGGTGGCATAGGGATGGCCAGAGGGCAAAGCAAAGAATCCATTCAGGTACCTAGGTTTTAAAGAGCAACTTTTGGGGCGCCTGGGTGGCTCAGTCGGTTGAGTGTCTGACTTGGGCTCAGGTCATGATCATATGGTTGGTGGATTCGAGCCCCGCACTGGGCTCTCTGCCGGCAGCACACAGCCTGCTTTGGATCCTCTGTCCCCCTCTCTCTGCCCCTCCCCCACTCTTGTGTGGGTACGCTCCCTCGCTCTCTCTCCCTTTCAAAAATAAACATTAAAAAAAAAAAAAAAGAGCAACCTTCAACTCTTGATGCCAGAGAGACTCTCCCCAGTTGCTGATATTCCTTCCTTTCTATTTCTCTTAGAAACAGACTTGCTGGGGGGCGCCTGGGTGGCTTAGTCGGTTAAGCGTCCGACTTTCGCTTAGGTCATGATCTTGCAGTTCGTGGGTTCGAGCCCTGCGTCGGGCTCTGTGCTGACTGCCAGCTCGGAGCCTGGAGCCTATTTCAGAGTCTGTATCTCCCTCTCTCTCTGACCCTCCCCCGCTCACACTGTCTCTCTCTCTCTCCTAGAAATAAATAAAAAAATATTAAAAAAAAAAAAAAAAGAAATAGACTTGCTGGCCTGTTATTCCAGCTGCATCCTCCCTGAGCCTGGGCTTCCTCATCTGTGAAACAGCAGCAGTAAGACTCAGTGGAAGACCCGGTGGGCAGATTCACAAAGATTTAAGCAAACTGTCTAGTACCAGGCCTAGCACGAGGTAAGCCTTCGGAGATGAATGGCTTCTCTCCCCACTCACTTCCTAGGGCAGGTCCACTGAGCTGGATCACATCCGTTTCCCATGACTCTTGAACTTGTGGGCTGCTTTGGAAGGAAAGTTAACCCCAGTTGAGGGCCTCCTGTGGGGGCCCCGTCCTAACTGGAGACTGTCCCACTCAGGCCCCACAGTGAAGAGAGCGTGGGAGGCCACGGCTTACCCTGGCGCTCCAGCTCCCCGAGGACAAGGTACATGGAGTCCAGCTGGGCTTGGAATGGCTCCACCAACTTGGTACAGACCAGGATCTGGTGCTCGTCAGACCCGTGCTGGGCCCTCAAGGTGACTCGGGACTGTGCCATGTCATAGAGGCATAACCTGCAGGTCAGGAAAGGCGTGGTCATTGGTATCCACACACAGAACAAACACAAAGAGTTCAAACGGTTCCAGGAGCCCAGTGAACCCAGGGGACTCTGATCAGAGAAATAAAAAAGGCAGCAACAAGTGAGAAAAATTGTTTTCAGTCTGCATTGTTAAGATATCTTTTTAAAAAATTTTTTGTTTATTTATTTATTTTTGAGAGAGAGAGAGAGCAAGCAAGCATGAGCTGGGGAGGGGCACAGAGGGAGAGGGAGACACAGAATGCGAAGCAGGCTCCTGAGCTGTCAGCACAGAGCCCGACACAGGGCTCGAACCCACAAACCATGAGATCCTGACCTGAACCAAAGTTGGATGCTCAGCCGACTGAGCCCCCCAGGTGCCCCTACATTGTTAAGATATCAATTTTATGCATTACGAGGCACCTGTTTAACGAGTGTTGACAAAAGTATACACTTATGTAGCCACCACCCTAGTTAAGATTCATCACATTTCGGGGCACCTGCGTGGCTCAGTCAGTTGAGGTCCAACTTCGGCTCTGGTCATGATCTCACCGTTCGTGGGTTCAGGCCCCTCATCAGGCTTTGGGCTGACAACACGGAGCCTGCTTTGGATTCTGTCTCCCGCTCTCTCTGCCCCTCCTCCACTTGTGCGCACGTGCTCTCTCTGTCTCAAAAATAAATATTTTTTAAAAATCCTCTAAAAAAAGATTTGGCACATTTCTATCGCCCCCAAAAGGTCCCTTGTGCCACTATGAAATCAGCCTCCACATCTCCCATCCCAGACAACCCACTGGCCTGCTTTTGTTCTCTACAGAGCTTTTCTACTCAAGCACCTCATATAAATAGAATCACAGCAATATGTATTCTTTTGTGTCTAGCTTTTCAGTCTGCAGAATGGTTTTGAGGTTCACTTATGCTGTTGGGTAAATCAGTGGTTTATTCCTTTTATTGCTCAGTCAGACTCCGTTGAAATTATTAAAAATAATTTGTTTGGGGTGCCTGGGTGGCTCAGTTGATTAAGCGTCCAGCTCTTGATATCAGCTCAGGTCATGATTCCAGGGTCGTGGGATTGAGTGTGGAACCTGCTTAAGATTCTTTCTCTCTCTCTCTCTCCCCCCCCCCAACCCCTGCCCTTCTCCCACTTGCACGCACATGCTTTCTCTCTCTCTTAAAAAAAAAAAAAAAAAGGGTAGGGAGACCTGGGTGGCTCAGTTGGTTAAGCGTCCGACTTTGGCTCAGGTCACGATATCGCAGTTCATGGGTTCAAGCCCCGCATCAGGCTCTGTGCGGACAGCTCAGAGCCTGGAGCCTGCTTCGGATTCTGTGTCTCCCTCCCTCTCTGTCCCTCCCCTGCTCGTGCTCTGTCCCTCTCTCTCAAAAATAAAACATTTAAAAAATAATTTAATTATTAATTAAGCATTTAATAAAATAAAATAAAATATGCACAAGTCTTGGTGCAGACATGTTTTCATTTCTCTTGAGTACATATCTAGGAGTGGAATAGCTGGATCATGTAAATGCATGCTTATATACGTATATAATTCGTTTTAATTTAAGTAATTTCTTATACCCAATGTGGGGGTTGAACTCATAACCTTGAGATCCTAAGAGTTTCATGCTCTATGGACTGAGCCAGCCAGACACCCCATTAGAAGTATGTTTACCTTTTAAATCTTTTCTTTCTTTCTTTCTTTCTTTCTTTCTTTCTTTCTTTCTTTCTTTCTTTCTTTTATTTTAAAGAGAGAGAGAGAGACTGGGAGCAGGAGAGAGGAACAAAGGGAGAGAGGGAGAGAATCTCAAGCAGGTTTCACACTCCGTGTAGAGCCCTATGTGGGGCTTGATCCCATGACCCTGGGATCACGACCTGAGCTGAAATCAGAGTCAGAGGCTCAACCAACTGAGCCACTTAGGAGCCCGTGTCTAGCTTTTAAAGAAACTGCGAACCTGTTTTCCAAAACACTTGTGCCATTTTACATTCCTACCAGGAGTGTGTGGGAGTTCTACCTGCTCCACGCCCTCATCAGCTTTTGCTTTTGTTAGTCTGCTTTAAAATTTTTTATAGTTTATTTATTTTTGAGAGAGCGTGAGAAAGAAGGGGAGGGGCAGAGAGAGAAGGAGAGAGAGGGGGAATCCCAAGCAGGCTCCACACTGTCATCAAAGAGTCTGATGTGGGTCTCAATCTCATGAACCATGAGATCATGACCTGAACCGAAATCAAGAGTCAGACACTTGGGGCGCCTGGGTGGCTCAGAAAGTTAAGTGTCTGACTCGACTTCAGCTCAGGCCATGATCTCATGGTCTGTGAATTTGAGCCCTGCATCAGGCTCTGCACTAACAGTGTGGAGCCTGCCTGGGATTTTCTCTCTCTCTCTCTCTCTCTCTCTCTCTCTCTTTCTCTCTGTCCCTCCCCCGCTTGCTCTCTCTCTCAAAATAAAGAAAAAGAAAGGAAAGCCTTCTCTTTAAAAAAAAAAAAGTCAGACGCTTAACCGACAGAACCACCCAGGCATCCTTCATCATGGGTTTTAATTTGCATTTCCCTCATGACTAATGATGCTACACAGATTTTGTACGAACACAGAGCCATCCTCATATTCCTGTGAGTACATACATACACATGAAAATGTGTGAAGTAATCACCAAAAGGTTAGCAGTGGCTGTCTAGACAGTGAGATTACACCTGTTTTTGCTTGCTTTCTTCATACTTTTATCAACTGTCTACATTTTTTACAATGAAAACATATTAGATTTTTAGCATTTAGGGGCACCCGGGTGGCTAAGTCGGTTGAGTGTCCGACTTCGGCTCAGGTCATGATCTCATGGGTTGTGGGTTCGAGCCCCGCATCGGGCTCCGTGCCAACAGCTCAGAGCCTGGAGCCTGCTTCAGATTCCATCTCCCTTTCCCTCTGCACCTCCCCTGCTGACTCTCTATCTCTCCCTCTCTCAAAGTAAATAAACAAACATTTAAAAGGTCTTTAAATAAAATAACTAAACACGGGGTGCCTGGCCGGCTCAGGTGAACATGCAACTCTTGACACTGAGGTCGTGAGTCTGAGCCACATGTAAGGGGTAGAGATTACTTAAATAAATAAAACTTGTAAACAGTTCAAAAAAATAACTAGACAAAATTACAATAGAACTATTTTAGTTGTTTTTTTTCTGTCTGTGGAGGCGGGTGGGGAATTGAAACATCCCCCCACCTTGTGAAAAGGCCATTCTCACCTTCCGAATGTTCTCAGTGTGCCTCCGTCGGGAACTTGGCCGGCACTGACTTCCCAGGGGAAGTAGTAGGTCCCAGGTTTGGGCAGCATCTCAGAGCGGAGATGGATTTTTGAAGATTCCTGACAAACCCAGCAGAACACAAGACTGAGATTAGCAGATTCCTGAGACCGGGAGCACGGGAAAGGCTAGTCCCAGTGGGTGGCAGTTTAATATATAAAAAAAAATTTTGGGGGCGCCTGGGTGGCTCAGTCAGTTGAGCTTCTGACTTCAGCTCAGGTCATGATTACACAGTTCCTGGGTTCAAGCCCCACCGCAGGCTCTGTACTGACAGCTTAGAGTATGGTGCCTGCTTCGGATTCCATACCTCCCTCTCTCTCTCTCTGCCCTTCCCCGGCCCACACTTTGTCTCTCTCTCACAAAAATAAATAAAAACATTTTAGGACACCTGGGTGCCTCAGTCGGTTAAGCGTCCGACTTCGGCTCAGGTCATGATCTCGTGGGCCATGGGTTCGAGTCCCACCTCGGGCTCTGTGCTGACAGCTCAGAGCCTGGAGCCTGCTTCAGATTCTGTGTCTCCCTCTCTCTCTGCTCCTCCCCTACTCGCGCTCTATCCCTCTCTCTCATTATTAAAAAAACATTTAAAAATGTTTTTAATAAAAATATTTAAAAAAATTAAAAAACAGGGGCGCCTGGGTGGCTTAGTCGGTTGGGCGTCCGACTTTTGCTTGGGTCATGATGTCGCAGTTCATGGGTTCGAGCCCCGCGTCGGGCTCTGTGCTGACTGCCAGCTCAGAGCCTGGAGCCTGTTTCAGTCTGTGACTCCCTCTCTCTCTGACCCTCCCCTGCTCAAGCTGTCTCTCTCTCTCTCCTAGAAAGAAATAAAACATTAAAAAAAATTTTTTTTTAAATTAAAAAAAAATTAAAAAACATTTTTGATAGGTTATGCATTCACCAATTAAAAAAAATAAAACAACATAAAAAGTGATCTATGTGGGAAAGCGTTGTCCCACCCAAATCCCTAGGCAACCCCTTCTCTTAGGATCCCCTGACTGGGGGTCTATGAAAGGGCAGACGGTAACACACGCTCTCCATCACAACTACTGAAGCCTGCCATTGTATTATGAAGGCAATCACAGACAATATATAGAGAAATGAGCAAGGCTTGTTCCTTAAACTTTATTTATAAAAACATCTAAGGGCGTGCCTGGGTGGCTCAGTCAGTTGAGCATCCAACTTCGGCCCAGGTCATGATCTCACGTTTTGTGGGTTTGAGCACCACGTCGGGCTCTGTGCTGACAGCTCAGAGCCTGGAGCCTGCTTCGGATTCTGTGTCTCCCTCTCGCTCTCTGCCCCTCCCCCACTCATGCTCTGTTTCTCTCTGTCTCAAAAATAAATAAAAACATTAAAAAAATTTTTTTTAAATAAAATAAAAACATGCAGTGAGCTGGATCTGGCCTGTGCTGAAGTTTGCCAACCCTGGCCCTGAAAGCAAATCACTTTTACTCATTTCTTATGTGCCCTTCCAGTGTTTTGTTATGCAAATAAAAGTANCTAGAAATAAATAAAAACCATTAAAAAAAAAAAAAGTAAATATAAGTAGATATTTATTTTCCCTCTATAGTATACATGCTGTTCTGTATCTTGATTTTTTTCACTTGATATATTTTGACATTCTCTCATAGGTGCACATAAAGGAAGACTTCACTTTTTAAAAATCACCTTTCTTATTTATTTTTAATATTTTTGTTTATTTATTTTTGAGACAGAGAGAGACAGAGCATGAACAGGGGAGGGGCAGAGAGAGAGGGAGACACAGAATTCGAAGGAGGCTCTAGGCTCTGAGGTGTCAGCACAGAGCCCAACATGGGGCTCGGACCCATGAACGGTGAGATCATGACCTGAGCCGAAGTCGGACGCTTAACCGACTAAGCCATCCAGGTGCCTCTGAAATCACCTTTTTATTTTAGAATAGTTTTAGATTTATATTAAAACAAACAAACCTGTAGGGGCGCCTGGGTGGCTCAGTCGGTTAGGCGTCTGACTCTTGATATCAGCTCACTTCTGGATCTCAGGGTCTGGAGTTCAAGCTCTACATTGGACTAAGCGCTGGGCGTGGAGCCAACTTAAAAAAAAAAGAAAGAAAGGAAAGAAAACCTGTAAAGATGGTACAACTTACCCAGTTTTCCCTATAATTAACATCTTATATTAGTACGACACACTTGCCACAATTAATGAACCTGTATCAATACAACTTGACAGCACACTTTCCTTGGATTTTCTTAGTTTTTTCCCTAATTTCCTTTTTCTGTGTTACAGTACCCTCCAGAATGCCGCATTACATTCAGTTGTTATGTCTCTTTAGGCTCCTCTGGGTTATGATAATTTCTCAGACTTTCCTTGCCTTTTGACCTTGAGAATTTTGAGGTATATCAGTCAGGCATTTTGTAGAATGACCTTCAGTTTGGGTTTCGTCTGATGTTTTTTTCATGGTTAGATTAGGGTTACAAGTTTTGGTGAGTAATTTTAAAAAGAGAAAGAGAAGGGCGCCTGGTTGGCTTAGTCGGTTAAGTGTCTGATTTTGGCTCAGGACACGATCTCACGGTTCATGGGTTCGAGCCCCGCATCGGGCTCTGCGCTGATGGCTCAGAGCTTGGAGCCTGCTTCGGATTCTGTGTCTCCCTCTCTCTCTGCCCCTTCCCCAGCCATGCTCTGTGTCTCTCTGTCTCTCGAAAGTAAATAAAAACACAAAAAAAAATTTAAAAAGAGAAAGAGAAGACCAGTTATATAAGTGATGTAACAACGACACAGTGGACATTCCGCAGCCTGCTTAGGATGATGCGTTATATGCGTTCTCACGGCAAGATCTTCAAGATACACCATCAGGAAAAAAAGTAAGGAGCAGGCATTTCTGTCTAATATGTACATTTATGTGAGCGCAGAAGAACACTCCAGAGTACAATCACATGAGGCTCATGAGGATCAATGATAACAGCATCCTGAAGGTGACAGGCTTCAACTGTTTGATAGGCTACGCCAAGGGACGTGTAAATACAGAAAATGGCAATTAAGTCACCCCAAGTAAGACAGTTGCAAAAACCAGAGGACACAGCTTTAGTGCAGAAGTTTAATGTTACCCAGAAACTTGCACCATTGGTTTCAGGATCGTCTGACATGAAGGCCATTGGGAATGTCGCTGGTCAATGTTCGAAGGTCATATTCAAGACAATGTGCGCCGAACAGCGGTATAGGGGCAACTGGCCAAGGCCCTGTCCTATTTTTCCCTAAATGCAGATGCTCTTCATCGCTGTGACCAGGGAGCAGAGCTGCTCCTGTTCCCAGAAATGAGACAGCCCCCCCAAAAAAAGAAATGAGACAGCCCCCTAATCATCTTTGGCACGGGAGAGAAGCAAAAAAAACAAACAAACCAAAAAACCCAAAAATCAGCCATGAAGGGGGAAAAAATGTGGTTTCTATTTTGGAATAATGGGGACAATTGTGTCCAATCTAGCAAAAAAGGTGAAAACTTTGAATCTTTTGGAAAAAAGTAACTTTTCTGCTCTCTGACACCATATATACTATAAGTTATAAGTAACTACGTCATTAAACTTATTCTTATTTTTTTAATTATCATACAGTGGAATTGACTCGGGGCGCGGGCATAGGCTTTTGCAAATTTTAACCTCACTGATTTTTTTTTTTCAAATAAAAGTCGCTATGTGTTTATTAAGACGTCTGTTAACTTACAAAGTGCAGAGGGCTCACAAATCATTATGTTATCATCAGACATTTAAGAGAGTTTCTGAGTAGATGTCAGGACTGGTTTTTCTAGTGGCTCAACTGGATTTCAAATAATGTGTTTAGAAGTCTGGGTACTGGTAGAACCTGTACTTGGGAGCCTTGCCCTTTCTATTGCCCAAGGCAAAATATCCATTTCTGGGAGAAAAATCTATGGTATGAACAAGAAAAATCTTCTTCTCCTTCTCCTTTTTTTTTTTTTTTTTTTT
The DNA here is from genome assembly GCF_008692635.1 of Crocuta crocuta. Lineage (NCBI taxonomy): Eukaryota > Metazoa > Chordata > Mammalia > Carnivora > Hyaenidae > Crocuta > Crocuta crocuta. The sequence goes on along the minus strand of NW_027527428.1, from coordinate 3,221,834 downwards.
AACAACTGTCAACTTAGAAAATACCATACAGGAAGGATGGTGACCCAGTGTGACTGCTTCTTTCATTTTTTCTGCTAAGATTTCTGCAGTAGGATTGAAGGTCAGAAGTAACACCTGTAACCAAGATCATTACAGCCTTTATCAGCTTTGGGTTTCTTTCTAGGGGATAAAAATCTTGACTGTATATGTTTACTACTCTACAGTTGGAAGGCATTACTGGTTTATTATAGAAAGATAAGAGTCAGGAACATCCAGATGGAAGAGATATTTGGCACAAGGTATGTGGGAAGGAGCAGGACCCCTCCCATGCTGTCTCAGAGCGCCCCACTGTCCTGGTATCTGGGCTTGTTCACCAGCCCTGAAGCGACTCATAAATATTTTTATAGTTACAATTCTTAAAAAAAAATTTTTTATATGTTTTATTTTTATATTTGAGAGAAATAGACAGAGACAGGGCGCAAGCAGGGGAGGGGCAGAGAGATGGAGACAGAATCTGAAGCAGGCTCCAGGCTCCGAGCTGTTAGCATAGAGCCCCACATGGGGCTCGAACTCATGAGCAGTGAGATCGTGACCTGAAATGAAGTTGGATGCCTAACCGACTGAGCCACCCAGGCGCCCCTAAAGTTACAATTCTTTGTTAGTTTACATTGCACAATGAGCCTTCAACATTAAAACTCAAATTGCACCATGTTATTTGAACTATGGCCTCAAAAGATTCTGTCACATGGGGATTACTACAAATTTTAAATGTAACCTCAACGAAGTGAATTTTACAAAAACTAAAATAAAAGGATTGTGTACTATGTCTTTAAAAGTTCTGGAATTATCAGATGAAGAATCATCAATGGATATTACATGTACTGGGCAAAAGTCTGATGAGGGACAGGATATTGACTTTGTCTCAACAGATCTGCCCAAAGATTACCTATTAATTACAAAGAAAAAATTGATCTACTTCATAGTAAACGAACTTAGCAAATACTACCTTTGTGTACCGCCTGGATATGAAGCACTCAAACAGACATGTTGTTTTGTGCTATATCTTTCTACAAAAAGTGCATAACCTGAATTGAATCATGAAGAAGTATCAGACTTCTGAATGGAGGGACATTCTACAGAGCAAATGGCTTATATACTTCAAACGTGTCAGTAATAGAAGACAAGTAAATTACTCCAGTTAAAAGAGACTAAAGAGGGACACCTGGGTGGCTCAGTAGGTTAAGCATCCAACTTCGGCTCAGGTCATGATCTCATGGTCTGTTCAAGCCCCATGTAGGGCTCTGTGCTGACAGCTCAGAGCCTGGAACCTGCTTCGGATTCTGCGTCTCCCTCTCTCTCTGCCCCTCCCCCACTCACGCTCTGTCTCTCTGTATCTCTCAAAACACGAATAGGGGCGCCTGTGTGGCTCAGTCGGTTGAGCATCTGACTTTGGCTCAGGTCATGATCTCGTGGTTCGTGGGTTCGAGCCCTGCATCTGGCTCTGTACTGACAGCAGCTCAGGGCCTGGAGCCTGTTTCAGATTCTGTGTCTCCCTCTGTCTCTGCCCCTCCCCCACTCACGCTCTGTCTCTCTGTATCTCTCAAAACACGAATAGGGGCGCCTGTGTGGCTCAGTTGGTTGAGCATCTGACTTTGGCTCAGGTCATGATCTCGTGGTTCGTGGGTTCGAGCCCTGCATCTGGCTCTGTACTGACAGCAGCTCAGAGCCTGGAGCCTGTTTCAGATTCTGTGTCTCCCTCTGTCTCTGACCCTCCCCTGCTCACGCTGTCTCTCTCTCTCTCTCTAAGAAATAAATAAACATTAAAAAATTTTTTTTTAATTTTTAAAAGAGATTAAAGAGATACATTAACTGTTGGGGGTAAAATGTGTCCTTTCAAAAAGAGATGTTAGAATCCTAACTCCCAATACCTCAGAATATGACCTTATTTGGAGACAGGGACTTCACAGAGGTAATCAAGTTAAAGTGAGGCCATTAGGATGGGCTCTAATCTGGTGTCCTTGTAAGGAGAGACTTGGACACAGATGTGTGCACAGAGAGAAGGGCCCCGTGAAGGTGAAGACAGAGGTCAGAGTGATGTGCACGGAAGTCAAGGAACACCAAAGGCTGCCAGGAAACCATCAGAAGCTGAGAGAGAAGCACAGAGCAGATTCTCCCCCACAGCCTCAGAAGGATCCAAAGCTGTCTACATCTTGATCTTGGACTTCTGACCTCCAGAATTATAAGACAATAAATGTCTGTTATTTTAAGGCACCCCGTCCGTGGTACTTTGTTACAGCAACCCTAGAAAACTAATACAACTAAATATAAGTCACGAGCCTGGCCTGGATCTGGGTTGCCCGAGAAAAGTATGATGAAGGACATGACTGGACAACTGTCAATCCATACAAAGGTTTGCGATTACAGTATTGTATCAATAGTATTGTTATTTCCTTGATTTGATCACTGCTGTTCTGCTATTCTCGTGGACCATTTAGACGGGTGCTGGGGCGGAGGCGAACTAGACACAGGTAGGTGATGTTTTAACCACAACCAAGTCCTGTGGCTCTAATATCGCCTCCAGGTCGCACCCCTGTGTCACATGTGCTCTAGCCCAGCAGTCATTCTTGATGTGTCCCTCTTCTCATGGTCTCATCCTACTCGTCACAAGTTTCTGTCAATTCTACCTCAAAATACACACTGAATCCATGCACCTCAGTCCAACCAAGCCACCCCAGTCCAAGCTTTCATCAGCGTTGCCACCGGTCTCTGCTTCCACTGTTTTCCTTCTATGGCTCTCTCTCTTCATAACGGCCAGAGCGATATTTTAAAACGGAAAAATATGCCATAGGGAGTCTTTTTTGCCAGAACCTCAAGTCTGAGTCTAACAATACCTCTAGATACAGCCAACAGCTTACAGAGGAACACAGCAAAGATGCAAAGAGATGGTAAAAATCCAGGTTGTGGGAAATTCAACGTGAAAAATGACCTAGCTTTTTCAATAAATAAGCTGTGGGAAAAAATTGTATAGTGGAAACCTATAAAAGAAGAAGCTTAAGAGTCTTACCTCAACTGATTGCACCCTGTAAACTTTGTTTGGGCCCTGATTTGAACAAACTAACTGTAGATAATTTTGTAAAGTGTAGTTTAATGTTTTTTATATATTTTAAAAGATTTTTAATGTTTATTTATTTTTGAGAGAGACAGAGCACAAGTGGGGGAGGGGCAGAGAGAGAGGGGGAGACACAGAATCTGAATGGGGCGCCAGGCTCTGAGCTGTCAGCACAGAGCCCAACGCGGGTCTCTAACTCATGAACTGCAAGATCATGACCCAAGCTGAAGTCAGATGCTTAAGTGACTGAGCCACCCAGTTACTCCTGCTGTAGACAGTTTTTTGTGAGATATGTGAATACTGATTGCAATGATGACAAGAAATTTATGTTAATATTTCCAAGTATGATAATGGTATTAGGATCATGTTAAAAACAGTTTAAAGATACATATTAAAAGTATTTATGAATGACAGAATATCAGACTTGCTTAAAATTAACGTGGTAGGGAACTGGATGGAGTTATAGTGGATAATTACTGGACCTGGGGGTAAAGTTTATGGGGTTCATTGTATTATTCCTTCTACCTTTGTACATGTTTGAACATTTCCACAATAAAATGTTTAAAAATGTAAATCAGATCATATAACCCCACTGAAAATCTATTAAAAGCTTCCTATTATAAATTCCTGTTAAAATTGAAGATCTTGTATGGAAAGAGCCTAAGTGTCCATCAACAGACGAATGCATCAAGAAGATGTGGTTTATCGGGGCGCCTGGGTGGCTTAGTCGGTTGAGCGTCCGACTTTCGCTTAGGTCGTGATCTCGCGGTTCGTGGGTTCGAGCCCCGCGTCGGGCTTTGTGCTGGCTGCCAGCTCAGAGCCTGGAGCCTGTTTCAGTCTGTGACTCCCTCTCTCTCTGACTCTCCCCTGCTCTTGCTGTCT
>NW_027527428.1:3214827-3217694 GCF_008692635.1 Crocuta crocuta | reverse complement strand
GAGGAACAAGGGGGAGAAGAAGGGGGGAAATGGTGGGTGAAAGGGAGAGAGGCAAACCATGAGAGACTCTTGAATGCTGACAAAAACTGAGGACTGATGGATGTGGGAGGGAGGGGGGGATGGGCATGGAGGAGGGCACTTGTGGGGATGAGCACTGAGTGTTATGTGGAAACTAATTTGACAATAAACTATTTGTAAAAAAAAAAAAAAAAATTGAAGATCTTGGGGCATCTAGGTGGCTCAGTCAGTTGAGTGCCTAACTCTTGATTTTGGCTGTCATGACCCCAGGGTTGTGGGATTGAGTCCCTCATCAGGATCCTTGCTGAGATTGAGCCTGCTTAAGATTCTCTCTCTCTCTCTCTCTCTCTCTGCCCCTCACCCCTGCTCCCACTCTCTCTCTAAAAAATAAAGCAAAACCTTGAAAGCCTTTGCATTGGCCCACAATGCCACAGGAGGTCGGCACCTGGCCTACCTTTCTGCCCTTGTTTACCATCACACCCCCTCTAGCTCGCCCTAGAGCCATCACACCCCCTCTGAGCTCTTGCCCTCAGGACCTGCACCTTGCTTTTCCTCAGACTTGAGCAGTCTTCCCCAGACCTTCACGTTGTAACTGATTTTCTTTCCTTACTTTGGACCCAGCTCATCCTCCTCTTCCTCAGCAAGGCCTTCCCTATATACTCTATCTAAATTAGCATTCTCCACCACCCCCAGGTACTCTATCCCCTTAGCTTAATTTATTTTCTTTCTTTCTAGTTTACTAAATAATACAATCTCAAATAGGGGGATTTGTTTACTTGCTTAATGCCTCTGTTTGCCACTAGATTAACCAACTCCATTATTCCTCAGTCTCCCCTGTGCCTAACACAGAACCTGGTACGTTATTAAATATTTATTGAACAGATGAATATATTCATGAAGAAGAGACCGTATACCCCCACACCCAACCCGGACACAGAGAACCCAAACCACATCTTACTGCCTACATTAACTGGATTTTGTGGTCCTATACTTTCATTAGCACTTTTTTTTTAATGTTTTTTTTTAATTTATTTCTAGGAGAGAGAGAGAGAGACAGCGTGAGCAGGGGAGGGTCAGAGAGACAGGGAGTCACAGACTCTGAAACAGGCTCCAGGCTCTGAGTTGGCTGTCAGCACAGAGCCAGACGCGGGGCACGAACCCACGAACCGTGAGATCATGACCTAAGCAAAAGTCGGACGCTTAACCGACTAAGCCACCCAGACGCCCCCCCCCTTTTTTTTTAATAGTTTTCCTGAATGTCCAGCCCATGCAAATAGTTTGACTATCAATAGCCAGTTTTCCCATTGAGATGATCTGGATTCCCTTGCCTTGATGTTACCACCAATTTTCTACTGTTGTGCATTGGTTCCTATCCAACCCTGAAGTGAAAGACAGGCCTGAAACCAAACTTCCAACTCTCAATAAATTCTGGCCTTACCTTCTCCTGAGACACTACCAAAGCTTTGCCAAGTAGTGCTCTCCCTTACGGGAATAAGCAATCACCTCTTTTTGTCTTACATTGTTACCTTGGTGGTATTAGGAAAGTCAGCTTCTGACAAGAGAAGTAAAATCCAAATACAGTAGCCAAACTAAGTAACAGTTTAATACCTGGAGGAATTAATAACATAGTTAACAGTGCCTAGTCCTGGTATATTGAAATCGAGACAAAACGAAAAATCAGTGACAATGATCTTTCCTTTCTCAATATTGATTTGTGCTCCCTTAAATTGTGTCCCAGGGGAATGCCTCACTTACCTGAACCTATTCCCAGGATTACTAGTAAAAACTGATGTAATAAGTAACAGAGTAGGGAGTGCATAGTTTTGAAACAGTGGATTAGTATGTTGCTTAAAGTTACAAGGATAAATTAGGGGGAGATAAATAAGGGGATGGTGAAGTATGCTAGACCTTCATTTATCGTGGTATGAAATCAAAAGGTAACTAAAACGAACAAATCAAGCACTATCATGTATTTTATTTAGCAGCTTTTTAATAATCAGAATTTAAAACACTAGTTAAAAGGGGCTGCCTCTGAGGATGGGGAGCTTTCGCATTACAAACTGTCGGACACTAGGTTTCCTAAACGTTTCTTCAGGCGTTTGTTACTTTGATGACGACGATGGTAACTGGGAAAGCAAAAAAGTCTAACCTGCCAGCTCGGTCGCACACCCACCCCATAAACAGGGAGCAGCGCCTGCAATCAATCCCACACCCAGCTCCCTGAAGGCAATGCTTCTGGCAGCAAGGATGCCATTATCTTAACAAAAGATAACTCAAGTCTCTTCTTCCCAGTGCAACTTTTGTTCTCGTTCCTTTTTTTTCCCCCCAATCTGGGAGGGTTCGGCGAAATCCTACAACAACCCACCCCACCAACGTCGCAAGTCCAACGGACTCAACTCCCGCTCAGAACCCTAGGTACCCCTCCCCATTTCATGTCCCGGCAAGCCTGCACGCAGACCCGGAAGCGGCGGGACCGGCAAGTGCTAAGGCGCAGGCGCATTCCTCCCCAGCCCCGTCGTCCCGCCCCTTCCCAACCCCCTCGCCAACCTGTCAGGGCGTCGCGGGGCCTTGGGTTCCCTCTTTTCGCCCCGCGCGGTCACGTGAGAGGGAGGGGCGGGTTAGCAGGAGCTTCTCGCTTCTTCCTCCAGGGCAATTTCTGGCCCGTCTTCCGGGGTCCCCTCCCCTGGGGGCCGCCCTAGGGCTTCTCTGGAAGAGAGCTGGGGGCTCCTCCGCCCCGCTGCCGGCCGGGGTCACGGAGCCCACGCCGGCGCCGCCTCCGCCTTGGCCGCAGAGGGTGGAGCGCAGACGGGCAGCTGGAAAGGAGAAGGGGCGGGCCGGGGCGGGCCGAG
>NW_027527428.1:3181527-3214816 GCF_008692635.1 Crocuta crocuta | reverse complement strand
CCGTCGTCGCCGTCGCCGCCACCGCCACCTCGGCTTCTGCCGCCACCGCCGCTGTCAGTCGTCACCATGAACCAGGATCTTCGCAGGGAGCGGGACGGCGCCAGCTTCAACCCGGAGCTGCTCACGCACGTCCTGGACGGCAGCCCCGAGAACACCCGGCGTCGCCGAGAGATCGGTGAGGGCGGCGGGCGAGGCCTCCCTCCTTCCCCGAGCGCGGCTCGAGACTCCCTCGATGAGGAGTCGTAGAGGGGGCGCTGTGGAGAGTAGGCCGCAGCGCCTGGCCCCGCTGTAGGGGAGCGGGGCCCCCGGTGCCCGGGGCGGCCTGGAGCGGAGTGCGGGGTGTCCGTCCATCCCGAGAGGGGACCTGTGCCCTCCCCCTGAAACCTGCTGGGATTCAAGGTGTCACGGAGCCCTGATTTTCTGTCTTCCTCCTGATGCCCTTTAACTCCCTTGCAGAGAACCTGATTCTGAATGACCCAGACTTCCAGCACGAGGACTTGAATTTCCTCAGTCGCAGCCAGCGCTACGAGGTGGCTGTTAAGAAGAGCGCCGCCATGGTGAAGAAGATGAGGGAGTTTGGCATCTCAGACCCTGACGAGATCCTGTGGTTTAAAAAGTAGGTATGCCTTCCCGTAGATGAAGTGCCCGGGCCCAAACTACATCTAAACCCGCAGCCTGTGGCGTCCTTTTTCATCGTGCTTAGTGTTTGAAGACTCAAGTTGAACAATCCCCCCCCCCCACGTTAAAGTTAGGTGCCTGAAAAACAGCGTTTACTTTTCTGTTGAAGTCCTTTAAAGGGATGACATTTGTAGAAGGCTGATTATGAATGAAGATGCTGCAGGGTTTGTTTGTTTTTTGTTTTTTCCTTTAGAGGAATCCGTACCAATTTCTTTGGTTCAGGCATCTCAACTTTGAGTGATTTGAGTTGCAAAATGACTTTGCTCCTTGTAAGAAGGAGACTTGTTAAATGTAAAGGCAGAATTTGGAATGATTAAAAAAAATTTTTTTTAAACCGTTATTTGTTTTTGAGAGAGAGAGAGAGACAAGGTGGGGCAGAGAGGGAGGGAGACACGGAATCCCATGCAGGCTCCAGGCTCTAAGCTGTCAGCACAGAGCGGGACAAGGGGCTGGAACCCACGAACAGGGAGATCAAGACCTGAGTGGAAGTCCAACAGCTGAGCCACCCAGGCGCCTCCTGGAACAATTTTTAGTTCAAGATACTCCAAACAGTATCTTGGAGCAATAACATATTGTCTTTCCATATGAGAGTGTAGGTCTTGAGTTTAATGGAAAATGTGGGGTGGATGAAGATTTTAGAATTGAATGTAAAGCATTCTAAGAACCCAGCATTCTTAAATCTGGTGGCGCTGGGATTTAAGTGGCTCTTGGCCGTAGGAGACCTTAAAAAAATATGCCTTGGTCCTTATGCTAAAAAGAGTATGTGCTTTTTCCAGACCATCTGTTTTTTGTTCTGTTTTGTTTTTTGATTAGAAATAAAATAAGCACACTTTTTTTTGGCCTTTTTCTAAATATTCTATAATTACATGATCTTAGCACAAGATCCTTTCTTTGACCTGTGGCCTCTCTTACGCTTCTTGTTTACTCCTGGGCACTTCATTTTTCAGGTTTCCACATTTTAGAAGGATTCCAGTGTTTTCTGTCAGTAAAGATTAAATGACAGGAATGGTGTATATTCAAGAGCCACGAAGAATGGAACATGTTACATGTTCTGCTTTTATGTAGTAATGGAAATTTCACCCTTATTCTACTGCCTCTAGTACGTTTGACATCCAGTTATTTTCAGTCTGACCTGGTTATTATTGTGGAGGATAAAATCACTTACTCTGGCCATTAGGACTGCCTGAGAACCCCTTTCCATTTTAGTCATAAAGTTATGATTTATTTATTTTTGGTAGTCCAAACCAGAGGACTTATTTCCCAGTGTTCTTTTTTCACTTTTGAAGTTTGTATCTCCTCATGGCTGTGGGAACATTGAGGTAGAATAAACTCCTAGATGATTATGTGCCGGAATTGTTGGGTTTTATGTAAAATTTAAAAATTTAGGAAGACTTTATTATTTTTTTTTTTTGAAGCAACCCAAAAGAAGACGTTTGTTTTGTTTTGCCTTTAAATGGTTGATGCAGCGTGTTTCAGAGTTGGTTAGGAAATTTCATAATCAGTGGTGGTTCAGAACATGTAACCAGAGTGGAGTCACAATAAAGTAGAACAGATTCCTTTGTGTGGGTTAAAGAGCAGAGGACACGAGCCAGTTGTTTTGTCTATCGATTTTCGTGACATAGACTTTGCTGTTTAGGGAACATAGAGTACAAAGTTTAACACACCTTTTGACGTTGTTCTAGTTGCTCTCTGATAGGGCAGGGAGATCAATTTCTGCAAGAAAAGGGGATTGAAAATTAGTCTTGGCAGGTACTGAATGCCATGGAGTCTAAGCCTGTCTTCCATTGTAACCCACACCCATGTTTCATGTAAGAAAGAAGTGCCGCCAGTTAACTATCACACACTGTTAATTGTGAGAAACACCTGACTTTTTACATGCCAGAACTGATGAAATATAGTAATATTTCTCTTTCTGGAGATTTTGAGCAATTACTGGTTTCTTTACAGTTATTTCTCCTATCTCAAAATATAATTCACACATGGGACTATTAAAGTTGATGGAATATTAACAAAATACTGAGTTTTCTCAATTTGAGCAGTGAAAGAAGTGTGGTCTCCAGTCCATGGTGTAAAAACCTTGCTGCCTGGGGAATGTGAAATTTGTTTTCCTAATCTCCTCTCCTATAATTTTGTGTTTTGTAAAGACAAAATTACAAAAGACAAAATTTGTTTACTGTTTACTATGAAAACTGTAAAATGTTCTTAAGAGTATTAAATTAAAAAAACATTTTTTTTTTAACATTGATTTATTTTTGAGAGACAGAGAAAGTCAGATCATGAGCAGGGGAGGGGCAGAGAGAGAGGGAGATAGAGAATCTGAAGCAGGCTCCAGGCTCTGAGCTGTCAGCACAGAGCCCGATGCAGGGCTCAAACTCACAAACCACAAGATCATCACCTGAGCTGAAGTCGGATGCCCAATAGACTGAGCCACCCAGGCGCCCCATCTCTCTTTTGGTTTTTAAAGCTGATTCCTTGAAAAGCATTTTCAGGAGGGATTAAACATAATTTAAAAACAAGCACTGGGATTTTGTTCATGAGTTGGTTTTCGGGTGTCTTCAAAAGAATCTGTGTCTATTAACATGAACATTGGACAGTCTTTGTCTCAGGTCACGTGTTTTTACCTCTGAGTTTCCCAGAATTATACTGTGTCAGTATCATCATTTTACAAACCCACAGCCTCCTCACTTCCCTCCAGGGAATAGGAGTGTCTTATCTTACCACCATTTTTAGCACCTAAATTACTGCTTCTGTTTCTCAGAAACTTTTTTAAGTCCGTTTCCTCATTTAGGAAAATATGACTGTTCAGGAATGTGGTAGTGCTCTTACTCTGAGGGAACGATTGCTGCATTTGTCTACCTCCTCAGGCTTTTGACCCTCACTTCAGTGAGGTGGGGTGTTACTTCTCTATTCTCCAACAGCAGAAAACTCCTGTTAATCCAAGTTACTTGGAAGCTAACTCAACTCACTTCTGTTCATACCCTCCTTTTCCTTTTTGTTCTCCATTTAGTTTAAATTGATATTTGATATTGGTGTAAACATTCTAGAACCTCTGTGTTAAAAAGGCATTTCTGATATTCCTTGGATCCAGGCACCCCTTAGATGTTTCCGTCTGTCCCCAGCACCCCTGAAAGGTGATCTTCCAACCTGAAGGTGGAGGGATTGGTTTCAGGGCCTCCCCAAAAGTGAATTGGCAGCCTTCTCCCTCTCTTAATTTATGCTGTCCTCATTGGACACACCAAGAGAAACCAGTGACACTGCTGCCTATTCATTCCTTGCAGAGTTGTGAAGAGCAGTTAGGTGACCCTTGTTTTGTACTTTAAGATAGACAGACAGAAAGGCAGGTAGATAGAACAAAATAGAGCCCTGTAAAATCTTTAACAGTGTAGCCAAGCTGACTAGTTTATGTAAATTGTATTTTAACTACTCCACAGATTCTGTTTTATTATTGATTAATTTTATTTTATTTGAGAGCGCGCACACATGTGCAAGCAGGGGAGGGACAAGGAGAGAGAATCTCAAGCAGGCGTCATCGCAGAGCCAACAAGGGCCTCGGTCTGACGACTGTGAGAGTGTAACCTGAGCCAAAATCAAGAGTCAGATGCTCAAGTGACTAAGCCACCCAGGTGCCCCCATAGATTGTTTTATGAGAAGGTAGTTGAAGCCTGAATTTTAGTGTGATTGGAATTCCTTTAATCTGGAGTGATTATCAAAACCATCACATTATCTACTTACCTGTCTGTAAACTCAGAAGACCTTTAGAGATCTGTGGCTTGGCCCTGGAATATATATTTACTATCCTAGATGTCTGTTTATCTAGGGAAAGATTAAACTATTCTTTAGGTGCTTTTGTTAACCGTCCTACAAATAACTGTCCTATGGAGTTCCCTCTGATTTTCAAAACAAGTGAAACCTGAATATAAACACACTCCAAAGAATCCAACCAATCAAACCAACAAATAATACCAACAAAACAAACAAATAAAACACAAAGAGATTTCTAGGCTATAAAAACATGGGCAGAATTTGCTTCCTGGATGAAGTGTAGAATTAAAGAGGAATTCTGGCCCCAAAATGACTTGGGCGGGGAGGTGGTAGATACCACCAGATTTGGCCTTTTTGGTGGGAAAATGGTAAATTTCCCATTTAATTTCTTAAGAGAAGGGTTCAAATTGTCCTAACCTCAGTCCAGGAGGGCTATGGCTGTCTGGCAAGAATGGGTGGTAGAATCCAGTTTCTAGAGTAAGGCTGAGATCCCTTTTCTTTTCTCTCCTGTAGACTTCATTTGGTCAATTTTGTGGAACCTGTGGGCATCAATTACTCCATGTTTATTCCCACCTTGCTGAATCAGGGTACCACTGCTCAGCAAGAGAAATGGCTGCTCTCCTCCCAAGGACTCGAGATAATTGGCTCCTACACCCAGACGGAAATGGGCCACGGTTAGTCCACGTTTGAGGGTCCGTGGGTAACCCACCTCAGGACTTAAATTGACAAATGACCCCTGGTGTTCAGTTTTTCCTGCTGCTACCTTTTGGGATTTTGTCTTCCAGCTGTCAAACCTTAAGCAAAAGCCAGCTTCTCGTTTGCTCGTAGGTCATTTCCCATCCAGGACTCTCATCCTCCACTGTTCCTTCTAAAAGCGTTTTTACCCCTGCTTCACATGCCCCATTTTAATAGCTGTTGAGCAGTTTGGAAAGATAGGATTGAAACATGGCAAAATCATGCTGGTGTCTATTGCTGGTGTCTAATTATACAACATGACTTTGTTGGGAATTCTTGAGAGTGTTAATGCCTTAGCAACATCTGGAAGTTGCCTCTGCTTTAATGAAGCTGAAGATGCGGATTTTCTGGGCAGGGCAGAGAGAGCATTTAAATGTCTTCCTCTTTCTTACATTGCCTGCTGGCAGGGCTATAAGGCAGTTTGGGGAAAAGCTCATGATTCTCTGCCTTGACTACAGCAGTCTTTTTATTATACCTTTTTCCTTTACATGTTTTTGGACTTTGTATTGTCAATCATTGGTTAGATTGTTCATAAATACCCTACTTTCAAAAAAGTTTTATGCTTGGTCTTAAGGTGCAGGAGGTTTGTTTTCATAGACAAGGCCATTGGCCAGGTTTGGGGGTTTTGAATTTGAGCTGCCCAGTCTCATTCCTTAATTACCATAATGCTTCCATTGTGTAAGTAAGGAGAAGAGGAAGGGATGCAGATACCTTGAAGACTTCATTTTTGTGTTTGATTTGGTGCTTTTTGATTTGTGAAATGTTTGAAGATGTTCTTTATCATAATCCCCATGAGAGCTGCAGGTGCTGTCACAATGTCATCCTACAAACACCCGGCCAAGACACCCAGGGCTTTAGTTGCAGGATGGCCAGTACTAAAATAACCTGTTTGAGGGCAGGACTGTAGCACTCATACAGTCTTCCTGGTGGGGGGAGGTGGCGGAGAGAAAGAGGGAGAGTTTTGCAAATTTGAAATAGTTTCGCAGTACAGAACCCTTTGTTTTTGTGTGGATCATCATGGAATTTGACTTCTAGTGATGCTATTTATAGGAGGCATAAAGATATAAATTATTCTGAGGCTAAATGGGCCTGAGACATATATCGGTCTAACCTTTCTGCCTCCGTAAAAGTGCATTGTAAATGTATACTTGCTGTCGATTTTGAAAGAGAGGAAGAAATGGAGACTTGAAGTTTACCTGCTTGAGGAGCCCAGAAATTGGACTGAGATCCTATGTTGTTCTGGGTGAGTTTGCATTTGTTAGTTTTTCTTTCCTTTACTGCTCCTGTTTTCCAGATATTTTCTTGTACTTGAACCAACTTTGTCTTAAATCTGTGCATTTTAGAGAACAGAGTTGCGAGATTAGGTCTTGCTTCTTGCTGGAATCTTGTCCCTTCATATTGGTTTCTTGGGCTTTGTCCACTGCTGTTCTTTTCCAGGGGCACCAGGTTGTCGGTTTGTTTGCATCCTGTGACAGTATAGCCTTGTGTAAGAATAAGTCCTTCAACATCAAAGAGACTGGAAATAGAGCAAATTGTGCAGATCGAGGAAACCATGAGCCTCTGGAACTTCAATTGGTCAACGATGATTATCTGAAGTATTGTCACAGAATTGGCTGTCACTTCGAGTTTGGGACTCTTTCAGCTCTAGGTGGCTGCTGAGAAGTGAGGAGATGGTATTGCTCAGGCTCATTGCAGGATCCTCAAGAATCTTAAAACTCAGCCCCTTGCATGCAAGTCTTGATCACCTGTTTTCTCCTTTCCCTCCCCTAAATACCCACCTGTCTGTGTAGGGACACAAAACCGGACACACATTTGGTCTGTGACCTTTAATCAAAGGCAGGGGTGTGGGCTGAGGGGTGCGCCCTCTCTGTGGGGTTCTGGTGTTGAAGGGACCGTCTGTGGAACATGGTCCAGTGAGAATCATCCTGGCCATACATTTCTCCGGGTCACAAATCAGGTGGTATGTTTGGACTTGACAGATACGTGATCATTTCAAGTTCTGGCCACTTTACAGCAGTTCTTCTTGTTTTGTCTCCTGTTATTGTTATTTAGGAAACTAGAACTTGTATAACCCATGGTTACCGTCCTGGAAGATTGGTGAGCTACGCCTGCACCTTCCCGTCTCTAATGCTCAAATATGAACTAAAGCACCTTTCTTCCTCTGACACTTGAGCAATAGATTGTAAACCGGATTGTGTAAGCCACTGGTCTTCTCCACTTGTACTTTCACTGCTCTGTCTCCTGTCCTCTTTCTTCCGAGCGAGTCTCTTCCCTGTTGGTCTTCTCATGAGACCCGCTCCTGTCGTTTTTGGGCTGTTTCTAATTCCCCGCTATTGTTATTAATAACAACATAAACTTCTTATTAAAAACTGTGTCTTTTGGGGTTGTATCTTTTTCAGATGTGAATCACTGTATTGAAAGGTACATTATGTAGCCTTCATTTCATAGTTTAACACAGAACCCTTTTAGTGGCTTACTAGCATACTGTGTCTCCGTACACCCCATCAGCATGGTTACTTTACTTTTTTTTTTTTTTTGCTACTTTCATATCTAAGAGTTAAAGTTTTAATTTTCCAGTGCCAGATGCCAGTGAGCCTGGATGTTATTACATGTTTTGGCTTACTGTATATATTTCCTGTGTATAAACTGGTTTTTTTTCCTTTGAGTATGGATTGAATAGAATCTGTATGTTGATCTTACATGATTATATTGTAGCCTTCCAGCGTTTTTTTCTATTGCCTTCTGTTTTGTTAAACATTTTGGCCGTCTGTATTGAAGGCATCCTTCCCTGAGTAGGTTTAAAATTTTTTCCCCATAGCTTGGATATTCTCTATTTTCTTTTAGTTTGTTTGTTTGATGTTTAATGCTTTGACTTGCATATGGTATAGAGTAATGAATGAACTCCATGCTGATTTTATGTTTTATTAACTAGTTTTTTTTTCCCCATTGTTATATTCTTTCCGGTTCTTCTTAGAGTTTTATAAGAGTTTTGGTTTATCTCCGGAATCTTAAAATATGTTACGTTGATTGGTCCCTTTATTTTTCTCATAAACATCATAAACTTTGGTTCATTATTGCTTTGTAAGATATTTAAAAATCCAGTAAGATATGCCTGCTGTTGTTACATTTTAAGACCCATGTATTTGGTGAATTCTGATCTTAATTTGTCAAAATCTAAGTTATATTCTACAGGAATTTCAAATCCGCATTACATTAAATCTTTATACTTCCTTGGGAAGTATTATCTTTATTATAATAAAGGACTGACCTCCTGACCAGGATTTAGCAATTTCTTCTCTGTCATTTATATCTTCTTTTATCTATTCTCCTAGGTATTGATATGTCTTCTTAATTAAGTCTTTAATATCCTGAGCTAAGTTACTTAAAAAATTTTTATTATTTTGATGCTTTTATAAATTGTTTTTTTCTTTACTGATGTATAACGGTCCTAATGGATAAGAATGCAGTGGGTTTTTTTTTTCCCCTAATAGCCTAGAGCTTTTCTATATTCATTTATTATTATTATTTTTTAAATACTCATTTATTATTGATGATATTTTGTTGTTGATTCCCTGGCATTAGAGTCATGAAGTACATGGAGATGCTATTTTGAGTTCTTCCTTTCTCATATATTAATCATTTGGTGGAATCATTTTGTCCCCAGCATTGGCTGCCAGCCTTTCCAGCCCCGCATCACATGGCGGAGACCAGGCAGGCCTTTTGGTGTTAAGGTTTTAAAAGAATTGACTGCAGCAGTTCACCAAAGTAAAATGTTGGTCCTTTGTAATTTTAAAATAAATTAGTTAAAAATAATATACAGTCTGTATCATGCATAACCAACTTTTTGCAACAAATACTTGATTTAAGTAAAAAAAATTTTTAAACTGTCCAGTTTTTATTTCTCCTTGTAACATATCTAAATTTCATCCGCTTGTGAATAGTCCTTATTCTTAGTCACAAGAGACATTTTTCTCCTAAAAACGTTCTTCGGTCTCAAAACAGTTTCTGATTACAGTAGTTTGCCCCTGGCCCTACTAAGTGTATTTTCGTAACCTTGGCGTTTGTTACTCCATTGTACCGCACACGGATGCAGACCCCTCCCTTGAGTCTGACGGGGTGCTTCAGACGGGCCCCGCTTTACCAGCAGTTGCCCTGGGTTCTGTTAATGCAAGGGAGTCTTTCAGCGCTAAGAGTGGCTGGTCCCAGGCCTCAGTTTTCAGCCCTGGTCCAAAGAGTTTTCTTCTGTCGGATCCTAGGTGTGCATTTATTTTTCTTCCTAGACACCACCCTTTTCAAAACTGGAGACAGTGGCATTCCTGTTTGTGAGTGAAAGCACTCTCTTGTCACATGAATGTGTTTTTCTGAGGATTTGCACTGTTTTTTTAGCTTTTTAGTTTGAAATGATTATAAATTCATAGGAAGTTGCATAAATAGCACAGGGAGATTCCATTGACCTTTCACCCAGTTGCCACCAGTGCTGACACCTTATGGGATTTCCATTTGGCACTTCCTAGGAGAGCTGCTCCGGTCTGGGCAAGGTTTTCTGGGGTCCTCATCATGGTGCTCAGTCCCAATTGCACTCAGATGAGAACTGCCCCGTTTAGAAGATGTGATTGGGTGGTGGGATTCTTGTCCTCGCTCTGCCATGATCTTGATCCGAAGGCACTTAACTCACCTCAGTCTAATTTCTTTGTAAAATGAGCACGTTGGTCGCTCGTTCTTTGATTTTTATGTGATTGGATAACTGAAAGCCCCACCACCCAATTGGAAGATATAATCGATCAGCCCTCACCTGGGCAGTGTGCCCTGCTTACTTCCCTCCTTACTTTATGAACAAACAAATTTTAAAACTGCAATGTTGTGTGGGTTCATTTCTGAGAAAGCAGTAAGGATTTATTTTCAATAGGAAATAGATTCACACAGAAGTTTAAGGCACCTGCAAATTTTAAATGGAAAAGAATGACTTTAGAAAGTGGATTCCGGGGGTGCTTGGCTGGCTGAGTTGGTAAAGCATGTGACCCTTGATCACAGCATCATGAGCTCAAGCCCCATGCTGGGTATGGAGCCTACTTTAAAAAAATAAACAAAATAAAAATTTTTGAAAAGTGGGTTCAAAATTCCTAAACCTAAGATATTTATTATCATTGGTGATATTTCCTGTTTGACCAGCCTGTTATGCATGAATCTGTTGTTTGTAATTATTATTATGGTCTTTACTAGAAATTGCATCTCTCTTTTTTAAATTTCTGCACTTAATTACTGGATGAAGAGCACTGTCCATTTTTGTATTGTTTCCGGAGGGCATGGCTGCGTGATGAACCTGAATGAAACAACCAGATTTACATCAGGGATATGATCTGTGCTGGGTGTTTTATGGGCCAGCGCAAAGGATGCCAGCCTGGAAGCATTATTGAAAATGCATCTAGGATGGAAACCAACCTGACAATAAACTATATTAAAAAATAAAAATAAATTTAAAAAAAGAAAACGCGTCTGGGAGAGCATATTGGCGGTCTGAGAGAACAAAGTTCTCCTGTCTCACCTTCTCAGCAGGGTAGACCTCATACAACTTAAATTCTCCATTCCATACAACCTCTTCACATTTCTTATTTCTTCTGGTTTAATTGCAAGGCTGGGATCCTCTGCCTGATGTGCATATTTCTGTGCCGCACAGGCTTTGGAGTCGGAGGCCAGTCCTCAACCAGATGAATTATTCCAGAGCTGAGTAGCCTAAGAAAAAACTTCTCACCAAATTAAGAAAACTGGAATTTGCCAAGAGTTTATGAAAGTAATACAGAAAGAGGGAGTGCTCCCATCCATGATAAAGTCCACCAAGCTAACTCATACTGAAAAAAAAAATTTTTTTTCTCTCCTCTCCGTTACTCTGTTCACATTGCTGATTTCTCTCACACCTGATGACTCTTCTCTCAAATGCCCATCCTTGATGTTTCTTCGAAGTTTTGTGCACCGAGGGCGGCCCGAGCCTCTGGATCTTCACTTGGGCATGTTCTTGCCTACTTTGCTTCACCAGGCGACCGCAGAACAACAGGAACGGTTCTTCATGCCCGCCTGGAACTTGAAGATTATTGGCACTTATGCCCAGACAGAGATGGGCCATGGTACGGTGCATTCAGTCTACCTTCTGGGTTGGGTGGGGCTCTGCAAGCTCAGCCAATAGGGAGAGCCCACCACGTGTTGGCAATGGCATTTCCACATCCTGTGGTCTTTCTGCAGGGTCCAGGTTTTTCACGCACACAAGCCTTGGCGTAGACATTGCTTTGGTCAGGGGAAATGAAAGGTTGTACTATCACAGAGATAGGCTGAGTATTCTTTTTCATGGTTCCCCTTCAGTGGGTCAAGAATTTGTTTACTGAGTGGTTTTTCCAAGTTCACTGGAGTTATGTAGAATTTGTCTGCATGTGGAATCTGAACCCATCTTTTTTTTCATTACACTCTGTTTACTCTTCTTTACTACTGTTGCCTTGACCTTGCACAAATTCCAGAAGAAACACAGACTAATAGTACATGTACTCTTTGACTTGCTTCAGGGAAATGAATTGCTTTATATAACCGTAATGTGAGTGTTTTATTTTTATTTATTCTCTTTTTAATTTATTTTTTTAATCTACATCCAAGTTAGTTAGCATAATGGTGCAATAGTGATTTCAAGAGTAGATTCCTTTATGCCCCTTACCCATTTAGCCCATCTGCCCTCCCACAACCCCTCCAGTAACCCTCTGTTTGTTCTCCATATTTAAGAGTTTCTTGTGTTTTGTCCCCCTCCTTGTTTTTATATTATTTTTGCTTCCCTTCCCTTATGTTCATCTGTTTCGTACCCTAAAGTCCTCCTATGAGTGAAGTCATATATTTGTCTTGCTCTGACTGATTTCACTTAGCATAATACCCTCTAGTTCGATCCATATAGTTGCAAAATGGCAAGATTTCATTCTTTTTGACTGCCGAGTAATACTCCCTCGTATGTATANATCATGACCTAAGCGAAAGTCGGACGCTTAACCGACTAAGCCACCCAGGCGCCACCATATACACTACATCTTTATCCATCCGTCCATCGATGGACATTTGGGCTCTTCCCATATTTTAGCTATTGTTGATAGTGCTGCTATACACATTGGGGTGCATGTGCCCCTTCAAAACAGCACACCTGTATCCCTTGGATAAGTACCTAGTAGTGCAGTTGCTGGATCTTAGGGGAGTTCTATTTTTAATTTTTTGAGGAACCTCCATACTCTTTCCCAGAGTGGCTGTACCGGTTTGCATTCCCAAGCATTTTATACTTTTTTTGTGCCTTGATTCAGTAAAGTTCTAAAGTTGGGTTGGCCAAAGATTATTTTAAAAAAATCAGAGAGGCCATACTTGTAGGCAGTTGGTCTTGGAGACAGTGGCTGTCCCTGTTTTCTGGTCTGAATTGGTATCTATGTTTACTATTCATTTCCTTCTGTCTTCTTTTCTCCTACTTAGAGGTTTCTGAACAACTGGTCTAACGTATGTTTGCCACTTGCCCCATCTTTCTGTGCAACTTCATCTTGATTTTGCAGCTAATCTGGAACTTAGTGCTAAGTCATATTTTACAGGATTTTCACAAGACTGAAAGTCGAGTACTGACTGGCTGTGCATTTGCAAACAATTTATCACTATCTGTTCTGTTACCGTATTACTTCTTTTTCTATAAAAACTTCTTTGGTTAAAAAAAATTCTTTGGTGAAATGAGTCTTAGTGTCTAGTTCCTTGATTCACACTCGAGAAGGTTGTGGATCACTCAAAGTGGCCATTTCTGTAATTCAGCTTGGTAGTTTCTAAATGTTTCAAAATTAATTGTTTAATGAGGTCTGTCATTATCAAACCAGTCTGGTAAAAGGCCCTCAGCATTTGCTTCAGGATAGTGTTATTAGAGGGAATGTCACTTAGAACATTTTTACGTAACTGTTTTCAGAGAATTTTGGCACTTTTATATTAGGACCTAAAGCGTGAATCCTTGTCTATCTCCAATAAACATATGGAACTGGGAACTCTTCCTTGTCACAGTACTGAAGAGTTAAGGCTGGCATTGGACATCACAGGGTGCGCTCACACCTTCTTATTTGACCTTTAGAAATCCAAACAAAAAGTCGCTGTTCCAGGTCCTTTTTCCCCATGGTGGTTATAGTTTTTTTTAAAGTCTCATTTTCTATTCTAGCCATCCCTCTGAAATAAGTCCTTAATTTACAAGAACTTTGGTCTGAGTATCTTTCTGTCACCTGTTATCTTAGTCTTCGTGAATAGGGGAGTCCAGAATGTTGAACTGGTGCAGTAAACACAATGTAAGTTGACATTGGCATACTAAATCTTACAGGTGTTAATTTAAAGGGGCAGTTAGCTTCCCTGTTATGTTCATATCCTGTGATCTTCTGAAAATATGATTCTAAAATGCCTTTACATTTTCTTCTGGGTGATTTAAATAACGTTACAAATCCACTGTCATAGAGGTGAATCAATTCAAGTGTAGAAATAGAACATGCTTGATAATTTATATTTTCAACTTAATAGGAGTTGTCTGGTTTAAGTATAGGAGGTTATGGGGATGCCTGGCTGGCTCAGTCAGTGAAGCATGTGACTCTTGATCACAGGGTTGTGAGTTCGAGCCCGGTGTTACGATGTAGAGTTTGTTTATTTATTATTTATTTTAATTCTTACGTTACGTACGCTCCACACCCAGTGTGAGACTTGAACTCATGACCCTGAGATCAAGGGTTGCAGGCTCCACCAACTGAGCCAACCAGCCACCTCTGTAGAGTTTTCTGTAAAAAAAAAAAAAAAAAGGATAGGAAATTAATGTATCTTGGTTATCAACTGTTTGTAGCTCATCTACAAATATTTTGTTGCAGTTAGATTTTGTTGTTCTCTCAGCTGTTTCTAGAGCCTAAAGGAAGAGGCAGGAGATTTAACCCTGTGCTTGTTTTTGCCTGTATTTTATACAAAGTGAATGTAACTTATTTCCTTAGGAACTCATCTCCGAGGGTTGGAAACCACAGCCACTTACGACCCTGAGACTCAGGAGTTCATTCTCAACAGCCCTACTGTGACCTCCATCAAGTGGTGGCCTGGTGGACGTATGTGACGTTTTTAGCATTTCTTGGATGTTTTGAAGCGTCATTACGAGATTGTGTGTAGAATGTAGAGCTTGTACAAGAAGATCGTTTTGAAATCTGGGAAAAAAACTCTTCGGTCTTAAACTCTTCTGAGCTGTTTCACAGTCTCTTACAGTGCACGTTCTAGGTAGCTTTACATTTACAACACACAGAGAGGACAGCCTCTTACTTTCTTTTCTAATTTTCCTTCCCAACAGTTCTACCATTAGCTCAGTTTCCTTGGTCAATATTTAAAGTAACTTAGTATTCCCTGCTTGATTATACTTAATTTAAATGTAAAGAGCCACATGTGGCTAATGTTCTGGAAAGCACTTCCGAAAGAGAGAAAAAGGAAATGAATTAATGGTTTTATGCTTATTTTAAGAAAAAAAAATTTTTTTTAATATTTTTATTTATTTCTAGGAGAGAGAGAGAGACAGCATGAACAGGGGAGGGTCAGAGAGAGAGGGAGATACAGACTCCGAAATAGGCTCCAGGCTCTGAGCTGGCAGTCAGCACAGAGCCGGACGCGGGGCTCAAACCCACGAACCGCGAGATCATGACCCAAGCGAAAGTCGGACGCTTAACCAACTAAGCCACCCAGGCGCCCCAAGAAAAATTTTTTATGTAAACGAATGAGGGGAAAAAGTAGAAAAGAAAACAAAGTCTTTAAAAAAATTTTTTTATGTTTTTATTTATTTCTGAGAGAGAGAGAGAGACAGCATGAACAGGGGAGGGTCAGAGAGAGAGGGAGATACAGAATCTGAAACAGGCTCCAGGCTCTGAGCTAGCTGTCAGCACAGAGCCCAACGCGGGGCTCAAACCCATGAGCCGGGAGATCATGACCTGAGCCGAAGTCGGATACTTAACCGACTGAGCCACCCATGTGCCCCAGCAAAGTCTTTTTTAAAATATAGGATTACTATCAAACCAACAGGCTGTATACCTTAAACTTATAAATATGGTAGGTCAATAATATCTCAATAAAATTTGTGTAAAAGCTTTTAACATACATATAAAAACAAAGCATTGCTTTACCAAAATTCAGTACATTTTCATAACTATCCGCTAAGTGGATTTCTTTCCAAAAACTCGGTGTGGCATTGTCATAAGACTCTCTGGGGACACTTTATTGACAGAGTCTGGTGTTGAACATGTGGCTTTTCCGCCTCATGTCTATCCTTTGAAAGTGTAAGAATGCCTGTGCTCACTTCTCTGTCTCATTCTCTTTGATGTTGCAGTCGGAAAGACTTCAAATCATGCGATAGTTCTTGCCCAGCTCATCA
The DNA here is from genome assembly GCF_008692635.1 of Crocuta crocuta. Classification (NCBI taxonomy): domain Eukaryota; kingdom Metazoa; phylum Chordata; class Mammalia; order Carnivora; family Hyaenidae; genus Crocuta; species Crocuta crocuta. The sequence continues at coordinate 3,199,227 of NW_027527428.1, read as the reverse complement.
CAAAGGGGAAGTGCTATGGATTACATGCCTTCATCACACCTATTCGTGAAATCGGGACCCATAAGCCTTTACCAGGTTAGAATTGTTCATCTGATGTTGAGGTCAAAAGCTAAACCGTTTCTTCTGCAGAAAGTATAATGCACAGCTGAAGAGGCCAGGGCCAACCAGAGCATAAACACCTTGTGACTTTCATCTCTGATAGGTATTACTGTTGGAGATATCGGCCCCAAATTTGGCTTTGATGAGATAGATAATGGCTACCTGAAGATGGACAATTACCGGATTCCCAGAGAAAACATGCTGATGAAGTATGCCCAGGTATATTGGAGGAGCAGAGGTGTCAGACAAGGGGGCTTCAGCAGCTGTTGATAACCACAGGGTTAGAAAGGTCTGTTCTTTTAGAAGGTAATAACATATTTTTATTTCTGACGCTTCTTTCATTAATGACCATGAAATCAAAAGCAGTTGGCAGGTATAAAGAGCATATTCTAGTTGCTAAACCAGCGGGTCTCAAACCTTTGCATGTGTCAGAATCACCCGGAGGGCTGTTTAAAGTAGATCAGGATGGGGACTGAGATGTTGTATTTCAAGTTCCCAGGAGATGCTGCCATTCTGGGGACCACACTTTGAGAATCACAAGCCCAAACTGTCCGTTGGGTTTAACAGAAGGAAGCATCAGTCCCATGTTCTTTGTCCAGGTGAAGCCTGATGGCACGTACGTGAAGCCCGTGAGTAACAAGCTGACCTACGGGACCATGGTGTTCATCAGGTCCTTCCTTGTAGGAGAAGCCGCTCGGTTTCTATCCAAGGCCTGCACCATTGCCATCAGATACAGCGCCGTGAGGCATCAGTCTGAAATCGAGCCAGGGTAAGGGTGGCGTCGGTGCTGAAGACTTGCCTTTGACCCCATTCACATATCCTAATTCCCAGAGGTGACACAGAGAATCCTCACTGGCTATGCCCAATTAGCTAACATGGCAGTGTTACGGGTCTTAGGTGGAAAGATGAGAGTAGCCACCTTATTACTTTTAACCTTCTAAGAAAAACAGTAATATTACTTGAGCTCCACGAATGAAGTGTTTAGAACACTAAAGGCGATTCGAAAATCCTAATTGCTGCTAACAACTGTGAACTGGGTTCGGTGAGAGTGGTGTGAAACTTGACTCCCTGTTGTATTCCCAGCCATAGTTCTTACTGCTGCCTTTCCCTTGAGCGTGACCCCCCGATAACCTCTTTGAATAAAGAAATCAGTAAGAGCTGACCTGCTTAGATGTCAGATACTTCATTCTGTGCATTGAGACTTCTCCCGAATTGTGGTTAAAATAGTTTATTCACCCATCTAGTGTGTTAGACGTCTTTATCATTGCCTGTCTTCTGCGAAGTTGGCTCTGATCTTGTATGTTGCTGTGAGATGCAGTTTCCTATTGCAAAGACTCAGATACGACCTTTACAGCTAGAAAATTCGGTCACCTAAGCAGTTCAACAGGGTGGTTAGGACCATGGTCTTCTGTAGCCAAACAACTAGATTTAAGTTTAGGCTCTGCCACGCGCGTATTAGCAGCGTGACCTCAGACACGTTTTTCGCCTCTTGCTTGCCCTCTGTAAAATGGAGAAGATAATAGCTACCGCAATATATCGAAGCGTTCAGACTAGTCTGGCACATACTAAGTTCTGGGTGAGTGTTTACTTTTTTTTTTCCCCTTCTCTATCGTTTAGTGAACCAGAACCACAAATTTTGGATTTTCAGACCCAGCAGTATAAACTCTTCCCACTCCTGGCTACTGCCTATGCCTTCCAGTTTGTCGGCGCATACATGAAGGAGACCTACCATCGGATTAATGAGGACATTGGCCAAGGGGACCTGAGTGAACTGCCCGAGGTTTGTGTTTACTCGCTCGCTTGTGGGCACCCTTCCGTGTGATATTTGCCTGTTGGGATTTCTGTAAGAGAATCCATATATTCTCAAAAGATACAGCCTTTTTTTTTTTTAATTGAAAGTGGGTCACATATGAAGATAATGTGGGTTTTGTTTTTAAGTTTCAGAAGTACTGTACCGTGTTGGTCATTGGTTAACCAAAGGAACATAATCGGTGACTTTTTTTTGCCAAGCAGGACAGTTTGGAAGGGAGTGTGGGAACATTAATTCAGGCCACTGACACGACTGTGCTTCAGCTCACACACGTGCCAGGCGGTGTTGCGAGTGACCGGCATCAGCCACGTTCTGCGCTTTCCCCTCCAGCTCCACGCGCTCACCGCCGGCCTAAAGGCTTTCACCTCCTGGACCACCAGCGCTGCTATCGAAGCTTGTCGGATGGCTTGCGGCGGCCATGGCTATTCTCACTGCAGTGGCCTTCCAAACATGTATGTCACTTTTACCCCCACCTGCACCTTCGAGGGAGAGAACACTGTCATGATGCTGCAGACGGCGAGGTGAGAACCTGACTCGCGATTTCGCTGTTGTCAGGAACCTTTGAGTTGTCTTCATTGGCTCCTGTTCCCGTGTTTGCTCCTCACGTTGTATTTGTTCCCCTGATCTGTGGTTTGGCTTTCCGTCCTGACCCGCCGTTTTCATCTCGTGGTCAGACGAGTAAGAAACACACTGGTCACGCAGCTTGAAGTCATTGCTAGAGTTTGCCTCTGTGTCATGGGAGCTTAGGGGACTAAAGGCACGTGTGCTGGTGACTTTTAGGTTCCTGATGAAAAGTTATGACCAGGTGCACTCAGGAAAGTTGGTATGTGGCATGGTGTCCTACTTGAATGACCTGCCCAGTCAGCGCATCCAGCCACAGCAGGTAGCGGTCTGGCCGACGGTGGTGGACCTCGACAGCCCCGACAGCCTAATGGAAGCCTATAAACTCCGTGCGGCCAGGTGAGCCCACCTTCAGGAGCTGGAATCAGCGGCTGGTAGGGGGAGCTCCGGGGGCTGGGGCCTGACGGAAGGGCAGGCAGCCCGAGTACCACTCACCCTTGCCCGCAAGCTCCAGTTTTCTTTCATTTCTCAACAGATTAGTAGAAATTGCTGCGAAAAACCTTCAAAAAGAAAAGATTCACAGAAAAAGCAAGGAGGTAGCATGGAACCTAACTTCCGTTGACCTTGTTCGAGCAAGCGAGGTCGGTGGTCCTTCTCCTTCCCTCCCTTCCTCGCTCTCTCCTTCCTTCCTCCCTCCCTCCCTCCGCTCTCCCTCTCCGCCCTTCACCCCACCCCATTCCACCCTGTTTTCATAGTGCAGAAGCCCCTGTTGCTGTGCGTTGCCTCTTTCTCAAAGGTTCTCTGTTCTGTTCTTTTCATCTAGGCACATTGCCACTATGTGGTAGTTAAGCTCTTTTCAGAAAAACTCCTCAAAATCCAAGATAAGTCCATCCACGCTGTCTTGAAGAATTTGTGTCTCTTGTACTGCCTGGATGGGATCAGCCAGAAGGCAGGGGATTTTCTGCAGGTCAGTGTTTGCTGAATTTAAGTCCTTTTCTTTGCTAGAAAACTGATGGTGGTGTGCTTTACAGTTGTGTGCATGCATATGTATACACAGATATATGAGTGTCTGTCTGTATACACGTATGTATGTTTGTCTGCTTGTTTTATTCCTCTCAGGGAAGCATCATGACGGAGTCTCAGATCACCCAAGTAAATCAGCGCATCAAGGAGCTGCTGACTGTGATTCGCCCAGATGCTGTTGCTTTGGTTGATGCGTTTGACTTTCAGGATGTGACACTTGGCTCCGTGCTTGGCCGTTATGATGGGAACGTGTATGAAAATTTATTTGAGTGGGCCAAGAAATCCCCACTGAACAAAACAGAGGTACACAAAACAATGTTTTTTCACCTTTTGAAATTCTTTATGTAAATATTAAGGCAGGAGGGGGACACCTGGGTGGCTCAGTCCGTTAAGCTTCCGACTCTTGATTTCAGCTCAGGTCATCATCTCACGGTTCATGAGTTTGAGCCTCACATCGGGCTCTGTGCTGACAGCATGTAACCTGCCTGGGATTCTTTTTCCCTCTCTCTCTGCACCTCCCCCGCTCACCCACATGCTTTCTCTCTCTCTCTCTCAAAATAAATAAGCGTTAAAAAAAAGGTAAAATGTATTAAGGCAGGAAAGACCGTAGAGTGACTCACCTGTGTGAAAGCTTTGGAAGCTCCTGTGGCCACTTGGACAGTCACTTTGTTTGAGTAACAGATCCAGAAAGGAACTGGGACGTTCCTTAAGTGTGCAGGTTTTTCATTTCCTTGACTGTTTAATAACTAACTGAAAATTTTCAAGCATTCTATTTCAAAAAAATAGAATACGTGGACCCTTGTCACACTTCAGTGACACACTCATGGCTGATGCGTTTCATCTGAACCCCGCCTCCCGCCACCCACCCTCTCCCCTTGGGATTATTTGGAAACAAATTCAAGATATTCGATAACTTTATCCATAGATGTTTCAGTAGGTATCTCTAAAAGATAAGTTTTTTGAAAACATAACCACAGAACCATTCTTCTGCTTAAACGGATTAGGAATAAATATCATGAACTACCCCATCAGTGTTCAGATTCCCTAATCGACTCCCATTTTTTCTTCCCCTTTAGTTTTTCGAATCAGGATCCAAATAAGGTCCAGATAATTTCTCAGTTAAAAGTATGCTGTTTTATCTCCCCTGCTGTCTCTCTCTCTCTCTCCTGGAAATAAATTTAAAAAATATTTAAAAAAAAAAAAAAAGTATGCTGTTTTACACCGCAAACTCCTTGTCAGTAATTTTTTTCTCTCTCCCTTCCCTGCAGGTCCATGAATCTTACCACAAGTATTTGAAGCCCCTGCAGTCCAAGCTCTGAAGGGTCATGATGGGAAGTTTTATTTGCTCTAGAAAGCAGCTGTCCTCCACTCCCCTTATACTCGGCACACCAATCAGCTTGGAATCTCTATCAAATTCAGAGAGCTGTAGAGCAAATGATAAATTGAGCCCTTTCCTCTTTTTATAAATGAAGAAAAAAAATGAACAAATTTCAGAGATTAAATGAGAAAAACAGATGTGTTTTAAGTGCAATTAACACTTCAAGAGACGTATCAAGCATCAGAAAAAGCTTTAAGAAACGCAGCATGACTCCTATTTGCAGTGCTGCTGGTCCCAGTAGGCCGTGACTTTTGATAACTAGTAGAATTTAACTACTGAGTAGTTAATTATTTTCACCTCTTCATTGCTAATCACTGGATATATTAAGTGTTTTTAAGCAAAGGTATTTTTTAAGAGGGGTAGATGCAACCCTTCCCAGCTTTTCTGTTAAACGTCCCCATCATGGGCCCTGGCTCAGAAGCAGGACTGAAGAAAAGGGATTCGGAGAAAGAATCTAATCAAGAAATTTAGCGAGTGAGTCTGTGCCGGACACGTGACATGCCCGCCTGCCCCTCTTTGCCGACCTGTGGTTTCCACCTCACCATTCACAGTAGCATCTTTCCAGCACGAGTTCTTCAGCACAGGCCTAGGATAGGATCACTGTCCCGTGGAATTAGGAGTTAATCTTCCTTCCATTCGAGGGATCCCTAAATTATCGGAGCAGTAACATTGCAGCTCTCTTTGTCCCAAAGTTCTTGGGAAAGGGCAAGGAGCGGAATCATCTCTGCATCTGACTTCTGGCAACTGATGGCTCCTCTGGCCTTGGTGTTTCATCTCCCGCCCATTCTCGGTCCTGAAAGAGATGCTAAGAAAGGGAAAGGAGGAGTCACAGTTCCTTCATAGTAGAATGAGTAGGGGGAGAGCTCTCTCAGTTATGTCACTGTGACTGTTGTGTCCACACTAACTGGATACTCTGGAAAAATCTAGATTTTTCAGTAGTCTGTATTGCAGTGCTTGGAGGTTACGTGCTTGGCGTTATAGAGGTATCACTCGGGCCACCTCTTCTACCCAGGGGTAGCACAGAAAACTCCTTTGGCGAACCATGTCTTCAAAATAATCATCGAAACTATGGCGTATGGATAAATGCCAGTTTCACAGAATCTCTTTCTTACTCTACATTGGCTTTCAGTCTGTTCCTAGGAGATTGCTCTGAATTGCAGTAATGTCCTTTGAGCCAAAATCTAATTTACACAATCATTCTGCATTTAAAAGTTAAACATGCACCTCCTGATGAACTTTTTCCTTAAAATCGATGTGAAGCAACACATCACTTGATTTTCGTTTTTTTGTCTTTCTGTTTCTTTGTTTTTTCTTTTACCTGTTAACTGTATCTGGAACTTCTGCCTCATGAATCCAATTGTTCTGTAATCAGTCTTGAGAATGTAGGATAATTCAGGGAAATGTCATTCCTACCTTGGGACGCAACATAGAATCTCTCCCAGTGGAACCAGTTATATGAGACTTTCAGGCCCCACAGAAAGGCTGTTGACAGAAGCCTCAGTCTTTCTTTCCACCAGGAGAGCTGATTGGGAATCGTAAGCAGTCTGTTAATTTCATTCAAATAGATCTTGACAGTAGTTCAGATTCTGGGAAATAGCAAAATAGATTTAAATTGCTTAATATCGGCCTGTTATGTGTAGAATTGCTTCAGAACTAGGTTAATTTAAATACCTTGTTCACAGATGATCATCTGTAGTCGGGACCTGATCCAGCCTGCATTGATCTTGGATCAATCTTAGCAGGTCTGAGCAAGCTGTAGACATGATAGCCACCTTCAGTCCAGCACCTTGAGTTTTATTTAAAAGCGAAATCTGATATTTGATACTGTTTTTACTAACATTGAGATTTTTGTCTTGAACTTCTATTCACTGTAATCTAAATGTAGTAAAACCTTTCTAATTTGCACTGTCATGAGGGAAAGAGAGTGCCACATTATTAAACATCAGCTGAAACTATGAAATTTTAAGGTACGGTTTTATGAGGTTATTAGGTTAGGTAACAGACCAAAACGGGAAGGAGTGAGGCCCACCTGAGCAGATGGCTCTAAATCCGCCGTCACAGATGCGGTTCCACAGAGGCTATGCGCAATCTCACCGGTGCAGGAGTGCGTGCTTGTCAGCTGCTCTTAAAGGAAGCAGTGTATCCAGTTAGCTCTCCCTAAGAAGCCACGCTTTGCTACAGATAGGTTTCATTCTGTCTGGTTCTTTGGTGAGCTGTTTTCACAAAAAGTACAAAGCTACGTACTCTTCTCCAAACTGATGATAAATGCTGAAAGAATGGAAGATTTTTCTGTTAGATGCTGATGGAAGCCTTTTTAAAAAAGTACTATGAACAGAACTCAGCATTGGAAATTTGAGGTTTAATAGGATTTTGGTATTTATAACGGATGAAGGTTGACTTCTTCCTAAAGGGTTTGGAGCTCTACTAGATATTTCAGTATTGGCCATTAGTGATCTCAGAGCATAGTTGGTTACAACTGTTGGGGGCCTTCCACGTTCTTGTCTTCAGGACATGGCAGTGCTAAGTACCAGCTTATCTTCAGAACATTGGCTTCATTGTAGCATTAGCTATGTTCACATACTCCCTGGGAGCTCCCTGCCTGTAATTTCAGATCACATATACCTGGAGGCATTTTATAGTTTCTAAAGTTAACGTGTCAGATCTTATTTTTTGGATTTTCTTCAGTGCAGGGCTTTGGCTGGAGAATAACTGTTCAAATTCATGGGGAACGGGAATTCTTTGGATAACTGCAGCTCACCATTCCCTCCTGCCCCTTTCTGAGCCCTTTCCACCTATCTTACTAGGAGAGAAGAGATTAGATGCAGTCTGCACACATGCTAATCTTTACAGATGTGGGAGGTATGCCCAGGTCACCGGTTGCCTCCAAGCAGTGCCAGGAAATAGGTTCTACATGAGACCAACAAAAGTCTATTGTTGATACTCCTTACCCAGGATAAAGGTTTTGATCATTTTCATGAAATAGTATGGAGGTCATTTCAGCTAACTAGTACTCCATTCTTGGAGGATTTGACCAAGTCACACTGTAAACTACTAAAATGACTTTTTGTTTTAAAATACCACTAGACTTTTGCTTTTAGATGTACACTAAATTTTTCACTACCTATTCCTGTGCTCCGTGATTGTAAACATAGAAATATGAGGAACCTTTAGAGTTACCAGGCGTTAGCTGTTGCAAACCTGCAAATTCCTAGATCTCGGGTTTTTGTTTCATTTTTACCTTGCTTTACATGTAATTGGACCATTGATTATCTTAGGAGGATCATGAAAAATTGGGGAGTGGTTTTAAGAATTCTGAGCCAAAATAAGTTGTTTTGCCACAATACTGTCGACTGTTTCATAGATTAGGTAGCAAATACATGATCTTCCACATAATGTTCAGACTATTACTTTGTAAACATTTTATTTCCAATCGCTGTGGATTCAAGGAAATTACTTGTATTCTTCAGAGTGTGTAATTACCTGCTACCTATTTCCCTTTTACTGTTAGGGTTTGCATTTGGTTCCTACCTGACAAGATGCAGTTAGCGTGCATTGTTACCCATCCCCGGCGGAACCGGTCAGTAAAGGTGGGAGCACCGAGGAGGTGCAGGGGTCTAGAACTTGTGAACCACGATTAGGCAGCCGTGCCCTGCCAGCCTTGTTTGGCTTGGGCTGCGGGTAAGCCAAACCATAAAACCGCTCTTTCCTTTGTAAAGTTTGACAAGACCCTTAATAAAACCGGTAATTAACACAGAATGTGTTACGTGCCCTTATTGGGTTGTGGTGTTTGGGTTCTATTCTGGCTCCGCACCTTTGATTTTTACATTTGAACCGGGGGGTCATAGCCACTTCCCGAAGTTTCGGGGTGTGTTGTCATTGTTTCACACGTCAATTTTCCAGTCTTAACACATTTTTCACGCCCTCCACTCGGCCACGAGTCAGCCTTCAGATGAGTGCTGAAGGATAAGTGTTCGGTCTTGGAACCCAGGTCCCGGCAGTCCTCCCGGGAGGGCCAAAGGAAGACTCGGATCGGCCTTGGGGCCGGGCGCCCTCCCCAAGTGGCGTGGATGCGGCTCCTAGCAACGCGCAGGGCCGCAAACAGAGGCCTGGCCTCGACTGACGGCCGCGGCGGGCACTCTGGGAAATGTAGTTTATCGACGTCCCCTGCTCCTCTGGCTCCAGCCAGTGAACGGACCCAGGACTACAACTCCCAGGATGCCTCGCGCCTCACCTTTCTCTCGAGGTCCGCGCAACTGAGAGGGTGTTCGCCGGGATCCGGACGAGAGGCCAGAGCGCGCTGGCTCGAGTCGGGTCCCGACCGGCGGCTATGACTGGGACAGGTCCCAGCGGCTGCGCCTCTGCGGGGAACGGCGCGTAACCCGGGGGATTTGAGGGGTTGGGAGAAGGGTGGGTGGCGCTCGGGGTTGAGCTGGGCTGGGCGCGCGGAGGGGTGGAAGCAGGGAGGGACGCGGAGTCTCCCGACCGAGGAGCGGCTCCCGGCGGGCCCTTGCTGAGGGGCGGGCTCGGATTTTAAAATGCCTGACACGGAGTTAGCTGAGCGGATGCGATGACGCGATGCTACTCTCTGGCCCTTTGGCCTTTGCAAACCGCTCAGAGATTTACGCGGTCTGGGAGGCTGGGACAGGACCCCGAGGAGATGGAAGAAACCCCTGGATGTGATAGGAGACAAATCGTGTTTGGACTTGTAGGGTCGTGAAAACTGCCATCTCAAAGAAAGAGCAACACAAACATTCAGAGTGACCCCTGTACGTAACCCTAGATGAACTTTGCATTCCGTTAACAGGACCTGCAACTCCAGGGAACTAGAGATGACCCCCTCCGACTCCTTTCTTTTGAGGCATGGGAAGCCCTGTCCTGGTAATGATCAGGATGGGGAAGGAGACAGTGACAATCTGAGTCAAAACACTTCCCACTTAAGGGACTAAGTCGGATTTACAGTTAGCCTGAAGGGAAACATTTCTGCCATGGGAGAAAATAGTGTTAGGGAGTAGCCAGCACTCACCTCCACTCTGTGCTGACTGCTGCCTAGAAAGTAGTCACGGGTGTTGCCCCGGAATGCCTATCGGCCATAGTGCAAGGCAGCCACCTTCTTCCTGAGATGGGTACCTCCCGTCTCCTGCATCCTCCTTCAGAATGAGAGATGAGGACCACCCCACTTCCTGTGAGTAATCTCAGAAAGCTCATTAAGTCACCCAGAGCACTTGGCTTCTCATCTAAGTTGCTCTCCCCCTATAGAATTTTTTTTAAATGTTTATTTATTTTGAGAGAGAGAGAAGAGCACAAGCAGGGGAGGGGCAGAGAGAGAGAGGGAGACACAGAATCCGAAGCAGGCTCCAGGCTCCGAGTTGTCAGCACAGAACCCAATGCAGGGCTGGAACCCATGAACCGCGAGATCATGACCCCAGCCGAAGTCGGACACTTAACCGACTGAGCCACCCAGGCGCCCCAAGAATTTTTAATTTATCGAGCTAGACTTTGACCTCTCAAATAAGTAAAGAGACAGAAGCCTTTGATAAGCCTTGGGCCTCAGCGCTACTAAAACTACATTATGTTTAAACAACCACTTGAATTTTCTTCATTAGGGAGGATGAGCCTGATGTGGGCAGAATTCAAATGAGCTGGACAGCACTGTGACCAGTCACAAGCAGCTCCCAGAGCCTCGAGATGGTAGGCAGAATGCAGACTCTCAACCCTACTTCCACCCCCAAGATCTTGACTGCACCGAGGACTTTAGGGGCTGGGTGGCAAGGACCAGGATGTGCTCCCCAGAGAAGAATGATGATGGGAAGGAAAATTGATATCAGAACTGAGCACGACTTCTGAGCCTCTGCGTGGTCAGCCGGAAGCATTTTTAAGTGTCTCTGGCTGGTGTTAAGAAGTCAGGGACACAGAAGAGGGGAAACCCTTCCCAGATGTTACATCCCCCCTGGGAGGGTTTGCACATGGCATCTGGAAATCAGGGAAAAGGGGAAGACTTCTGGCCGCCACATGGCACCCGCAGTGGCATCCGTTGCTGGTTAGTGGGGGCTCTTTCCATGCTCTGAATGAGTCTATTCTCAGAAACTCTGGGAAAGTATAAAGAGCTTCTGTCTCTAAATGCCATTGGCACTCCTTTTCTGCTGGTGACTTGGCCAAAGGCAAAGCAATTGATTCTGTAGTCTCGGTTTCAGCCATGTTCACTGTTTGATTTGGTTAACGTGATTGGTTATTTCCCATTTTAGGCACCAAAAACCAAGAAGGGATTGAAAGGTGAGTCGAGAGGGGCGCCTGGGTGGCTCAGTTGGTTTAGCGTCCAACTCTTGATTTCAGCTCAGGTCATGATCCTGCTGTTCTGAGTTTGAGCCCCATGTCGGTCTCTGTGCTGACAGCGTGGAAGCTGCTAGGGATTCTCTCTCTCTGCCCCTCCCCTGCACATGCTCTCTCTCTCAAATAAACAAAAAAAGAGAGAGAGAATCCTTGTTATTAAAAACATGGAAGGGAGGGAGGAAGGAAGAAAGGTGAGTGGAGAAATGGAACATCAGCCTTAAGGCAAAAATAATTCCCTCACGTGCCGATTTTGCCATAATTATACAGGTGGCTCTGGTCTGCCTAGGGAACTCCCTGTGCTGCCTGTTGGCCCTCAGAATAATCCAGAAATAAACAAGGGATGGGGCTGGTAGAAAACTCCTTCTTGTCGGGCTCTGTATCCAGAAGTATGTGGCTGGGGTTAAAGATGGTAAAGGCACTTAAGCCGGATTCGAGAACTAATTCAGTGCTTGTACTTTGGGTTTCCCCCTCATACCCCTTTCGGGAAGTGGCCAAGGAGATGCACCTTGAGACCAGCTTTGGGGGGAGCGGTCTGGAGGCACATCAGGTGGAAGGATACAAGGAGGCTGTCAGTGTGCAAGGAGCTTGCGTGTGCCTAGAAATCTTGGGACACTTTTTCCAAAGAAGGGCTATGGGCTTTAATCTGGAAGCCTGCCTCGTTGGCCAGTGCATCCCCTAGAATGTAGGTTCTCCTGAAAACCTTCACCATCGTCCTTTGAGAAAGTGATTTTCAATTTCTTCCCTGGGGTCTTTCAACAAGGCATTGTGGTCTGTCGCCAGAGAATTAGGAAACAACTCGTGGCCACGGAAGAGAGAGTTGGGCCCGGCCCCCAGCATCTGAGCACTCTGGTGTCGAGTCTGAAACTGGGACATTCTTTCCTCCTGAAGTCTTGACGGCTCCTTTTCTGTCCTAGGCTCCATTGATGATGTCCTCGGTGACCTCTTGGGGGATGAGAGTAAGTGCCCCTTTCCCAGAATCCTCTGCTTTATAGGCTTGGTCTTTTTTTTTTTTAATTGAAATCTAATTCGCATAAAATTCATTCCCTTTAAGTATACACTTCACTGGCTTTTAGTATGCTTACAGTTACCCAGCCATCACCACTGTCTTAATTCCAGAACATTGTCATCACCCCATAAAGAAGCTCCATGCCCATTAGCAGCCGCTCCCGTTCTCCCTTCCCCCAGTCCCAGCCGACCACTCACTCACTTTCCTTCCCTACGGGTTTGCCTGTTGGAGACACGCTGTAGAAAATGGGATCACACGTGCATGGCTCTGGCATGTGGCTTCACTCACCCACCATGGTGTTCTCGAGATTCTCCTGCTCTGTGCCTGCCATTCCTGTCTCCATTCCTTCCTGTGTCTGGATGGTATTCCAGGGTGTGGACGCACCATGTTTTGCTTACCCGGCCATCAGGTGCCAGACACTCGGATGGTTGCCGCATTTTGGCCTGGCTCTGGTGAAGTACGCTCTTAGGGACATTCGTGGACACGTTTTTGTGCAGCCATATATTTTCAGTTCTCTTGGGTGTCTACTGAGGAATGGAATCGCTTACATGGTAACTCTACGTTTAACTGTTTGAGGAGCCACCGGGCCATTTTCCACAGCAGGCGGCACCATCTTACGTTCCCGCCAGCGGTGCGTGAAGGTTCCAGTGTCTCCATATCCTTGCCCAGAGCTTGTTATTTTCTGTCTTTTTGAGTATGCCCATCCTCATGCGCGTACAGTGGTGTCTCATCGTGGGTTTGATGTCCATGTCCTGATGACTGAGGATCCTGAGCCTGGTTTTCATGGGTTTATGGGCCACTTGCTTGTCCTCTTCGGAAAAAGGTCTAATCAGCTCCTTTTTGAAATTGGGTTGTCTTTTGACTACTGAGTCGTAGGAGTTTCTTACATATTTCGGGTACTGCTTCCTTATCTGGTGTGTCCACATCTGCCCTGAGGGGCAGGGCTTCAGGGTCGGGGAAAGCTCACCGGGGACAGCAAGGCCGGGGCTCCCTGCACCCGGCCCAGAGGGACCCACGGAGCCCCAGCCGCGTGTTCCGGCTGAGAGCTTTGGCTGGCAGAGTGCGTCGCTCTCCCTGCATCGCCTGCAGTGGGGTGGCTTTGGGCCCTTCATCTGCCCCCAGTTGGCATTCAGGGCTGACCTTCCTATAAGAAGGTTTTTCTGGGAGACCTTGGTGGGGAACTCTCAGTCCTTACCATGTGGACTCAAGTTCCCTACCCAAATGGCACCTTTTCCGGTTTTTGGTTTTTGGTTTCCAGTGACGCTGCCTGAGGAACCTGTGAAACTAGCTTCCCGTGCCCGAGATGCAGCCGTAACCCGGGTGCTCCCTTCTTCAAGGGCTAGAACAAAGTAAGTGCAGGACTGGCTTGGGTGGCCGTGACCCCTTCGGTCCCAATGCTCCTGCCTCCTCGCCCCCACTTTCCACGCTCTGTGCGCCACTTCTGCTGTCCCTCGTTTCCTCCCTTCTCTCCGCTCCCCATCTGTGAACGAACCTGAGGGGTAGAAAGAGAACTGACCAGGGGTCCGAAGTCCTGGCTGCTAGTCCTACATATACCACTTACTGTGTGGTCTCGGGTGCTGGCTGAACCTCTCTGAGCCTCAATTTTCATATCCCCAGAATAAGAGAATGGGCTTTCAGATTGCTTGCTCTTCTCAAGAGTTCCTGACAATCGAGAGATAGGAGGGGGTTTTGTGAGTTCTCCATCCTCTACCTCCATGTTGGCCAGGCAATTCTGTTTTTCTCTCCTATCTGTTGCTTTTAACAGTCTGGTGGGTTTTTTTTTTTTTTCAATCTCGTGGCTATCTTTTTTTTTTTTTTTGAAGTACAGCTGACACACAGTGTTAAAATAGCTTCAAGCGTACCACGTAGTGTCTGGACAAGTCTGTAGTTATCCTCTGCCTGCCACAGGTGTTTTCCAGATGGTCTTGGAAGGGACTGCCCTGCTTTAGAAAAAGGGAGAACCTCTGCCTTAGGAGGCCTCTGAAATTCCTTTGAGCAACACTGTCCTGTTCTCCCGGGGAAGTCTCCCAGGTTCACTGGGGCTCTCTAAGCTACCTTCCTCTCTTGGAATCACTGAGTGCCCTGGGGCTGCAGGTGGGTGCTGATGCCGCGTCTTTGCAGGTCCCTCCTGGAAGACTGTGCCTTCAGCACCACAGCAGGCCTGACAGGACCTGATGCTGAGGTGAGTCTGGCCCACCCTTCCCCCCCGCACCCTCTCTACTCATCCCTAAAGGCAGCGAAATGGGTGTGGTGGCTGGGGGGGGTGGTTCTCACAGAAGGGCTGCGAAGCCAGTGTGTTCTGATAATAATACCGAAGGGCTGCCAAGTGGACCCCAGTGTGGACCCAACATGCTTTTCTTTTTTACAAGTGAGGTGCTCTGGAGAGTGGAGAGCTCCCGGCAAGTGCCGGAGTCTGAGATGTTGCCCTTCATAACTGGGCTTCCCGTCAAAACTGTGTGATTGGACAGCTGGGAAGTAGCCTAATTGTTTTAAGTTTATTTGTTTAGAGAGAGAGTGTGCAAGCAGGGCACGGGCAGCGGGAGAGAGAGAATCCCAAGCAGGCTTCGTGCTCATCACAGAGCCAGACGCAGGGCTCAGTCCCATGAACCATGAGATCCTGACCTGAGCCAAAATCAAGAGTCAGATGCTTAACCGACCGAGCCAGCCAGGTGCCCCTGGGAAGGCCAGAGATGAAAGGGGTGTTTCCAGTTGGGAGGGACAGAAAGCGGCAGGGCTTTCTGGGTCTCCCCACCTGGGTCGCTTTGCCTTCCAACTATACTTAAGTCCCAAGCGAAGGCAGGACCCCCTCTCTGTGCGCTGGCCGAGCTGTGCCCTCACAGAAGCGAGGGAACAGGTTGCTAGGACCCTGAGCCTCGCTGGGCCTCAGCTAACACGCGTCCTTACCGTCCCGTGCACTCAGATGTCAGACATCTCAGACGCAGACCCGCAGGCTCTCCTCGAGAACTTGAAGGTAAGGCACCCGCTCGCGCAGCTCCAAAACTGGGGGTGGGACCCGGACGTTCTGTGCCAGGGCTTCCTTCCCCCTCACGGTTCTCCCTCTACAATTTGTGTTTCTGAGCCCTTCCTAGTCAAGAATGGAGCTCCTCCGTGAGCTGCTGCCCTTCCAGTCCCCGTGGAGAGAAATCCGTTTTCCTGGTTTATAGAGATTCGCCCACCCAGAGACGCCGTCAGGTGCCAAGCCCTTAGTGCAGTGGGGCCGGCCCCCTCCCCCCGGGCTGCACCCCTGTACCAATACCACCACTGAGGGGAGAGGAGGAGAGACTCCTCTAAGGCTCTTTCTTAACTGTTCTCTGTATTTCTTTCCACATTCCCTGCCAAGTCCCCTTCAGTCTGGCTGTGCTCTCATTGGATCAGGCCCCAAGCTAAGCTCGGCAATGGAATTTTAAGACATAAATTCTGTATGGTCTAGAAGATAATCTTCCAGGGTGCAGGTGACCTAGCCGGGGTCTGAAACCTTAGGTCAGCTCTGCTCCCCATGCTTGTCCGTCGAGCAGCAGCCTCCCGCCGCTCAGCCCACCTGGTTAACCTATGGTCCCGGGCTGAGCTTGCTTTGAGCCTTGGGGAGAAGGGAGGGACTGAAGAATCCAAGTCTGTTTCCTTCTTGACTCCATAGTGAGCCTCCCTAACCTCATCTTGAAATCTGTCTTCCCCAAGGCCAGCCGGCTGGCACCAAACCACCCTCAAGTCCTCTCCCTCCGCTGCCACTGCTGGTGGTGACTCTGTGAGTCTCACACTAGAGCCACAGGCTGGGTCCCCGCCCCCAAGCCCGCTCCACTTACCTTTGGTTCAGTTTTCTCTCCCAACTTGCCTTGTTCCCTCATCGTTTTCTCGTTTCCCTTTGTCCCTCGCACTTCTGCCCCTGGGCTGCCCAGCGTTCTCCCAGATCAAAGTCCTCATCCCATCCCCTCATGAGGATCAGCATTTGGAGAGTCTGTACCAGGAGCCGTGGTGGCCAGGAGGCGCTGGGCTGGGTGTCTGGTGGCTTCTTGCGCCATCACCAGGGAACCTTCACTGACTTGGAACAGCCTCTTCATCACACGCTGCCTCTTCTCACAGCTCGCTCTTGACCTGGGCGGGCTAAGGACTCCTTGACTGTTGCCCCGGGGCCCTTCTCACAGCCCAGGACAGTCCCTTTGAGAGTCTTCAACCCCAGGATCATGCAGTTTTGTTCCCACCGTGAATAGAGCTTCACCGCTTCCTAAGCCTGTGTGAGAAGCGCCAGCAACCGGGTTTCAGTGACCCCGGTAGAAGTGGTGATAGGGGTGCCACCCGAGCCCGGGGAGCTTGTCAGAGACCGAGCCGGTGGAGACTGTGCTTCAGCCTGGCCTCTGGCCCTGTTCTCTGCCTTTTAGGGTCCGCTCCCTGTGTGTCCCCGTGGAATATAGGGGAGTGTCACCACCAGGCTGCTCAGAGCATGGGGCCATTTAGCGGCCACCAGCCGAGCACCTGCAGGGACCCCTCCCTCCTTCTCGCTTTTCCAGGATCTGGACGACATAGACGCCGACTTCTTGGGTCTGAAGAAGCCCAATCTCGCCTCTGGCAAAAGAGCCACAAAGGGCTCTGAGAAAGAAGAGTTACCTAGTCATCCTAAGTTGGCCGGCATATTCACAGCCAGTGAGAAAGGCGAGTGGGAGAGAGCTCCTCATATCTGGACATGCTGGGGCCTTGGCAGATCCTCAGACGGGAGCTCTCACTGCTGTGGGTCTTCTCTGCCTGGGGGCGGAGAGGCCATTTGAAGGTTTGGGGTGGGGGAGGGGCAGCTTCCTCCCTGCCTCGTGGGGTTCCAGCGCCTCTAAGTCCAACGTGGCCGCTCCTGGAAAAACCATCTGAGTTTAATTGGGGGATTCGGGGGCAGCCCGCGTACTTCCCAAGTCCGTGACTCTGCAGTGACGACGTGTGACTGAGGGGCAGGAGGTGGCTTCAGACCACGTTTCCCTGGCAGAAGCCCGTGTGAGAACCGTCTCCACAGCCATGAGCCCTCAGTGTCCCCAGAGAGAAGCGCACGCCACCCCAGGGTCCCAGTCATGGTGTGGCAGGACCTTGGCTGGGAGAGGCCCGGGCCTGTGACCTTGCCTTCTCTTTGCTTCTTGCAGAGGACATCATTCCCGCCAAGAAGCCCCCTCCCTCTCCCAGCAGCTTTGGGCATCAGTACAGGAAGTTTTCCTTCCAAGGTACCATGGGCCCCCTGGTCACGCTTCTGGGTCACTTTGGTTTTAAGCGTGGAAGAACCTGGGTAATGCCGACTTGTTTGCCCGAGGTCCCGTCACCGTGCCAGGCAGAGGAGGAGCAGACAGCCACTGGTTCAGCTCCTCAGGAATTCAGGGAGGGACCGACTGTGTTGTGTTGGCTGGGAGATTGGGGCAACTTATTTGTGAGGACTTTGAAGCCAGACATCAGACTGAGGGTTTTATAAAGTATAAGAATTCCCTTTCCTTTTCTGAACGCACAAACGTTTTATTTACTCTGCTTCTGATG
>NW_027527428.1:3170068-3181286 GCF_008692635.1 Crocuta crocuta | reverse complement strand
TAGCAGCAGCAGAGTTGGGGCAGGTGGGGGGTGGGGTGGGGGAGTGATCACGGATAAGAACGGGGCCGCCACGCTAGCCTGCAGGCTGAGAGCCCCTCCAGCTCCTGGTCTCCTTGCTGAGCCCAGTCTGTGTCCTCCGGGTGCTGAGCAGCCTATTCGTGTGTGGGAGCAGCTAGAAATCTCTGCTGGAGCGGCAGCCTCTCCAGCACAGCGCAGGGCTTGCTCTCCTGAACAAAGCGTGCTATCTGACTCATGCTCTCCCTTCTGGCCATGAGACTCGGAAGACCCATTGGCGGGACTTCTCTCCGATGATGAGGAAGGAACCACCAAGAAGCCACCCAGGACAGAGAGTAAAATGGCTTCCGAAAAGGGCCCAGCCCCAGTCAGAGATCAAGGTAGGGAGCGTGGGCTTGTGACACGGCCTGGGGCAGACGCAGCAGGCAGCAGGCTGGCTGGGCCCTGCAGTGCAGAACTGGAACTGGCCGGGCCGGGACCGCAGGCCTCAGATGCCGGCCCGAGGGGTCTCTCCGAAAGCGGGAGGTGGGATGTGTGACCCTGGGTGTGGCAGGCAGGGGCAGTCGGGTCCTAAGGGCAGACAGGACATGTGCAATCCCTGCTGTCACACCCAGAGGTCGTGTTGCAGAGAAACACTCCCCTCGACCCATTCATACAGCATGGTTGAGGGCATGGTGGGCCATGGGCATCGTGCCCCGTGTTCTGTTCTAGGTCCCTCTATTCCTCTAACTCCTGGGGACACCCCGGTCCGAAAGAAAGAAGAAGTGCTGTTTGATGAGGAGGACGACATCATGGCCACCCTGGGCTTTGCAGACAGCCCCACGGCAGGAAGGAGGCAGGCGGGAGACCAGTAAGGGTCCTTGTGAGCAGAGAAACGCTGGCCACGCTTCAGGTCCAGGGAGAGGCTAGAGAGTGGACGGTGAGGCCCCCCCAGGAGCCCCTCATGTTCACGTGTTCCTGCGTGTGTCCTGTCCTGCAGGGAAGGGCCCCGTCCTGCTCGCTCCAGACTGGATGAGCTGCTGGGTCGGGGCACTGCCCCCAAACTCCTGGCCCGCCCGGGCACTGGGGAGCACAGGGAGCGCAAGCTGGACAAGAAGTTCCAGAGACCACAGGGTGAGGAAGCTCGTGGGGTTGGGGGGGCAAAGTGGGGGACCCCTGCACCGCATTTCTACCACAGCCCATAACAAGAAGTAAGCTTTACAGGGCGCCTGGGTGGCTCAGTCGGTTAAGGGACCGACTTCGGCTCAGGTCGTGATCTCATGGTTTGTAAGTTCAAGCCCTGCATCCGGCTCTCTGCTGTCAGCGTGGAGCCTGCTTCAGATCCTCTGTCCCTCCCCCACCGCTTGTGCACATGCACTTTCTCTGTCTCTCTCTCAAAAATGAATAAACATTTAAAAATTCTTTTAAGCTTTCATCACACACACATTATTATGACTGAGACGAAAGCGTCACGAAATAACAACTACTGTGTTCAGCTTTCTGTTATTTTTGTACCTGTGTGCGACTTGATTTATAAACATATTGGTTGTGATCCATTACGTTGGATGCTTGCTGGTAGGTAGCAGCTCACAGTTTGAAAACTATTGTCCAGACAGGGTTTCTCAAAGCATCGGCCCACGGGCCATCTGCGGAGAGTCCCCAGGACACCCGCAGCTTCTGGGCGTCATCTACAGGCTGTCTGGGGCAGGCCCCCGCCAGTGCCTGTCACCACTCCCAGATGGTCCCCGGTGCACCAGACACCAAGACACTGGGCTCGCAGCCAGTGCCTCACCCCTGTTTTGTCCCAGACCAGCTTCCCCTGTACTTACTTGACTGACACGTCAAATTGACAGTTCAGTTGTTTTTTTTTTCTAACGTTTATTTAATTTTGAAACAGAGATAGAATGTGAGCAGGTGAGAGGCAGAGAGAGAGGGAGACACAAAACTTGAAGCAGGCTCCCACCCAGCACAGAGCCCGACCCAGGGCTCGAACTCACAGACCATGAGATCATACCCTGAGCCGAAGTGGTACGTTTAACCGACTGAGCCACCCAGGCGCCCCTGCCAGTTTTGCAGCCACAAAAGAGTCAGACTCCCTTGCTGAAGATCACAGGCTCCTTCATTTTCAGACAAAGAAGATCCCTGGGGCGATGAGGACTTCACCTTTGGGGCCTATCAGCCCACTGTGGGCTCCTGCGAGGGCCGGCAGTCGCGCCAGCAGTCAGTCAGGTAAGCAGGGCCTGCTAGGATATGGTTTGGGGGGCAGGTGCCCACCGGGAAGGAGGAGGCGCCACAGTTTGGGAACCATGGTATAAGAGGCAGAGGGGTGGTGCCCACACGTACTGAAGGGGGAGGGGGTTGCCCCGCCCCACCCGTATAGGCCCATTTCCTTCCGGCCTCCTTGGAGAGAAAAGCAGGAGGGGACCCCAGCTCTGCCTGGAACCCTTAGAGCCACATACAGCTGGTGTCAGCAGACCTCCCCAAGGAATGTCCGGTCCCCGGGGTAGTGAGACCGTGGACCTCTGGGGGCTTCTCACACCCTGCTCCCCGGGAACTGCCCTGGGGCCCACCGTGATGCCAGGCGGCAGGCTCACCCCGGTGTGCTGCAGAACGTGAAGTTAGTGGACAGAATTTTCTGAATTTGGAATTTTTGTCCCGGTATAGATTTTAAACTTGGTGCTTTGAAATGATTTCTTTTTTTTTTTCTTTTATTATTTTTTTCTTTTATAGTTTATTGTCAGGTTGTTTCCATATAACACCCAGTGCTCATCCCTACAAGTGCCCTCCTCCATGCCCATCACCCCCTTCTCCTCTCCCCCTCCCGCATCAGCCCTCAGTTTGTTCTCAGTATTCCAGAGTCTCTCATGGTTTGCCTCCCTCCCTCTCCCCAACTATTTTCTCCCTTCCCCTCCCCCATGGTCCTCTGTTAAGTTTCTCCTGTTCCGCTTATGAGTGAAAACATGATATCTGCCCTTCTCTGCCTGACTTATTTCATTTAGCATAGCACCCTTGAGTTCCATCCACGTTACTACGAATGGCCAGATTTCATTCTTTCTCAGTGCCATGTAGCATTCCATCATATAGACAAACTACGTCTTAGCTTTGAAATGATGTCAGACTGACAGCCAAGTTGTAAGCGCAGTACAGAGCGCTGCCTCCTCCCCCTCGCCCAGACCCAGCAGCTGTTGACGTTATGCCGTGTTGGCTCTGTCAGCGTCTTTCTGTCTAAGTAACCCTCCACACGCACTGACACGTCCCCCAGTCCCCGTGTATTCTCAGACCTTGGAACCCGCTGCCACTGGCCAGTGACACTTCCAGGCAGTGGCCGGATAAATGAACAGGTAACAAAACGTGGATGGGAAACCATCCTGTGGACCAGTGTGCTCACCCTTGTGACTTGGTGCTGTTTGATTGTCCCCCGTTCACGCGGTGGAATTCGGGATGTCTGTGTTTGATGGTGTTCTCTTAATGGCACTCAGCCAGCTGCTGGCCTGCTGCCCAAGCCGTTGTGGGCACTGTGCTTGCGGGGTGTCGGGCTGCCTGCGCAGAGCCCCGGGCGCCTCTGACCCCTCAGTGTGGGCCTCACGGTCGCCCCCAAGCAGCGGAGGGAAAGGCTGGTCAGCGGGCTCTTAGGATGGCCCGCTTGCCCTGCCTTAGACCCCGCCTCTCTGCCTTGAAGTAGGTTCTCAGCAGAAGGTGGTGCGGACCCCAAGGGAGAACCAGCCTCCAAAAGGAGCGCCCCAGTGGCCCCCAGCCCCACCCACCCCAGGAAGGGAGGAGCCGACTGGCTGGGCCTGAAGGACGAGGACCTGCTCCCTCCCTCTCCCTCCAGAGAGGCGCAGAGGGGAGGCTCGGAGGCGCTCCCCACTCCTTCCACACCCCCTCCCGGGAGCCAGCACTCTGCTCCAGCTGGACTGCCTGCCTCCTCTCCAGGGGCCAAGCCAGCACCCAAGGGTGCAGGTTTCCCTGCCAGAGCCGGCCAGCCTTCAAAGTTGGGGGCATCAGAGGAGAAAGAGGAAGAGGATTGGCTGGGCCAGGCCTTGTCTCGGAAGCAGTCCCGACGTGTGGCCAGAGAGGAGCGCGCCGAGGCCTCAGAAGGCCTGCACGTGGTGGGGGCGGCTGGCAGCCCCCCTGCCGGCAGGTACAGGCGGGCGCTGCTGTCTAGTGGAGGGAGGGCCGGGCAGGGGTGAGGTCCGTCCTTGCCCATGTCAGTGCCTCGGTCACGAGGGCTGGCCCGCACCGCCTCTTAGCTCCGCCTCTCTACCTCTCTGGGCGCCGCGGAGACAGCATCCGGCTCCCCACTTGTGCCGGGGTGCAGACATGGGGGGACCAGGATGCCGTTAACACACCCTGACTGCCGCGTGGAAAAGGGCTGACTTGATCAGGCAGGGACAGAGGGTGCCCTGATGGGACAAAAGCCCCGGCGTCCTGGTGCCTCTGAGTAAGGCCCGGCCACGGTGCCCTCGGGCTCACAAAAAGCCCAGTGTCTAAATTTATTGGCCCCTCTGCTGGCCTGAGCTAAGCTACGTCTCGCGTGCTTCTGCTTTGGAGGAGTGTGAGAGAAGCCAGTGGCTAAGGGGCGACTCCTGAGGAAAGCCACTGAGTGGCTATCCGTGGGGCAGGACAGCGAGTGACCTCTGAGGGCAGGAGGCCAAAAGGGGCCAGCAAGACGGGGATCATGCAGAGGAAGGGCCACGATGAGGCCCGAGCGAGGAAGGGCTGAAGCAGGCAATTGTGTGACAGGCCGGGGATATGACCCAGCCCTGGGGTTGCTGCAAATGAGGGGAGTGGCTTCGACCTCTGTCTGAAACCAAGACGAAAGCATTCCCCTGACCCTGAGATCCAGGGTGGGTGGGACCCACGGACAGGAGAGGAGACGAGCCCAAAGGGAGCTGAACCGGCCAGGAAAGTGAGCAGGGCCCCAGTCTAACTCAGCAAACCCATGTCGGCCAGAACAAGGTCTTAACCTTGAACTTAACTCTGGTGGCTATAACACCTCGGTTGTCACACCTTGGACTGTGAACACATGGTCAATGCCATTCACTGTGCCTTAGCAGGCACTGGGGCCAAGAAGGGGTACTGGAGGGGCGCCTGGGTGGCTCTGTCGGTTAAGCATCCAACTTCAGCTCAGGCCATCATCTCATGGTTCATGAGTTCGAGCCCCACATCGGGATCCATGTTGACAGCCTGGAGCCTGCTTCGGATTCTGTGTCTCTCTCCCTGCCTGCTCCTCCCCCACTTGTGCTTTGTCTCTCCAAAAAATAAGTAAACATGGAAGGAAAAAAAAAAAAAAAAGAAGGGTTACTGGAAGGCCAGGGGCTCAAACTTGGGCAGAGAAGTCCCAAGATGGGATGGTGGGGACAGGAGGGGGGTGAGGAGAGGAATGGCCAACAGCTTCATGCTCAGGCCGTCTTCTCACCCGGCCACGTCCCGTCTGACCTAAGCTGTCTGCCACCTTTGCTTTCACATTTACTTCCTCAGCCAGCCTGTTGCCAGCACTCAAGGGGTCGGGCAAGCAGCTGTTGGAGGGCCCTCAGGAACAGCGGCGCACAAGCCACCGGCAGGACCCGCCACCTCGGGGTGTGTTTGCAGGGAGCTGAGGGTGGGGGAGAGGCTGGGTCAGGCCTGCACTGCCCCTTTCTTTAGAGATGATGATGGGCAGCCATGCTCGGCTCTGGTCAGCTTGGCATATGGTATTCACTACCTTGTATGAGGCCCACTGACTAAGGGGACCCGAAGGTGGGTCCCCATCTGCTTTGTCCATCCAAGACTCACTCTTAGTAAACTGCCAGCCCCCAGGCCCTTCCAGTCAACTGTCTGCTCCTGATGTTCTCCTTTACTGCCCATGCCAAGCCTCTTACCTTCCTGCATCCCACATAGTAGGCTGTTCGCCTCGCCCCAACTAACCCCCCGAATCTCTGTGTCCTCAGGTCCTCCGTGACTTGGAACCAGGCCGCCTTGGCCCTCCATGGCAGTGACCCACAGAGGGGAGCAGCCCGTGGAGACCTCTCCACCATTGGTTTGTTTTCTCCTTTGGCTGGTGCTTTACCTCTGGGTGCAGAAGAGGCACTTGGGCTTCCTTCGGGACCCGGGAGACGAGTAGCGCTGGGCTCCCAAATGCGCACACAGGACCTCCGGCCTCTGGGCTTCCTGCTCATTTCTCTGCTGTTGATTTTCAGAGCCTGCAGCCTGCTTCCTGAGCTCCCAGGAACCCACGGGGCCTTCTGTGCCTGTCCAGGTAGGGAAGGCGGACAAGCAGGAATAGGCCTCGGGCCTGAGGGCCAGGGGCCACGGCCGCCTGCCGGGAGTCGTGTGGCAGGACATCGGACGGCTCACCGGCCANCCCCGGCCACCCGCCCCCCCCGCCTCCCGCTAGCACTTCCCTCAGCTTCTAGCCTTGCCGCTCTCAGGCAGAGTTGGGCGCTAATTTTCCAGCTCAGGGAGGGAACTAGAGATGGCACCCAGGCAGGGGCAGCTGGGAATCCTCCGGTCAGAGGGCAGGGCGTCAGGTGTCCCGTTGCTCTGTCTAGAAAGCCCCCTCCTTACCTCCCATCCTCCCGCTGCCGCTCCACCTGTTTCCCAGGTGTGGACGCAGCCGCTTCTGAGCCCGGCCACGAGGGCACAGACGCATGTCTCCGGTAAACCAGAAGCACCTTTGGAGGGTGGTGGTGGGCCACCCGCAGGAAGCAGGGTAGTGGCCAGCATTTGGACTCGGGGCCCCAGAGGGTGCCAGGGCTGGGAGCCTTTGTCACAGCTCAGATGCTGCAGGGCTCTCCTGGCCATCGAGGAATCTGGAACATCTGCTGGCAGGATGTTGTTTGGAGCGACGAGGGAGAGTCATTCTAACCAGACCCAGTGGGGAGGTGCAGTGACTGCACGACTCCAGGGCCTCGCCCTTGGCCTCTTGGTGCCATGTCTCTGTCCCCGTCTGCAGCCACAGATCAGCCACAGGGCCCGGGAGGCCTAGCGAGCTGACAGCCAGGGGTAGCCGAGCTCAGCTGAGTCCCTGACCCCTGCCTCCCACCCTCTCCTACAGTCCCTGCTGCCAGAGTCCCTGGCGTGCAGCCTGGCTCCGGGCACAGAATACCAGAGGCAGCTCCTGGCCGCACAGGTGCAGCTGCAGGGTGGCACTGCTGAGCTCCAGGCTGCCCTCCTGCAAAGTCAGGCCCGGATGGCGGAGCTGGAGGCCCAGGTGAAGGGCAGAGGGGCCACGGGCTGGGGGGCGAGGCCGTGACTGGAGGGTGTCCCTCTGAGGGCTGGAAGGCTTCCCCGGGTGGCCCAGGGAGCCCACCGCCCTCCCGCCCTCCGTCTCCAGGTGCGGAAGCTGGAGCTGGAGCGGACCCAGCAGCAGCTGCTCCTGGAGAGCTTGCAGCAGCGGCACCAGGCCGACCTGGAGCTCCTCGAGAGCGCGCACAGGTACCCACGCTCCTCCCGCCTGGGCGTCCCGAGGCTCGGGGCCCGCCTGAGCTGATGTGCTCAGAGAGGTCTGTGGGCGTCTGCCCTCGCCCTCCGAGCCCCACAGCTGCGTGCTTTGTTGGCAGAAGCCGTGTAAAGATGCTAGAAACCTCGTACCAGCAGCGGGAAGAGCGGCTGCGGAGGGAGCACGAGGAGCTGTCAGCCCGGTGCCTGTCGCAGTGCCAGGAGGCCGAGCAGGCCCGGGCCGAACTCACGGCCCAGCACCAGCGGCGCTTGGCGGCCGCCGCGCAAGAGAAGGACCAGGAGATGGAGCGGCTCCGGGANGGTGGAGAGCCGCTCCAAAGACCCCCGGAGGAAGTCGATTCCCAGGAGACCCCAAGCAGAGGCACAGCAGCTCGGGCTTGACCCCTTCCCTCCCGTGTGAGGACCAAGGCCAAGCACAGTGAGCCCTCGCCTTTTCAGGGGAGGCCCCACCACTCCTACAGCAATGGGGCGGGTGCCCCTGCAGGGCCCCAGGGGTCGCTGGCTGTGCCAGTAAATCCTGGCAGCGGCAAGAGCCCAAGGCCCTAACTCAGCACGAGTCAGGCCCCTCACCTGCCAGAGCCCTCGAGTCTAGGAGAGGTTCGCAGTGTTGTGCGGGCCGTGTCCATCCGGCT
This sequence comes from Crocuta crocuta, assembly GCF_008692635.1. Taxonomy (NCBI): domain Eukaryota; kingdom Metazoa; phylum Chordata; class Mammalia; order Carnivora; family Hyaenidae; genus Crocuta; species Crocuta crocuta. Next base: position 3,173,220 of record NW_027527428.1, on the reverse strand, counting down.
GATGAGACTGATGAGATGTCCATTCTCCATGAAAGCAAACTAAGAAAGGGTCCTTTAGGGGAGCCAGTCGATGCAGGCAGCGCAGGCCCCTTAACATGTCTCAGATTGGCCAGACAAGAAGGGGCTGTCCACACACCTGTCTTCTCTTCTGTGGAAAGTGTCCTTTGCTGAATAGCGGAAGGAATCTCCCCATTGGAGTGGATGTGGCATTGAGGTCCCAGGACAGATAAGGATGCCAGGGAAGCAGAGGCAGTGCCTGGAGTCGCAGAGGAGGAGGAGGAAAGAGCCCAGGAGCACTGATGGCCGAGCCCCCCCTCACACGGAGCTCCCCACGCTCACTGCGCCGCCCCCCATGGTCCCCTCAGGGTCTCCATCCTGGAGATGCGCAAGGACCACGAGGAGCAGCTGCAGCGGCTGAAGCAGCTGAAGGACCGGGAGATTGACGCCGTCACCAGCGCCACCTCCCACACGCGGTACGTGCGCCATCCGGGCCCGGCCCGGCTAAGGGGCAGTGCTGGGGCCCCGCGCCGGGCTGACCCAGGGCTCCCGCAGGTCCCTGAATGGTGTCATCGAGCAGATGGAGAAGTTCTCCAGCAGCCTGCTCGAGCTGTCCTCCCGCGTGGAGGCCTCGCACCTCAGCAGCGCCCAGGAGCGGGAGCTGGGGCTCCGGCAGCGCGACGAGCAGCTCCGAGGTACTGGGTGGGCCGCGGGTCCCCCCCCCACCCCCGGCCCCCCGGCGGGCGGGCGCTGAGCACCCCGTGGCCCCCCAGTGCTGCAGGAGAGGCTGGGCCGCCAGCAGCGGGACATGGAGGAGGAGCGGAGCCGGCTCCAGGAGGTCATTGGGAAGATGGAGGCGCGTCTGAACGAGCAGAGCCGGCTGCTGGAGCAGGTGGGCCGCCCTCCCGCCGCCAGGGCCTGTGTCCCCGGCACCCCAGCGTGTCAGCAGTGCCTCCCTTCCTGCCCACCTCGCCGGGCTCTGTCACAGTCGTCGGGCCACTCAAGCCTGTGCCTTCTGAGCCGCATTTTCGAACTCCTGCGTATCTTTCGTATAGAAGAGCAAGCTTTATTCTCTAAAACATAATACCTCCTCTTTTCTTTGCACCAGCTTATAACATGATAACGTTAAACTGAAAAAACTAAAGTCCAGTTAGCAGGGGCACCTGGTAGCTCAATAGGTTGAACATCGTATTTCGGTTCAGGTCACAATCTCACAGTCCGTGAGTTCGACCCCACATCGGGCTCACTGCTGTCAGCCTGTCAGCACAGAGCCCGCTTCAGATCCTCTGGCCTCCTCTCTCTGCCCCTTCCCTGCTTGCATGCTCTCAAAATATAAATATTTTTTTTTAAAATGTCCTGTTAGCAATAAAGGAGAAAATGTAAATTACCCTCCAGCCAGAGATGGCCATTCTCTAGACGCCTCAACACGCGGATACAGGTGCTCTTGTATCGTGAACCATATGTATTCAGTTCTCCTTTGGTGACTTGATTAAGCCCCTACCTCCAGCCAGGCACAGTCAGGCCTCTGAGCTCATGCCTGTGTGGCCCCTAGTCCCCCAGAGATGCCGTGTCACACCCGCCCTGGCACAGTCGCCTGCGTGGTGGATGGGAGACCGGCAGGCAGTATGAGTAGCTGGCATTTCGGGGAGTGGGGTCGTGGCTGTTCTCGGGCCCTGTGGAGCGTCCCAGTGCTTCTCAGCTGCAGTTCCTGGGCCACTAGGCCTCAGTGCAGTTCATCCCAGCGGCTGGGCCCTGGCAGCCCCACTCGGCACCCCTCCTTCTGTCCCTCTCCAGAAAGGAGGTGTTTGTGGCATAGTGTGGGAGGGGCAGATGTATTTGCATAGCTCCCGGGGTTCGCAGTCAAGCCAGACGTTGGGGCAGGCGGAGTGTCGAGGGGGCACGTGTCCTCAGCGCTCACCCACCCCCAGGAGCGATGGCGGGTGACCGCCGAGCAGTCCAAGGCTGAGTCTGCGCAGCGCGCTCTGGAGGAGCAGAGGAAGGTCATGGTCCAGCAGATCGCCATGGAGCGGGAGGAGCTGGAGAAGGCCAAGGTGAGTGCAGCCACGGCACGCTCAGCTGTGATCCCTGCCGTTCGCCCAAGGACCCTCACCCCGTGCCCTTGCCCCCTCATCCCAGAGCGCCTTGCTGGAGGAGCAGAAGTCCGTCATGCTCAAGTGTGGGGAGGAGCGGCGGCGCCTAGCGGCCGAGTGGGCCGACTTCTCGGCACAGCAGAAGCTGAGTAAGGAGCGGGCTGAGCGTGAGGCAGAGAGGGCGCTGCAGGTGGACACCCAGCGGGAGGGCACCCTCGTCAGCCTGGTCAAGGTAGGGCCCAGAGCCTCCAGGACAGTGGGCGCTCGGCAGCCCTGCCCTTTCCTTCCCGGGGCCTCCCTGCTTCTCTGTCGGGATACATGCGCTTAGCAAAGTGCCTAGAGTGTAGGAATTAAACAGTAATCATATAATAATAACTTCCTGTGATGGTCCTAGGTGCTTTAGACACATTCCCTTATGCAGTCCTCACTGCGTTCCCAAGACTTAGACATTCTAAATTTTTTTTTACGTCTATTTACTTTTGAGAGAGTGTGGACAAGGAAGGGGCAGAGAGAGAGAGAGAGGGAGACATAGAAGCCGAAGCAGGCTCCAAGCTGTCCACATGGAGCCTGGAGCCTGGAGCCTGATACAGGCCTCGAACTCATGAACTGTGAGATCATACCCTGAGCCAAAGTGGAACGTTTAACCGACTGAGCCACCCAGGCACCCCATGACTTAAATATTCTAGAAATGAGGAAGCTGGGGTTCTGAGAATTTGGGCCTCAGGGTGAGAGGTAGCCCCAAGGCTTGACCCCGAGCCTCGCAGACCCCTTGCCCCACCACCTCCTCCAGAATCAGGGTGGATCCGAGGTGCGGAAACAACACAGGGCAGGCCGGGGGTTCAGCTCCCGAGAGGAGACGGCAGCGAAGGCTTTGTTGTCTCCAGGAACAAGCCGAGCTAAAGATCAGAGCCAGTGAGCTCCGAGCCAAGGAGGAGCAGCTGGCAGCCGAGCGGGAGGCCCTGGAGCGGGAGCGGCAGGAGCTGCGGCGGGAGAAGGAGAGGGTCAGCGCCGCTGCCCTGCGCACCCGGCTCCGCGCGGAGGAGGTGGAGAGCATGAGCCAGGTAC
>NW_027527428.1:3169774-3169962 GCF_008692635.1 Crocuta crocuta | reverse complement strand
CGGCCGGGCTCCGGGGGCGGGGCCGGGGCACCCACCCCGCCCCCGCCCGCCCAGCTGAGCCCGCCGCCGTCTCCCGGCAGGTAGCCTCGGAGAAGTTCGAGGAGGGGCAGCGGGCGCTGCGCGAGGCCCGGCAGGTGCTGCAGGAGCAGCAGGCCCGGCTGCAGCTGGTGCAGCGGCAGCAGGAGCGG
>NW_027527428.1:3169126-3169562 GCF_008692635.1 Crocuta crocuta | reverse complement strand
AGACCTGCCCCCCCGCCCCGTGGCGCTGCTCCCCGGGACCCAGGGCCCCGCAGCGTCCTGCCTGAGCGGTGAGTAGCTCCCAGAGGACGAGGACAGAGGTGGGCTGGGCTGGGCCGCAGGGGGCGTCGGGGAGGGGGGTGCCAGGAGCCGCCTCCCTCCACTGGGGTTAGGGGGCCCGTGGGAGTCCGCCCACTGGTCCCTTGTTACACAAGTAACGCACGTCTGTTAGAGAAAATGAAGTAAGAGATAAGAGAGAGGGAAGCTGTTTTGTAAAATGTCACTCTCTAGAGAAAACCCATTTTAACATTTGGTGTGTGGTGTTCTACACTGTGTATGTGAAAAAATTTGAGATCCTATGTTTTGTCCCTTGATGTTTTTATTCAGAAATATACATGTAGAACATGTTTTCCTATCAGTAATTAAACGCTTAACCATA
>NW_027527428.1:3157210-3168940 GCF_008692635.1 Crocuta crocuta | reverse complement strand
AACCCTTAAACATAATTCTTTTTTTAAATGTTTATGTATTTATTATGAGAGGGAGGGAGGGAGAGGCAGAGAGGGAGAGACGGGGGGTGGGGGGCAGGGAGGCAGAGAAGGAGAGAGAAAGAATCTCAAGCTGGCTCTGCAGTCAGTGTGGAGCTCAACTCAGGACTCAATTTCACAAACTGTGAGATCATGACCTGAACCAAAATCAAGAGTCGGACGCTCAACCAGCTGAGCCGTCCAGACGCCCCTGATCATAATTCTTGCTCAGCATAATTGTCCATTAAATTCCATGTTTTTGCTGATTCTCTAATGAGCAGACTTTTGTCACTAAGATAAACACCTCATTGGAGATGTTTGTACGTACATCTCTGCACCTCTGCCTTGTTTTATTTCCCTTGAATAAATTCCTAGGATTGGACTTGCCAGGTAAGATCCCATGAGCATTTTCAAAGGCTTTGGAGAGGTGGAAGAAGTGCCCAGAAGGTTGGCCGGGTTGCAGCCTGCCACGGTGGTGAGAGGCCCCCAGAAACCCAGCCGTGGCCGTTCTGTCCCCCCACGTATGCTGCAGCCCCTGACCTCCTCCTCCACCTTTTCAGCCACTGTGGCTCCTGTCCCCACCACCCTCGGGTGCAGCCGGCCACTCACCAGCCTGGGCCCCTCGCACCTTCACGCCAGGCTGGTGCTGATGAAACACACAGCTGAGCAGGTGAGCGTCCTGAGCCGCCCACCCTCCCTGGGCCCAGGGCTCCTTTGTTCACACTGGTGGGAGGCAGGAAGGAGCACACCTTGGCCCCGGGGGGTGCTGAGTCCCCACCCCACCCCAAAATAATAGTGCAGATTGCCTAGTGAGCATCTCTGAGACCCGTCCTCCAAGCCCAGTTCTGTGGGACATAACTTGTATCCATCATCTCGGTTGAACCTCACAGTAACCTTGTGATCAGAATGATAGCAACTGTCACTTACGGGGCATTTCCTGCGAGCCAGGCTCCGTGTGAAAGCTCTATGTGCAGGTGAGCCTCTGCCCTCCCCCAGCCCTATGGGCAGGTGACATGATTATCTCCCGTTTCTAGACAGGCTGAGAGAGGTGAAGCCATGTGCTGAGGAAGGGCCTCGCCAGGACTGAGACCTGGTCTGTCTCACTCACTTCCGTGGCCCCGGCCCCCCGCTGCATCCCAGAGCCAGAGAGTGCATGGGGAGAGGGCCCCTGGTAGGGGCTGGCTCCACTGTGCTCTCGGTTCTGCAAGCCAGCGTGTTCCTGCTCACAGAAGTGGGTACAGGAGGGAGCCAGAGGGGGACTGCTCAGCCGGCTCTGCCTTTCAGGACCGTGACTTCTTGGAGAATGAGCAGTTCTTCCTGGAGACCCTGAAGAAAGCCGCCTACAATATGACATCCCACTCATCCTGAAGGCCCCTGGAAGTCTCTCCCACCGCCCACCGGCTGCCAGCCCCGAGGAGGGGGTACCCGGGCCTGATTACAGCTCTTCCCGGGGACAGGGTGTAAGTGCGTTCTCTCTGGGCACGCCAGCCGATGCCTGGAGCGTCTAGGGCTCGAGGGGCAACGGCCTCTAGGAGGTGTGGGGCCGACAGCGGCCCTGCGACACAGCCAGCCACGGGGTCTCCACCCCTGACTTCTGGCTCAGATCCGAGGACCTCTCCCCTCCTCACCGGGCAGGATGCCTTCACGTGGGCCTCTTCTGAGCCAGAGGGTCTTCGCGAGAGATGCCACGAGCAGCCTCCTGCCCTCTCAGAGGCCCGTGGAGACGACACGGGCTCTCCTCCCGAACTGGGATGTAGGGTCAGAGCCCATGTTTTGAAGGGCCTTCTATCCTCCTGGCAAGGAGGCGGGCGGTGCTGTGGGGGGCAGAGAGGGGGCAGGGAGGGCACTGTGCCCAGCCAGGCCTTACCTTGCAGTACGACAGGCTCTCAGCCTCAGCCTCGTTCCCAGCGGCCCGAGGAGCTGGCCGGCCCTGTGAGGACACCAGCCTGTCAGCTTCTAATAGGGCTTTCCAGAGGCAGAACCCGGGTGACGGTGGGGTGGGGCGTGGGGAGGGAACAGTAGAGAGGCTTCTCTGTCCTGTTCACCTGCTATGGAGCCCCAGCAGATGGGAAAGAAGACAAGGGAGCGAGGGCCTCTGCCCTGGGAGGGGAGAGAGAACTGGGGAACTGTGTGGGGCTGGACCGGACCCAAGCTGCCGCCCCGGGGAGGGTGCCTTTGCACATCTCCCTGCAGGGGCGTCAGGAGAGGGGCAGAGGCTTGGTAGCTGTCCCAGCAAACCCGAGGACGGATGGACTCACTGACATGACCACAGTTATCCTGAAGTGGCTTCCTGAAGTGACTGGTTACCTTCCATTAGAGGACAAAGGGCTGAGGTTGTAACGAGCAGGTACAGTTTCTCTCTCTGCTCCTTCAGGACAGCGTTCAGAAGAATCTTCTCATGTCCCAGCAATTTACAGCCTTCATCTTGGACCCATTAAATTGCTATATTCTTTTTAAAAATTCTTTTAACGATGTTATTCAAATTTGAGAGACAGAGTGCAAGCAGGGGAGGGGCAGAGAGGGAGACACAGAATCCAAAGCAGGCTCCAGGCTCCAAGCTGTCAGCACAGAGCCTGACGCGGGGCTCGAACTCAGGAACCATGAGATCATGACCTGAGCCGAAGTTGGACGCTTAACCGACTGGGCCACCCAGGCGACCCTGAATTGCTATATTCTTAACTATGAGATTGTTACAATTTGCCGTGTCTCCTGAGTTGGTTTTCGAGAGTCGGTGTTTGAGAGGTGTTGGCTCTGAAGCACTGTTACTTGCTGGGAAGCTGGCGGGCTGGCGCTGAGACCCTGAATCCACACACCGGCCGGCTGTATCATGACCAGCAAAAGAGCATTTTGATCATCTCTAACTCACACACGAAGGCACAGAGGCTCAAGGAGATTAAAGAGTCTGCCCCCAGTGACAGAAAATAGCACCTTTTGCTTGGACACATTCCAAAGCCCCAGACTGTCAGCCACCTCACTCTGCTGCCTCCTTCTAGAAGAGCACATCGTATACAGTGCTGTCGTGAGGTAGGGAGACCTCCAAGCTGCCTGCCCCGAGGAGGGAAGCGTCGGTGTCCCCTTTAGAAACCTCCATGAAGCTTGGAATTGAGTCCTTCTCTCAACAGGCAGCTAAATAAGTTGCCACCTATGTGAGCACCTGCAGAGTTGTGAGCATGGGCTCAGCCTGGAAGCGGCTGGCATTTCCTTAGTCCCCCGACAGATAGGATCATACATCAAGGGGACCCCAGGGATGAGCTTGGCCTTTCAAGCCCAAGAGAAATGAGTTTAGAATTAGGAAACAGGTCTGTATGACCTTGTCTATATCTTCAGGGCAGCGGGTAGGCACTCAACTGTTGTAAACAGAGTGGGACTATATTTGTATTTTAGAAGATGCACTGTAGCTGTGGGGTGAACTCACTGGAGGGGGCGGGTCAGAAGGCTGCTGGCATGGTGCTGGGGAGACTGAGGACAGCACTACCGGGCATGACAGTGAGGGGGTCATAGAAAAGTGACCCCACAGGACCTGATGCCAGACATGGAGGGTCTTCACATGCCAAGGAGGACCCCAGGTCTAGGCAGCTGGGTGGTGTTGCTCAGATGACACCAGTGCATGAAACAGCCAAGTAGAAATGAGATGTTCCACAGACGTTGGGTTATAATGATACTTTACTCGGTCCCTGTACATGGTCTGTATCACCGTCTCTGGCATTAAGGTGTGACAGGTAGCTTATTACCTAACATCAACTTGTCCCCCGCCCCACAGGTCACAGACAATAGAGGACTGCACAGCTGTATATCTGCTGGCCTTTTTCCCTTCAAAATTATAAGCAACTCCTCAAGGTCATAACCCAGATGCTTAATTCCGTTCCCTGTAGAGAGAGAAATGCGGGGGGAAAGGGACAATGAGAAAAGGCACTGGTGGGGCCATTACCATCGGTGTTTACTATCTGCTTGCAGTTGATACATGTGGGAATCCGTGCTAGGCCTTTCAGTTGATTTCCAAGTGACCCCATTCTTAGTGGGTTCTAGGGCAGTGAGAGAACACGCATGTTTCTCAAAAGTAAGGCCTGATGGAGAAATCCGAGCCGCCTGATGAGCACGCCCAGTAAGCCCCAAGCCTCAGTGCCTCGAGGCCCTGGGTGTCTCCATTCGCAGGGGGGCAGGCTATGGTGTGTGCCGCCCCCTGGTGGCTGGCCGCGGGCAGGGGCCCGGACCCCGCGCAGCTCCGCCCCGCCGGCCACCCGGCACTTCCGGAGCCAGGCACCCGGAGCCCGCCTCCACCTCCGGACGGGAGGAGGGAGCTCTTGCCTCCGGGGAGGAGGAGTCTGAGGCCGGGAGGGGGCGTGGCTTCCAGGACCCGAGCCCAGGGGCGGGGCCTCCGCGGCGCGCTCAGGCACTGCCCGGGCCACCTCTGCCGGGTCCTAGGGAAGATGGCGGCGCCCTGGTGGCGGTCCGTGTTGTGTGGAAGTCGGAGGTGGCGGAGCTTCAGCACCTCGGGTGAGGGGTCTGAGGTGCGGGGGGGCTCTCGGAGGTCCCCGTAAAGACCAAACCCCGGGGCTCGAGCCAGCGTCCGCCCTTGGCCTCACGTCCCGCTCCCTTCCCGCAGCCGCCCTGAGTCGCCGGACCGCCCCTCTGGGGCCGATGCCCAACGAGGACATCGACGTGAGCAACCTGGAGCGGCTGGAGAAGTACCGAAGCTTCGAGCGTTACCGGCGCCGGGCGGAGCAGGAGGCGCGGAGCCCGCACTGGTGGCGGACGTACCGGGAATACTTCTGCCAGGAGTCAGGTGCGCGGCGGCCGGAACAAAGATGAGGACCCAAGTGTTAATGCTCGGAGCCGGGGGGTCTTGGCTTCAGGGTGCCTCGGGATGGTGGTCTGGGATACACATGTGTGATGGATGTATCTCGTCATTTTCACCGGGTCCTTCCTTTTAGATGTTATATAATCTAAAGAAACGTCTCTTACTAGGGACATCAAAAGGCATCTGTAAGGTGGAGGTGCAGGTCCTAGCAAAAGTAGAAGCAAGAAGGGGCGCCTGGCTGGCCGAGTTGATGGAACATGCTATTCTTCATCTCAGGGTCTAGAGTTCAAGCTTTGCGCTGGCTTAGAGTTTCCATTAAAAAGTGGGAGGGGGCAGGGGCGCCTGGGTTCAGTTCGTTAAGCGTCCAACTCCTGATTTTGGCTGAGGTCACAATCTCCTGGTTCATGGGTTGGAGCCCCAGGTCGGGCTCTCCACTGGCAGCTTGGAGCCTGCTTGGGATTCTCACTCCCTCTCTCTCTGCCTCTCCTCTGCTCACACTCTCTGACTCTATCTCAAAATAAATAAACTTTTTTATTTTAATTTTTTTATAGTTTATTTTTGAGACAGAGAGAGAGCATGAGCAGGGGAGGGGCAGAGAGAGAGGGAGACAGAATCTGAAACAGGCTCCAGGCTCTGAGCTGCCAGCGCAGAGCCCGGCGCTGGGCTCAAACCCATGAACCATGAGATCATGACCTGAGCCGAAGTTGGACGCTTAACCGACTGAGCCACCCAAGCACCCCAAATAAACTTTTTTAAAAGGGGGGGAAAAGGCAGGAAAAGGAACAAAAAGCAGGTTTTTTTGGAGCCTTTCATTTTCCCGATCTCAGAGTGACTTGCCTGAGCTTCACTTTCCTCGGTGCAAAATAAAAGTTGGTTTTTGTGTCACAAAATTGCTGTATTAAAAGATGCAGTCCAGGGGCACCTGGGTGGCTCAGTCGGTTAAGCGTCCAACTTCGGCTCAGGCCATGATCTCGCGGTTTATGAGTTCAAGCCCTGCCTGGGGCTCTGTGCTGACAGCTTGAAACCTGGAGCCTGCTTCAGACTCTGTGTCTCCCTCTCTCTCTGCCATTCCCCCACTCATGCTCTGTCTCTGTCTCAGAAACAAATACAACGTTTCTAAAAAATTTTTTTTAATAAAAAATAAATAAAAGATGCAGTCCAGGGGCTCCCGGGTGGTTCAGTCGGTTAAGTGTCCAACTTCGGCTCAGGTCATGATCTCGCGGTTTTTGAGTTCGAGCCCCACCCTGGGCTCTGTGCTGACAGCTCAGAGCCTGGAACCTCCTCCAGATTCTGTGTCTCCCCCTCTGCCCCTTCCATGCTCATGCTCTGTCTGTCTCTGTCTCTCAGTAATAAATAAAAACGTTAAAAAGAAATTTTTTTTTAAGATTCTGTCCATTGGACTTTTTTAGAGAAATGCCATCTCTGATGAGGATTCAATGCATCTTACTTTAGTTACTGTCTAATGTAAATGGAAAAAGGTATTGAAAGTCGTTTCAGGCCTTGTTATTCAAAGTGTGTTCTGAGACGGGCAGCACAGGCACTGCCTAGGAGCTTGTTAGGAAAGCAGAATCTTGGGCCTCACACTGACCTGCTGATTCAGAATCTGAATTTTAATAGACTTCCCACGTGACTTATATGGTGTGTCCCTTAGTGTAAGAAGTGTGCTTCTTTGGGACTTTATCTAGTTTCAGCGAATTATTCTACCAAGAACTCAGGTGCATGTCCACGTCCAGGTGTGAACAGGCTTAAAGGTCATCCCAACCATAATTGGGATGATCATCCACCTGTATTTCCCATGACCTAGGCAGTGTGTCCTGGTTTAGGGATCTCAAGTTGAACCCAGTTTGCTTAGCACCTGGACTCTGTTCAGGTCTGTGAAGCCGACTGTAGAGTATTGATTGAGTTTTGTGAATTAAAGGGCAAGCTTGGGCGAGTTGGAAGACTAGGTGGGGACAGGCAGCTTCCCTGAGACTTTTTTTATTTTTTAATGTTTTATTTATTTCTGAGAGAGAGAGAGAAAGAGGCAGCATGAATAGGGGAGGGTCAGAGAGAGAGGGAGACACAGAATCTGAAGCAGGCCCCAGGCTCCGAACTGGCTGTCGGCACAGAGCCCGATGTGGGGCTCGAACCTACGAACTATGAGATCATGACCTGAGCTGAAGTCGGACGCTTAGACTGAGCCACCCAGGTGCCCCAGCTTCACTGAGACTTGATCCCACTTTCTCCAAAATATCTTCCCTCCCCAGATCCCAAAGACAGGATTGACATCGGGCTACCCCCACCCAAGGTCAGCCGGACCCAACAGCTGCTGGAGCGGAAGCGGATCCTCCGGGAGCTGCGGGCCAACCCAGAGGAGGAGCGAGCTGCCCGCCTCCGCACAGGTAAGCCCCCCGCTCCAGGGTAGGGAGCCCCCGAGCCCCTGCCCCCTCCCTGCATCCTAAGCAGCATCATTCCTTACCAGCGCGCATCCCACTGGAGGCTGTGCGGGCCGAGTGGGAGAAGACCTGTGGCCCGTACCACAAGCAGCGGCTGGCCGAGTACTGTGGCCTCTATCGAGACCTGTTCCACGGTGCCACCTTCGTGCCCCACGTCCCCCTGCACGTGGCCTACGCTGTGGGGGAGGACGACTTGATGCCTGTATACCACGGCAACGAGATTACTCCCACGGAGGTAACTGCTTACTTATGCCCCTCCCCGCACCCTGTGGACAGACACAGCCCACCCGCCGCAGGACCACAGACAGCTCCCTGCTGCAGGTACTTGCAGAGTTGGTTTCTGTGGCGGTAAAGGGCACAAGCATGGCATCTGTGTAGGCTGATTTGGGGCTCTGTTCTTTTCCCCATTTTGATTCCCTGGTAAACACACCACACCAATTACCAGAGAAGGGATCTAAAATGAAAAAAAAGAAGCTCCGTCTGGGCAGACTCCTAGCCCGCTGTCTTCAGAGCGCCCTCCGAGCCCCTGTCCATTGACGTGAGGGCCGCCTTGTGGTTCAGATAGAGAGCCGGACAGGCAACTCTGCAGGGTTCCTTCTACAAGCTTCTCTTTGCTGACCTGCCTCTCAAGGGACCATCAGCTCAGGGGTGTTTGAATCAGAGCGGGCTCTCCCTTCCCCCAAGCTCCCTCAGGCTCCTGTCCTCCAGAAAGGTCTGTTTACAGCAGCTGGTCTGTCCCTGATGGAGGTGACACCTTCCCTGTTGTCTCCCCGCTAGGCTGCCCAGGCCCCGGAGGTGACCTACGAGGCAGACAAGGGCTCCATATGGACACTGCTGCTCACCAATTTGGGTAGGTGTCTGGGGCTCACCAGGCTTCCTGCCTCCCTCCCCTCCCGTGGGCCAGGGCTCTGGGGTGGCAGGGGGCGGGGCCAGGTGTGAGGGGGGGCCCCTCAGCCAGTGGGCTCTGTTTGTGTACAGATGGCCACCTGCTGGAGCCGGATGCTGAATACCTCCACTGGCTGGTGTGNTGTGAGGGGGCCCTGAATCCTGGAAAGAGCTGCGCCTGCATTTTAGTCTTGGCTCCACCGCGGATTCACTGTGGAACTTTGGATTAGCCTCCCGCCGCAGGTGGCGGACCCCATCTGCCTCCTGATGCCGTCAAGAACCCTGTGATCTACTGGGCTGAAGACAGAAGAAAAAAGCAGGCACTAGGCCTTGGCTGTTCCCACAGGCCTCTTGGTCTCCCCGAACGCATTTGCTCCCCTGTAAAACCAGGGCAATGCCACCCCACGTGTCAGCCGCCTTGCGGGGTTCTGTGACTGTCAGCTGCAAAAAGGACAGCGAGAGGCCTCTGGCAGCTGGTGCTGCCCAAGCTGGGCTGCCTTTTGTTTTCTCAGTGGCCTTTGGCTCTGGAGCCAGGGGGGCAGAGGTCAGACGGTTGACCCCAGCTTTGGGACTTCTGGGCAATTGGGACCAGTGACCGGGAGGCTCGTTTCTACCATTTTTATTCAGCTGCAGTTAGCAACGTGTGCAGCAGGGCCTGCCAGGGAGTTCTCTCGAGGGGAGGCACAGTAGCCGTCGTGGTGCCAGGCGGGCTCACGCTGCCCAACACACCCCAGAGCCTTCGGGAAGCCCAGGGGCAGCCCAGGGGTAGTGTGGTTGTCCAACCCAAAAGGCCGTGGTGCCCCACCAGTCCCCACGGCCTAATAAATGGGCTGCTAGACCTCATTCTCTTCTAGACCATCTCTAGGACTCTGGTCTTCAGCCTCTGAACCTCTACTGTTCCCTTCCCAAGTGTGCGGTCCATCCAAGGGTTCACAGAACTTTGCCTCCCGCCTCACTATTCGATGAAGGTCATGTTAGGGTTTGTTCTCCTAGGGAGTGATCGCACCTCTAGGGAGCACTCCTGCCGCCGCCTTCCTTGAGTGTCAGTTAATGGGTACTTTTCCTCCCACCAGAACCAACATCCCAGGCGACAGGGTGGCTGAAGGACAGGAGACGTGTCCCTACCTGCCCCCCTTCCCTGCCCGAGGCTCCGGCTTCCACCGCTTTGCTTTCCTGCTCTTNCCCTGTCCCATTCCCTCTCCCCTCCCCGGGCCTCAGGCCACCTTCCCAGGAATGACCTGTCCTGCTCAGTTCTCCTGTCTCTCTTACACTTGAGATGGGCAGAAGGGTAGCTGTGCTAAGCAGACCATAAGGGGCTTTCTCAGGATTGTGGGTGGGGCTGGAGGTGGGGTGTGGGGTTCTGGTGCCTCATTCCCTGCTCTTAAATGCTCCCCATCTTACAGCTACCAGCTTGCCCAGAGGACCTTCCGCACTTTTGATTTCTACAAGAAACACCAGGAAGCCATGACACCAGCCGGCCTGGCCTTTTTCCAGTGCCGCTGGGATGATTCGGTCACCCACATCTTCCACCAGCTTCTGGGTAAGGCCAGAGTGGGTTGGGGGTGGGAGTTGAGGGGGTGGCCTGAGCTCACAGACCTCTCCCGACCTGCCAGGGAGAGGTGCCTATCAGGAGGGCCACCTTGGGTGGGCTGGCTGGGCAGTCCTGGGCTGGCAGACAAGGGGAGGGGCTCAGGCCAGCCTCAGCCCACACCCACACCCCCCCTTCCTGCAGACATGCGGGAGCCCGTGTTCGAGTTTGTGCGACCACCCCCTTACCACCCCAAGCAGAAGCACTTTCCCCACCGGCAGCCCCTGCGCTACCTGGACCGGTACAGGGACAGTCACGAACCCACCTATGGTATCTACTAAGTGGCCAGAGTGCCACCCACCCAGAAGGTGTCCTGGGCCCCTCAGGCTCCACCAGCAGGAACAATAAAGACACGGCTCCACAGGGAGCTTCCGGGTCCTGCTTGAGGCCACTCTTCTGTGGCCCTCCCAGCAGGCCCAGGGCTTGAGAGTGAAGAGAGCTCTCCGAGGATGGTGGCAGGGGTGGGACATGTGAATAAAGATGATTTTTTAAAGTTTATTTATTTAATGGGGGGGGGTGGACACAGAGCAAGGGAGAAAGAATCCCAGGCAGGTTCCGCATAGAGCCCAACGTTGCCATTGTACTCAGACTGTGACATCATGACCTGAGCTGAAATCCAGAGTTGGGCAGTTAACCAGCTGAGCCCCCCGGGTGCCCCAAAGATGACTTTTGCCATAGCTGGTCTGAGTCTGTGCTCAGGAGCAGCCAGAGCCCCCTCCTCCAACCCCATAATGGATCTGTGGTGGTTCACGAGTGGAAAGAGAACCGCCAACCGTCTCAGGAGGTGGCCCCTCACCTCTGCCTCTGGAGGGTGTTGGGCCCTGAGATCAAGCAGCCGGAGGCAGGGACGGAAGGCAGTGGGGCTTGGCTGCTCTCTTAAAGAGCTTTGCCAGCCCTGAGCCTTGTGCCCTGGTCATTGCATTCCCAGTTCGGTGGCAGACCCTGGCATCCGCTGGGATGCTGAATGAGCAGGTCTGACCTCTGGGCACACCCCCTGTTCCGAGCCCAGAAAGCCCCTGCACCCTGGGGCACTCTAGCTGGCTGGCTAGAGTATTACTTCTCTTCTCTATAAGTAGCCAGTCAGGAGGACACCAGTGAACCTTTTCCCGGAAGAGGAGCCTCAGGTATCACAACACAGACGACCTAATGCTGCGTTGCAGTAAGCGGGCCTCCTGCCTCAAAATTAAGCCAGGTCCGGTAGAAAATCAAGAAGTAATCCTCCATCAGCTCTCGCTGGGCCAGCACACTTCCCCAGGGCAGGTGGGTTAGAGCCAGACCCCCTCTTCTGTGCTCTGCTGCAGGGGCACCTCTATAAATAAAGTCAGGTTCCAGAAGAGCTTGCACCTGCAAACAAGGAACTCCCCAGCAGGGGGCCCACGCGCGGAGTGGATTCCAAGGGCAGCTGAAGGTTGCTTTGGGTTTCCACTCAAAGGGGGTATGAAAAAAACACTGTTGTTGGTCTCTGTGTTGGTGACCAGAAATTTCCACCTCACTTACTTTAAGAGAACCAAAATTTGGCGTAGCCTAGAGAAAGGAGATACCCCAATCTGGCAAATGCCTGAAACCACGCTCAAGGAAAAGGGCAGCAGAGCACCTCCCATCAGGAGAGCCTGTGAGTGCCCAGCGCCCTTACTGCCAGGCACAGCCCCGCGCAGTCTCTCGTGATCGCCAAAGCCGCTGGGAAGTAGCTGCTGTTCAGGTGTCCAGATGAGGGGCCCNAAGCCCCGCCCCTCCCGCTCTCCGAGGCCGCGCCCCGCCCCTACCCGCTCTCCGAGGCGCAGCCACCGCCATGGACGCGCTAAAGGACAAGCTGACCTGTGCCATCTGCCTGGAGCTCTACCTGGAGCCGGTGACGCTTCCCTGCGGCCACAACTTCTGCGGGGACTGCATCCGGGACTGGTGGGGCTGCCGCGACAAGGCGTGCCCCGAGTGCCGGGAGCACTTCCCCGACGGCGCCGAGCTGCGCCGCAATGTGACCCTCAGCCTCG
>NW_027527428.1:3138996-3156800 GCF_008692635.1 Crocuta crocuta | reverse complement strand
CCGGCTCCGGCCTAGGCGCGCGCTGTCCCCGGCACGGGCAGCCCCTGGAGCTCTTCTGTCGCACCGAGGGTCGCTGCGTGTGCAGCGCGTGCACCGTGTACGAGTGTCGCCTCCACGAGCGGGCGCTGCTGGACGCGGAGCGTCGGGAGCGCGAGGTGACACCGGGGTGCCCCGCCCTGCCTCTAGGCACCTAGGCTGGGGCGGGCAGCTTAAGCAGGAGGCGGCTTTGGGATGTTTGTGGTCCCGGATAGAAGGAGAAAACACGTGTTCGGAATAGAGATTTCGGATCCGATGACAGGCCCAGGGTGAGGCCCCAGGACTCAGTGGCAGAAATGGGTTGAAGGAAGGGGTGAGGAGGCCAAGGGTCCGAAGACCGGAATGTCGGAGGATAACCCCTGTGGCTGCCGAAGCCACACAGAATAGAATGCTCATGCTGAGGCTCTGAGCCGGAAGTTTGCAGCGGAGGCCAGCAGTTGACAAGGAGGGAGTGGCAGGTGTACTTGCCTAAGGAGCTGTGTTTTGCTAGAGGGAGGGGAAGTGATGTGGGGTGTGAGAAGGACAGATGCCCGTCCCAGGGGGAGACTCAGGTGGAACCAGGAGAGCCTCCCCTCCCCACTTGCTGCATGCCGCATGTTAGGGAACGCTGGAGGCCAAGGGACATGGGGATTGGGCTTAGGAAGCTCTGATGCCTTTGGCCAAATGATCCGTTTCTCTGTCTCATTTCCTCATCTCTGAAGTGGGGATTGTGATGGTTCCCGGCTCACAAAGTGTGGCCGAGAGAAGCAGAAACAAGACAGGCTCCTGAGCAGGGGCAGGGGATGGTGCTTTGTCTCGTTCCCATGAAAGCACGATGTTCTACCCTCAAGGGTGGCAAAGGAGTTTCAAGTAGGGGTGCCCTCTTCCCCTCATGCCCAGAGCTGGGGCTGAGGCCTGGCCGGCATTTGGGAGAACTGGCCTTGTACATGCACCACACCGCCCACTTCCCCAATGGCTTTGGCGCTTTGAGTCCTCACCCCTTCCCCACAAGGCTGCCAAAGCCAGAAGTGCTGCTCCCGCCATTTATTGCCCGGGGGTAGCGCGAGGCAGGCTTACAGCCCAGAGATGGTGGGTGCTCTGCCCCCAGGCTGCCCAGCTCGCAAGAGGGACTGGAGGTCAGGTGTGAAGCCCAAGGCCTCTGCTCCGCCTCTGTACCTCCCTGCTCCAGGGTGGGAACGGGCTTCGTCCGGGCCTCCCTGAGATGCTAACCCAGTTCACCCAGAGCTCAGACCAAGGCTGATGCTGTGTGCCGGCCTGCTGGTCGCGATGCAGGGGTGGCACCGGGAGGGGACGCCCCCACATCTGCAGACGTTTGTTGACTAACTGAGAGGAGACTTCACAGCCATTCCTGACTTCCTCTTGTGACTTGTTTCCCTGGTGGGCACCACAGGCCCAGCTGAGAGCCACGCTGGAGGTCAGCCGGCAGCAGGCCGCCCAGGCGGAGAGCCAGCTAAAGGAACTGCAGGAGCAAAGCAACCAGATCCAGGTACAAGGCCTGTCCGTTCTAGCTCACTCCACCCTCCTGCTGTGCCCTTCAGGAAGCCACCAACGGGTCCCTGGGACACTGGGTTGCTGGCGTGAGCTACCTTGAAAATGCCTCCTGGCAGCGGGGAGGGAAGGTCTGAGCGGGGCGGGGGCGGGGGAGGGGCGGCTCCTGGGACCCAGGCTCCCCACACCACCCCTCAGCCTGGTGGGCAGCATTGGCCCGGCCACCCTCGGCATTTCCGTCGCCCACTCAGAGCTCAGCCTGCACCCTGGCCTCCGCGGTCTCCAGCAAGTTCAGCTGCCTGCTGCAGATCCTGGAGACGCGGCGGACCTTGGCGCTGACGGACATCGAGGTGGCCAAGACACAGGCCCTGGCACAGGCCCGGGATGGAGAACAGCGACTGCGGGGCCACCTGGAAGGCCTGGCCTGCCATGACCGCAGGATCCGGGACCTCCTGGAGCAGCCGGATGACCAGACCTTCCTCCAGGTACCGGGTCTCAGGGCGGCGGGTGGGGGGACCAGCGACCCTGTACCTGGTGCTCAGGCTTACTGTAACTGTCCCTGGGGCTCAGGAGTCACAGCTCCTGGCCCCCCCAGGCCGTCTTGGGCCCCTGACTCCTCTGCAGTGGGACGAAGAGCAGCAGCTGGCTGGCGTGGAGTCACTGAGCCGGCTGTGTGGTCTCCTCCTGGATGAGGGGAGCCACCCCAGGGCACCCGCTGAGCCTGCTGATTTGGGCCCCGTGGGTAAGGCTGACCTCAGATCTCTCTCTACCCCTCTGGGCCCAAGCTGGCCCTCCCACGGGGGGTGGGAGTGAGGTCAGGGNCCTAACACTTATTTGCCTCCTAGAGGCCCCAGGTCCCCTGGCACCAGTCCCAAGCCCGGTTTGTCCACTGAGGAGGAAGCTCTGGCAGAGTAAGGAGCCCGGCACATGTGTGTATGCAGAGGCGTGTGTGTGTTGTGCAATCGTGTGTACACTGTGAGTACACGTGAGCACATGTGCATGTCTGTGTGTGTGTGTGAGTACCTGGAGGGGCCGCATGCTGTGACTGCCCTGCCCAGGGTATCTGTCCTATGCCCTTCCCTGGGTCCACCCCCCCCACCCCCCCCACACCTGTTGTAGGATGTTAACTTGTTACATGTGGGGCCAATACAGTGATGAGGAGCCGCTGGGCAGGCAAACCTGGGATCAGTTATGATTCTTCCACTTGTTACCAAGTTAGGTCACGTCTGGGAGCCTCGGTTTTCTCATCTTTGAAATGAGGCGGATAGAAGGGTCCAGCCAGGGCTGAGGCCAGGACGGGCTCCCGCACTGGTGCCCACTGCTTGCCTCGCTGGCTGTGTGCCTGGCAGATGCTTGGTGTGCATTGGCGGACCTTCAGCTGCCATTTCTCCCTCCGGGGACAGGATGGCGGACAGACACCTGCCCGCTTACCTCCCATCCATCTGTCCCTGACAGATTATCGCAATCTGACCTTCGACCCAGACAGCGCCAATTGCCACCTCTACCTGTCTCGGCAGGGCCAACAGGTAAAGCACTGTCACAAGTCCCGGGACGTGGCCGGGCCACGCAGGTTCCAGCTCTGGCAGGTGCAGTGTGCCCAGAGCTTCCAGAATGGTCGACACTACTGGGAGGTGCGCACGTCTAACCACTCGGTGACGCTGGGCGTCGCCTATCCAGAACTTTCACGGCACAAGCAGGGGCCCCACACGGACAACATTGGGCGCGGGCCGAGCTCCTGGGGCCTCTGTGTTCAGGAGGACAGGGCCCAGGCCTGGCACAACGGGAAGGCCCAGCGGCTCCCCCGGGTGTCGGGGCGGCTCCTGGGCATGGATCTGGACCTGGCCTCTGGCCACCTCACCTTCTACAGCCTGGAGCCCAAGGCCCAGCCCCTGCATACCTTCCACGCCATGTTCACCCAGCCCCTCTGCCCCGTCTTCTGGCTCCTGGAGGGTAGGACTTTGACCCTGTGCCATCGGCCTGAGGCCAAGCTCGCCCCCGGGCTCCAGGAAGAGGCCGCTGGGCCCAGCTGAGGTGCTGCCTGGGCCCCCGAGGCTAGGGGGCGCCCGCGGGCCCCTGGTCCTGCCAGAGAGTGTGTGCAATTCGGGCCTCACCACACACGGGGCACAACAACACGCTTCTCCACTGCAGCTTACTTCCCTTGCATTGTGATGTAGACCAAAGGGACAGGGCCTGGGGGCCAAAGCACAAACAATTCCTGGAGAAAACCTAGAGAAAAGCGATTTTTTACCCCCTTTCTCCCTCTCTCTCTTTTCATAGCATTTTGGTATATCTTAGTCTCTTTTGTACATACTTGTGATTGCATTTTATAAACTATTGGGGGTTTTTTGCATTTTTTACGTAGCATAAACATTTTTCGCGGTATTAAAATTTTTCCCTGAATGATTACCACATAAACAGTCTTTGTCATTTTTGTATTTTATTTTATTTTTTGATTTTAAAAAGAGAGAGCACCTGAGCTGGGAAGAGGAGCAAAGCCCAGACGCAGGCTCGATGCCCCAGCCCTGAGATCATGCACTGAGCCGAAATCAAGAAAAGATGCTCCACCAACTGAGCTACCTAGGCACTCCCCTATAAACAGTCTTTCTGATGACAATCAGAACTTATTTACCGTTACAGGTGTTCTCCACTTTGAACTTGGCCAGCCAAGTTCACATTCTGCCACTTCACTTTTTTTTTTAATGTTTATTTATATTTTGAGAGAGAGAGAGAGAGAGCCTGAGCAGGGGAGGGGCAGAGAAAGAGACCAAATCTGAAACAGGCTCCAGGCTCTGAGCTGTCAGCACAGAGCCCTAAACGGGGCTCAAACTCGTGATCTGCAAAATCACCACCTGAGCCGAAGTCGGACGCCTAACCAACTGAGGCACCCAGGCGCCCCTCTACTTCACTTTTATACAAGACCTATATTAGCATGGTTTCAGATTTCTTCACTTAGTGGAAACAGGTACTAAAGTAGGCTTTTCATAAAGCAAAGTGGCAGAACCTCAAACTTGTGAAAGCCAAGGGACACTCTGCTGTGTGCCATTTCTGCTTATGAAAGATGTTATAAGAACACTCTGCTTTTAGGGGCTCCTGGGTGGCTCAGTTGGTTAAGCATCCAACTTCGGCTCAGGTCATGATCTCACAGTTCATGAGTTTGAGCCCCGCGTTGGGCTCTGTGCTAACAGCTCGGAGCCTGGAGCCTGCTTCGAATTCTGTGGCTCCCTCTCCCTCCCCTGCTCACGCTCTGTCTCTCTGTCTCTCAAAAATAAATATTTTTTTAAAAAATAAACACTCTGCTTTTGGATAGCACAGGGAACCTGTGTCAGATGTTCGTATTCTTTTATTTGGGGCTGTAAAAATTTGGCCGCGATGAATACTTTTGAGCAGGAAGCTTTGGCCATATCCATGGCTACGTATGTAGGCTAAATTCTCAGTGGAGTTCCTCATCAGAAAAATAACGAGCCTTTGCAAGATTTTATTTTTATACAAACGGCCAAAATGAAGCAACCCGGAGTCAGGCCAACTGTTCCTCCCTCGCCCCCACCAGCCAGCTTATCCGGGCGCAGCCTCAGCCCCTGCCCTCCTGACACAGGGTGCGGGGATTAAGTGCAGTGATTAAGGACAGTGCTGGCTTCCTTTGCTCTTGTGTTTTCCTACTTAGAAGATGCTCTCCTGAAGATTCCTGGACATTTATTTCTTTGTGTTTCTGGAAGTAGGGTTGCTGGGACCTAACGCAACTGTAATTTTATTATTTAAAACATTCTACTTCTTGATCTGGGTGGTGGTTACAAGGATGTTCGCTTTATAACTTCTTAAATGCTGTGCATACATGTCTCATATACACATATTCATGTGTAAATATTTCACATTAAAAATTTTTGAAGGATAACACATGCAAAAACACACACTCCAAAAAAAAAGCAAAATATTTGTGTATTTGTGAAAAATCGACCTCCCTCCTACGTGGTGACCTGGCCCCAGCTGCTGCCAGGGTCGCACAATCCATCCAGCAGCTGCCTCCCCAGCCTGCGGCTCTTTGTTCAAGGGCAGGGCCAGGCTTCTGATGGGTACAACCTAGGCAAAGTGCTTCTAGGAAGACTTCTAAGTTGGGGGCTCCCCACACATGGAGCAGGGACTGACTCTTGCACTGGGCAGCCTGATGGAATGACAGCAGGTGGTCACCTTGCTGTACAGATGGGTTGACAGATGTTAAGAGACCCAGCAGAGGAGGAAGCAGGATTGGGCTGGCCAAGTGGCTGCCATCACCTGCCGCCCCCCGCCCCCCACCCCGTACATATTCTAACCATCCCTCTGCCAACCCAAAGCCACAGCAGGCTGTGTCCACACTGAGAGGGGGACCCCTTCGGTTTCTGTGGGGGGAAGTGTTTGGGGTCTTTATTCGATGACATTACTTTTTATCAGGTCGTTAGTTCTTTCCATGTGATTCTGTGGATGTGTTCTTTATTGTGACTGTTAACCTTTATTTACATACGACTAGGGGCGCCTGGGTGGCTCAGTTGGTTAAGCAGCCGATTTAGGCTCAGGTCATGATCTCATGCCTGAAGCTGCTTCGGATTCTGTGTCTCCCTCTCTCTCTGTCCCCCCTCCCTGCCCCGCTCATATTCTGTCTGTCAAAAAGTGAATAAACATTTTAAAAAATTACATATGATGAGATGCTTCTGCCCTTTTGGAAGACTATGTTTCCCCAGGAGGTGTGGAGCCAGCATTTATGAATCTGTTGGAAAGCTGCTTCCAATGGAGTTCCCTCAGTCCATCTGATTCTGGCAGAAGTCTGTCTCCTCTCCAGAAAAAAATGCACTGGGAGAGAGGGGAAAAGAGCACGGACTTTGGGATGTAACGTTTGTAAAGGGGACAGGCCACCAGTTTCTGGGCTCCAGTGAGGCAGAATCAGGAGGATGGACACATAAGCAGAAAGGGGCAGGGCAGGGCAACAGGAGAGATCTTAAAAGACCAGGGCTTTCGGTGTCAGGAGAATTGAGGGAGTCAGATTGGAGGCTGCTCTTCCCCAGGCAGGAAGGGATGAGAGGGAGCAGCATGGTGACTGTAGAAAATGTGGCTTCAAGTAACATGGGGCTGGCAGTTAGAGGACAATCAAGCCAGGTTTTCTGAGGGCAAAGGATTTCCCAGGTTGAATTCCATACCCAGCCAAACTGTCCATCAGTGATGAAGCCAGAGCAAAGACCTCTGCAGGCACTTTCACATCCGTTCTCAGGAAGCCACCAGAACACATCCTTTCCAAGAGTAAAGAAATAAATTGATGAAGGGGACAGAAGACCTGGGACCCAAGCAACAAAGAATTCAACACAAAAGAGAAGTGGTGAAGAATTTAAGTCTCCAGAAACTCAAGCACGAACATGCACACAGAGGTTCAAGGCCTGTGACCATGTGCTTTTGGGATGAGGAGGCAAACGCTAAAAAAAACAGGTAAAAGTTGACACTGGTGGCCTATGGGAGCAAGAATCTGGAGTAGGTGGGACACAGAAGTCCCAGTTTTTGTTATAAGCCTCAATAAATTGTTTGCTTGTTGAATTCTGTCTCTTATTTTGAAATAAATACAAATCAAACATTGTTAAGTACATCAGAACCATTAAGTGCTACCTTGAGACATGACTTGGATCCCATTTCAATTTCATAGATGCAAAGCTAGGCTAGGAATGACTTGCTAATTACTTCCATTTGTAATGACTGCTTTTGGTCATTTGTTTTTGTTTCTGTTTGATCCTGCCTCCTCCAAGGCACTAGTTATGTGACCTCTGGCAAAATGTGTAACCTGTCCGAATTCCATTTCCCGTTCTTCGTGACATAGTTCTTGCAAGGGAAGAGTGAGATGCAGGCTTGAACATGCTCCTGCAGACCTCAAAAGTGCCAGTTACCTTTTCCCCTTAAGAGCCAATTCATTTCAAAAAGAATATGTTGGGCAAACTTAAAGCTACGATAATAGAAATGAACTATTAAAACACCACTATCTTGACAAATCACATCTCTACACTTTCCTAGGGAAGCAGATCTTCCTGAACAGGCTCTGGGGTGGGAAGCAGAATGCTAGCTGGGACTTGTCCATAAACACTGCCCAACCCCACTCAACTCCCCTCAGTCCTCCAGAACCAGGCGGGTCTGTGGTCTCAGCAAGCCCAGGCGGCCTGGCCGCCAAGCCTGGAGCAGGGCGGCGCTGATGCCTGCGCCTCTGAACTGTTCCTGGGTCTTGGCAAACAAGCGACAGTCATGACCAAGTAGTGATCCTTGTGGAAACCAATGTATGGAACTCATTACCCGTCTTCCTGCCAAACTAGGCACACCCAGGCCGGTTCCCTCTGCTACTCCTCTGCTGGATGATCTCTTCCCACCCTAGTTGTTGTGCGCCTGAGTCCCAGCAGCCCTGAAAGCCCAGCTCAGATGCTACTTCCTCCACACGGGCCTCCATGAACCCCGCCTTCCTGGAAGTCCCCCAGGATTTCACCCCTCATTTAATATTTCATAAATCTTTGTTTGTTTGTTTGTTTGTTTTCTCCTTCCAGGAAAGACGTAAGGAGGCTCTGCATAGCATCTTTCTAAACTAGACAGTCATAAACTGGGGATCTTGGTGAGAAAATTCTCCATATTTTCACTGTTCTCTAAAATGAAATTTAGCATTTCTCTCTATTCCAAACGGAGAGAACACACCCCGGTGAAACTAACAGTATCTGTGACTTGTCACCAATAGTAACAACATACCTTTTCATAGCACATGATGTGGTGGCAGAGAACCTGAAATATCACTTATGTTCATCACTACTTTAAAACTATATTAATTAGGGGGCACCTGGGTGGCTCAGTTGGTTAAGCGTCCAACTTCGGCTCAGGTCATGATCTCCCGGTTTGTGGGTTCAAGCCCCATGTCGGGCTCTGTGCTGACAGCTACCTCCGAGCCTGGAGCCTGTCTTCAGATTCTGTGTCTCCCTCTCTCTCTGACCCTCCCCTGTTCATGCTGTCTCTCTCCCTCTCTCTCAAAAATAAATAAAACATTAAAAAAATTTTAAAAACCTATATTAATTATTAGGCCTCCATCAGATACTGTTATTTATTGTGTTAAAGAAACACAACACAGAAGGAGAAAGAGAAACCCAAGCAGGCATCATACTCTCAGCACAGAACCCGACCCATGCCTCATTCCCATGACTGTGGGATCATGACCTGAGCCAAAATCAAGAGTCAGATGCTTAACCAACCGAGTGCCACCAGGCACCCCTCAGTTATTCTATATTTTTAATGAACTTTAAATTTTAGAATAGTTGTAAATTTACTAAAGTTGCAAAGATAACTCAGAGTTCCCAAGTACCTCACTCCCAATTTCCACTTTTGTTAACATCTTACATGCCTATGGTGCATTTGTCATAATTAAGAGCCAATATTGATACATTTTATTAATCATATTCCATAATTTATTCAAATCCCCTTAAGTTTTCCCTAACATCTTTTTGTCTCTCAGGAGTGCACCCAGAATATGCATAATATTTACTCATCACATCTCCTTAGGCTCCTCATGGCTGGGACAGTTTCTCAGACTTTGACCTCTCCCGGTTTTTGTTTTTTCATTGTTGTTGTTTATTTTTGCCTTTTTTTTTTTTAATGATCTTGAAGGTTTCGAGGAGTATTGGTCAGGCATTTTGTAGACTGTCCCTCCATTGGGATCTGTGTGCTGTTTTTTTGTTTTTTTTTTAAATTTTTTTTTTAATGTTTTATTTATTTCTAGGAGAGAGAGAGAGACAGCGTGAGCAGGGGAGGGTCAGAGAGAGAGGGAGTCACAGACTGAAACAGGCTCCAGGCTCTGAGCTGGCAGTCAGCACAGAGCCTGACGCGGGGCTCGAACCCACGAACCGCGAGATCATGACCTAAGCGAAAGTCGGACGCTTAACCGACTAAGCCACCCAGGCGCCCCATCTGTGTGCTGTTTTAATCACAATTGGACTGGGTTAAGGATTTGGGGAGGAAGATCAAATCATCCAGGGTACTTACCGTCAATATGACTTATCACTGTTGATGGTGACCTTGATCACCTATTGCGGTCATGCTTGCCAGGCTTCGCTACTGTAAAGTGACTCTTTTGCTCCCTTTGAAAGAAAGTCACTAGGCACAGCCCACATTTAAGGAGTGGGAAGCTATGCTCCACGTTGGAGTATCTACAAAAATTATTTAGAATTCTGAATGGGAAATGTGTGGATGCTCCCTCGTTTATTTATCCAGTCATTTATTTATATCAGTACGGACTCATGATGTTTATTTTATACTTTGGGTTATAAGCCAGTGCTACTTTATTTTTGCTGCCATTTTATTTAAAACAACATTATGAATGGGGCGCCTGGGTGGCTCAGTCGGTTGAGTTCTGACTTCAGCTCAGGTCATGATCTCACGGTTTGTGGGTTCAAGCCCTGCATTGGGTTCTGTGCTGACAGCTAGCTCAGAGCCTGGAGCCTGCTTCCAATTCTGTGTCTTCCTCTCTCTCTGACCCTCCCCTGCTCACGCTGCCTCTCTCTCTCTCTCTCTCAGAAATAAATAAAACGTTAAAAAAAATTAAACAAAAATAAAACAACATTATGAAGTGCAAGGCTGGATGAGCACCTCTAATCCCAGGCACGCCGCAAATGCCTGCGGTGGGGCTCCTGTGGAGGGGAAATAAATTCCTGCAGACAAGGGACTTGGAGGGTGACCTCAACTTCCGCTTTCAGGTTTAGAAAACCCTGAGTTCCCCACAAGGGGTAAATAGAGTCGCTAAGGGGCAAATACACGCGCACATCAGCAGTTAATTTTCTCCGCAGTCAGCAGCTTACAGATTTTGCTAGCAAGTGCCTGGGAGAAGGTCTGGGCCTGGCTGGTCCGGTGGGAACGCCCGGGGCCCTCTGGAGCCCGGGGCCTGGCCCTGGGGGGATTTGAGGGGGAACGGAGGGGTGAACTCCTTCCCCGCTTCCTTCCAGCGTGCCTCCCTCGCATTCTCCGCCCGCCGCCGCCCTCCGCTCGGACCAGGAGGGGCGATCGCCCAGGAGCCCCGCGGGGTCACACGGGGCCGAAGACCGCCCGCGCAGTCTGGGCCAGGGCCCGGTGTCCGGGGACCCTTGGGCGGGTTTGCGGCGCTGGAGGGCGGTCCGAGCCCGGGACGGGAGGGGGCTGGACCCTTGGCCTGGGTCCCAGGGGGCGGCGCCGCAGCGCGGACAGGCCGGGTCCCTCCCAGGCGGGAGCAGAACAGGCGGTGCCCGGGCGGCCGCGGAGCTATGGACGGCAGCGGGCCCTTCAGCTGCCCCATCTGCCTGGAGTCGCTCCGGGAGCCGGTGACGCTGCCCTGCGGCCACAACTTCTGCCTCTCCTGCCTGGGCGCGCTCTGGCCGCACCGCGGCGCGGGGGGCGCCGCCGGGTCCGGAGGCACGGCCCGCTGCCCGCTGTGCCAGGAGCCCTTTCCCGACGGCCTGCAGCTCNCCGCGCTCTCCTGCCTCTCCTGCCTCGCCTCCTTCTGCCCCGCGCACGTGGGCCCACACGAGCGCAGCCCCGCGCTGCGCGGACACCGCCTGGTGCCGCCGCTGCGCCGGCTGGAGGAGAGCCTGTGCCCGCGCCACCTGCGGCCGCTCGAGCGCTACTGCCGTGCGGAGCGCGTGTGCCTGTGCGAGGCCTGCGCCGCCCAGGAGCACCGGGGCCACGAGCTCGTGCCGCTGGAGCAGGAGCGCGCGCTCCAGGAGGTGGGCACGCGCACCGGGGGCGCGCCGGGGCGGGCGAGGGCCGCGCGAGCCCGTTGAGGGTCCAGGATCGCCCCCACCCGTTTCCCGGGCAGGGTCTTAATGTCCTCCTCTAACCTGAGGCTCGTTGCGGTCCTTTCCAGTACGGGCAATGTCATCCATCCAGTCGCTGTGGAACGCTCTGCTGGAGATGGGAATGGGGGTCGTGGGGGCCCAGTGTGAAGGCGAAAAGGACACGAAGTCAGGGGGCCTGAAGCCCGGGCCTGGGCCAGCGGGGATCTAAAGGCAGGAGGGAGCGGAGCCAGGCCCGCGGGGACCCGGGCGGCTGATTCTGGCAGCGCGGCGGCTGTTGCGCCAGGCCGGGTTCTTGCCGGTTCCAGCTCACATTTGCCGTGGGCTGAGGCATCAGGTTTAGATGGGTGTGGCAGGCGACGGGAGTGTGGCAGAGGGTGGACGGAGCACACAGACCGCTCTTGTCCAGCTGTTCTGGGGGCCCGTGGTGGGAGCATGTGCGCGCAATGGGTCCACTACCTCCGCCCCCAGTTTCCTTTGGCTTCCAGCCCGGTCTTGGCGCCTCTGGCCTTGGGATTTTCCGTCTCTCCTGCCTGGAGCTGTGACTCATAAGACCCAGGGGACTTGCCCGGAATCCCCATTTTTTAGGCCTGGATTGGAGACACAGACTCTTTGGGGACAGCGGTCCCTAAGACAGCTGAAATGTCCTCTCGTGCGGCACCCACCCCGCTCTCTTTCTCTGCATCTTCCTCACTGAAGGAAGTTCTCCAGGGAGTGTGAGCGACCCTGCGGAGCATGGATGGCCCCGCACTTGCCCACTGGTCAAAGCCAGCCAGGCTGTGCTCTCCCTTGGCATTTGGGAATGGCACCAGCCTGGGCTTGAGGCACCTCTGGCATAACTATAGGGATCCTGGCCACTCTCAGCCCCACCTATGCACAGATACCGCTCCCTGGCCATCCCTCTCCTCCCCCTTGGTGAGGCCTGGTACCCCAGCGCAGGGCTGTGGCCTCCGCCAGCCCCTGTGTAATTAAGGATGCCTTCCACAGGCCGAGCAGTCCAAAGTCCTGAGTGCTGTGGAGGACCGCATGGACGAGCTGGGCGCTGGCATCGCACAGTCCCGGCGCACGGTGGCCCTCATCAAGGTCAGCCCCTGCCCTAACCCGGTCCCCATGCAGTCCTGAGGCAGGCTGCTGGCAGTGTGGGCTCGTGGCACGGTGTGATCCTCCCCAAACAGGCCCATGCTCAGGGAATTGCCTGGCCCCACTGAGCGTGAGCAGCTCCCCCCACCTGGCATAGGTCCAGGGCAGCTCCGGCTAGTCCCTATGCCCCCACTAGAGGGCAGGGTGGGAAGGTGGGGTCCGGGAAGGATGGGGCCAGGATAACGCTCATCCTCTGCGTGGTCCCGTGCAGAGCGCAGCCGCAGCAGAGCGGGAGAGGGTGAGCCGGCTGTTCGCCGAGGCTGCGGCCATCCTGCAGGGGTTCCAGACAGAGGTGCTGGGCTTCATCGAGGAGGGCGAGGCCACCATGCTGGGCTGCTCCCAGGGTGACCTGCGGCGGCAGGAGGAACAGCGCAGCAGGCTAAGCCGGGCCCGCCACAACCTCAGTCAGGTCCCCGAAGCCGACTCCGTCAGCTTCCTGCAGGTGAGCGCAGTTCTTACGGGCCAGAGAGGGCACAGAAAGGGGGGTGGGCAACAAGCGGAGAAAGAAGGCAGCGGGTACCTGGCCCCCAGGGCTGCACCGTCCTCACAGCCAGAGGCGCTGTAGCCAGTGGGGGCCTTAAGAGTCATTGATCTACTACAGGAGCTCCTGGCACTCAGGCTGGCCCTGGAGGAGGGGTGCGGCCCTGGGCCCGGGCCCCCGAGGGAGCTCAGCTTCACCAAGTCATCCCAGGCCGTGCGGACGGTGAAAGAGCTGCTGACAGCCGCCTGTGCCAGCCAGTGGGAGCAGCTGCGGGGGCTGGGCAGCGATGAAGACGAGCTGCATAAGCTGGACACGGAAGGTGGGTGCCACCGCCAGTGACTCACCCTTCCCCCAGTGTCCCCACCCAGGGCCCCAGGCCTGGTACCCATTCAGGAGTGGAGGAAGGAAACTGTGTGCCTTGTGCACAGCGGGGACCCAACTCCTACCAGTGAATGGAGACACCACTCAGTAATGACCAGTCAGCCCCTTTGGCCACAGCCTAGGGGGCTGCAGGGGCGGGGGGGGCGGTGCGGGGGGGCCTCCCCTGGCCTGCCCTCTAGTGGCTGAGGCCTGGGCTGGGAGGAGGTGGAGCAGGGAACACAGAGTGCCATATTTGGGGGTGTGCCTGTCCCCAGGCAGCTTGGGATGCTGGGAGGAAGGAGGAGAGGGGTTTCGGTCACAGGTTGGGAGGAGGGGCACCTCGCACTGCTGCCCAGCCACAACCAGCTGGGCAGAACCCCTCCCCCACTGTCTCCTCTTCTGCAGCCGATGCTGAGTCCCAAGACCCCGACAGCACCAACAGCTTGGAAAGTGAGGCTCCCAGGGATTACTTCCTCAAGTGTAAGTAGACAGCTGAGCTCTCCCCTCTGCTCACACTGGGCCCTCGCCAGGCTGCTGGGCTGGGCTCCAGCGCAGGAAGGCTTGGGTTCCCCTCCCTCGTTCTTAGGGTGAACTAGGTCAGCTCACTCTCGGTTCTCTCTAGTGGGGCCCAGTCATGCTGGTTGCTAAGGAGGGGAGGTGGGCACCTAGGGGAGGGGCTGTCCCACCTGCGCCTGGCCCTGAGCCCTGTGTCTCTCTCCCACCCATGGGAGCAGTTGCCTACATCGTGGACCTGGACAGCGACACAGCGGACAAGTACCTGCAGCTGTTTGGAACCAAAGGTGTGAAGAGAGTGCTGTGTCCCATCAACTACCCCGAGTCACCCACCCGCTTCACCCACTGCGAGCAGGTGCTGGGCGAGGGTGCCCTGGACCGGGGCACCTACTACTGGGAAGTAGAGATCATCGAAGGCTGGGTCAGCATGGGGGTCATGGCCGAAGACTTCTCCCCACAAGAGCCCTATGACCGGGGCCGGCTCGGCCGCAATGCCCACTCCTGCTGCCTGCAGTGGAATGGCCGCAGCTTCTCCGTCTGGTTCCATGGGCTGGAGGCGCTCCTGCCCCACCCCTTCTCGCCCACCATTGGGATCTGCCTAGAATATGCCGACCGAGCCCTGGCCTTCTACGCCGTACGGGACGGCAAGATGAGCCTTCTTCGGAGGCTGAAGGCCTCCCGGGCCCGCCGGAGCAGCTCCTTGTCTTCCTCCATTGACCCCTTCCAGAGCCGCCTGGACAGCCATTTTGCAGGGCTCTTCACTCGCAGGCTGAAGCCTGCCTTCTTCCTGGAGAGTGTGGATGCCCATCTGCAGATCGGGCCCCTTAAGAAATCCTGCATATCTGTGCTGAAGAGGAGGTGATGCAGGGGGACGTGGGGCCTCCTGCAATGTCCCAGCTCCTGGGAAGCTTGCTTCTCTGCACCCCCGTCTTGCCCCGGGGAATGCACCTTGGGGTCCCCCACATCCCCAGGCTTCTCCTCCCTGGAGGCCTCACCTTCCATATACTTGGCCTTCCCCGCGGACCCCTGGAAGTGCCCTCAGACCCTGTCCGCCTGTGGGCTTTGTGTCTGGGAGAGAAAGCCAGAGCTGGGACAGATCCAGGCTACCCCCAACCCCTCCTTTTCCAGGGTCCTGGGACAGTGCCTGGCACATAATAGGTGCTGAATAAACGTGTGTTGAATGAATGACTCCTTTCTCTATCCTTCTGTCCAGCCCCCTAGAGAGTTCCTAGGACTTTCATTTTTTGAGAGCTGGTCGTAAAAGGCAGGAGGGGCCCGAAAAGAGATGCCTGTCCTTTGGGGTAGTCGACTCCCTAGTTCAGGGCAGGGGCAGCTCGATCGAGGTGGCTTCCTCCTCGGGGGCTGACCCCCGCCCCAGTCATTCCGGCTGCCTGAGGGCTTTGTGGCCTGGTTCCCACCAGCTATTTTCATCCCTTGATGCCACAGCCCGATCCTGGCCCTGCCCATGGTGTCTGTGCCCAGGGTTAAACGCAGACAGCACACTGCCCAGAGCAGGGCACCGCTCCTGGGTGTGGGCAAGAAAGTTCGAGAGCTTCTTTCACACACACCTCAGTAGTCGGGGAGGCTTGTGGCTGAGCCGGCCCCAGGGTGTGGCTGGAGGCTAAGAGCTTCTACAATAAAGGGGTCTCTGTCCCTCCTCTGGAATCCGCCTCACCCCACCCCTCCACACCCACCGGGGCAGCCGGAACAGGGCTCCACGCTGGGGAGACCCAGGCCCAGAGACCCCGCAGACTGTGTGCTTCGAGCCCAGGAAGGCCCAGTGCCCCCTCCTGCTGCCCCAGGGCCCTCCACCTGGTCGGGGACACCCACCCAAGTTCAGCTTGCTCCCGGTCCCTGGGAGTGAGTGGGCGTGTCTCCAGGCCGCCCCTCCTCCCCGTTCTCTATGGTCAGGTGCACCCTAGAGAGGGTCCACGCCTGGAGGGCAGGGACACACGGAGGCCTCCCAGGCGCTAGCCCAAGGTCAGACGGCACAATGGGTGAGTTATGCAGCCAGACAGCAAGGCCATACAAGTCCCAGCGGCTGCCTCCCTCGGCAGCTAAAAATAGACCCTCCTTCGAGCTCTGCTTCTGCCCCAGCAGCCAGGATGTTGTTTTTCCGGGTGGGGCCTCCTTGCTCCTGGTGCTTTGTGTTCGCAAACGGTTTCCGTGGCAGCCAGGGTCCCCGGCTCCCCAGAATGGGGAAGGCTGCTCCTGTCACTATCACAAACATGGACAGACGGGAGTCCCCTCCCCTCCTACCTTTCACAGAGCCCCAGCCCCGCATCCCCTGTTCTCGGCTCTTCCTGCCCCCAGCTTGGCCCGCTCCGCCCCACACACTCCCCTTGCAAAGAACCCTCGGGACCTGACTTTGCAGGGCCCTGGCCTGTCACAGAATGTGAGCTGGACGGGGGAGGCCCCTGCACAGGACCGGTGCCGCCTGGTTGGAATTCGGGCCTGACAAGGCCACAGCTTCAGCAGTCCCTGCCACTTGCAGAGCGGCTCCCAGCTTCCAGAACGCCCGGAACCTCGTGCATCTTAACGCCAAATCTCAGCATCTGCAGCTTTCCAGCTCAGCGCAGGGGATTGGCTCACCCCTGGCTGGGCCTGATCCAGGTTTCAGAGTTATCCACAGTCTGCAGTGTTACCTGCAGCCGGCACTTCCTCCGAGGCTCCGGGGTGCTGCTGGGGCTGGAGGGATGGCTCCTGCCTGAGACTCTGAGATCTCCAGCTCCACGGAGGTACACTGAGGCAGGGCAGGCTGGCAGAGGAGGAGGAGCGAGCCAGGGGGCCCGCCCCTCACCGTCCCTGCCAGCACTTAAATCAGAGCAGATGGTACGTGCTTCTTCCAGTCCGCTCAAAAAAGGGAAACCGTTTAAAAGAAAAACTGTTAGATGGGATGCCTGGGTGGCTCAGTCGGTTCAGCGTCTGACTTCGGCTCAGGTCATGATCTCACGGTTCATGAGTTCAAGCCCCGCATTAGGCTCCGTGCTGACAGCGAGGAGCCTGCTTGGGATTCTCTCTCCCTGCTCCTCCCCTGCGCGTGGCCTCGCTCTTTCTCTCAAAGTAAACAAAATGAAAACAAAAGAAGCACTGGGTGTTGTATGGAAACCAATTTGACAATAAATTATATTTAAAAAAGAAGAAAAAAAAGTTAGAAAACCACCAATCTAATCCAAACCTTCTACTTCTTTCTTTCTTTTTCTTTTTTTTTTTTTTTTTTCCAGATGAAGTAACTGAGGAACAGAGACCTCCAGGACCTGCCCAGTCCAGGTCACCAGCTCCATGTTCCACAGTGTAGGTACGTCCTGGCCTTAGAAATGTCTGAACACACACAGACACACACATTTCACACACACGCGTCACACACATGCACTCACACACCTCATACACGTACACACCCTGCTTCCCAGCACTGTTGCCTGTGTAAGAACTGCCCTCCCGGCGCCCCAGTTCCCACGGCCCCCAGAGCCCTTGGCAGAGCTGCCCGAGGGCCTGTGGTCTCCAGGCCCCCCCCCCCGCCAAGCCTCGGCTGGTCATCAACAATGGGACAATGGAGAGAGCATGAACGGTCTTCTGTTGCTATTAGCTGAATCTGGCTCCTTTGGGCCAGGCCGGGAGCCAACCTCCCCTTGAGCTTTGTTTCTGTGGGAAAATGAGCTCCAAAATTCCAAACAAGCGACTGAGCAGCGGGGCTTCGCACTGTCTTGGCAGCCGCTGCCCGGCCCTGGGTGCTCACTTGTTTGGGTTTGTCTCCTGCCCCCTCCCCACAATCCAGGAGGAGAGAAGCCCACCGCCCTCTCCCCTCCCTTCTCATCCCCCTCCTCCCAGGCTCAGGGCGAGGCTGGACCCAGGACTGTGGCTAAACGGGAGGGCCTGGCCAGGAAGACAGGGCTGAACTGGGCGGGGGCCCTGCGGGGCTGGTGCTAGGGTTTCTGTGTGTGTGTGTGTGTGTGTGTGTGTGTGTGGGGCGGGGGGGGGGGGGGGGGGGGGGATAA
>NW_027527428.1:3137536-3138869 GCF_008692635.1 Crocuta crocuta | reverse complement strand
TCGGAATAACGCTCAGCTGCAGGGCCTGAGTCTCACTCAGCCCCGCATACAGTACATACATTCCCATTTGATGCCAATGTGTAAAACGTGAACCGTGAGGTCGCTCTTCTGCTGCACGGCCACATCTTCCAGAAGATTCATAGGAGCTGTAGAAGGCCCTGGGAGGTCCACGTGGGCTTCACCCAGGACGCAGCCCTCCACCTTCTTCCTCAGGGCCTTCAGAGAAGGAGCTGGAGCGACACAGGCCCAGAGGCACATGGAGCAGAGCACCGAGGCAGGTAGGAAGTATACTTTGGTGTTCTGTGTGATTTATCTTTAAAAGACATTCAGAGTTTGAATTTTACTCCATAAGCTCTCCTATTTTGCTCTAATATTAAAAAGCAATGCTTAGGGGCGCCTGGGTGGCTTAGTCGGTTAAGCGTCCGACTTTCGCTCAGGTCATGATCTCGCGGTTCGTGGGTTCGAGCCCCGCTGACCGCCAGCTCAGAGCCTGGAGCCTGTTTCAGTCTGTGACTCCCTCTCTCTCTGACCCTCCCCTGCTCACGCTGTCTCTCTCTCTCTCCTAGAAATAAATAAAACATTAAAAAAAAAGTTAAAAAATAAATAAATAAATAAAATAAAATAAAATAAAAAGCAATTCTTGGGGCTCCTGGGTGGCTCGGTCAGTTAAGTATCTTACTCTTGATCTTGGGTCAGGTATTGATCTCAGGGTCGTGGGTTCCGGCCTTGAGCTGGGCATGAAGCCTTCTTAAACAAACAAACAGGGTGCCTGGGTGGCTCAGTCGGTTAAGCATCCCAATTCTGCTCAGGTCTGATCTCGCAGTTCATGAGTTCGAACCCCGCATCAGGCTCTGTGCCTGACAGCTCAGAGCCTGGAGGCTGCTTCGGATTCTGTCTCCCCCCTCGCTCTCTCTGCCCCTTGCCTGCTCTCACTCTGTCTCTGTGTCTCTCAGAAATAAATACACATTTAAAAATATTAAACAAGTGGCGTTTGAGTGGCTCAGTCAGTTAAGCGTCCGACTCTTGGTTTCGGCTCAGGTCATGATCTTAACAGTTGGTGGGTTTGAGCCCCGCGTCGGGATTTTCACTGACAGCATGGAACCTGCTTGGGATTCTCTCTCTCTGCCCCTCCCCTGCTCATGCTCTGTCTTCGTCTCCCTCAAAATAAGTAAATAACCTTTAAAACAAAACAAAAACAACCAAAACAACAACAACAACAACAACAACAACACACACACACACACAAAAGCAATGCTTTTCTGCCCCAGCAGTGAGAATGTTTTGGGGCATGAGTTTTGGGATCAGAAAGCTTTGGCTAAAAACTTCCCTTCAG
>NW_027527428.1:3120267-3137262 GCF_008692635.1 Crocuta crocuta | reverse complement strand
TATTGACCTGAGCCAAAGCTGGATGCTCAACCTACTTAACTATCCACGTGTCCCTCAGAAAGCCATTTCTTTTTTTTTTTTTTTAATATTTTTTATTTATTTCTAGGAGGGAGAGAGAGAGAGACAGCATGAGCAGGGGAGGGTCAGAGAGAGAGGGAGACACAGACTCCGAAATGGGTTCCAGGCTCTGAGCTGGCAGTCAGCACAGAGCCCGACGCGGGGCTCGAACCCACGAACCGCGAGATCGTGACCTAAGTGAAAGTTGGACACTTAACCGACTAAGCCACCCAGGCGCCCCAACCCCTTCAATCATTTCTTAACTGTTGGCATTGGGCAGGTACTTAGCCCCTCCACGCCTGGGTTTCCTCATTGTAAAATAGGGATGAGAGTGGAACTGCATAGCAGTTTTGAAGATTAAAAGATAATTTAGAGAAAGTGGTACAAGCCCTGGCATGGTGAGATTTCAGTAAGTGCTATTATAGTAGTAGTATTTCCTGTTGTTATTACTCCCCAGCATAATCGAGTAAAATCAGTGCTCTTGGGGGATTTGTGAATCCTTGGGGGATCCCCAGATCTGTTCTTCGGGAGCTATGATTAGCCCAGACTTGAGTCTGCCAGGCCACTGCATCATGTCCCACTCACTAAGATTGGAAACTTTCACTCGCTCACTTAACAATATTTATTCAGTGTGGGGCGCTGTGCTCAGTGCTAGG
The DNA here is from genome assembly GCF_008692635.1 of Crocuta crocuta. NCBI lineage: Eukaryota > Metazoa > Chordata > Mammalia > Carnivora > Hyaenidae > Crocuta > Crocuta crocuta. Next base: position 3,136,549 of record NW_027527428.1, on the reverse strand, counting down.
GAGACAGGGGTGAGTGACCTAAACAGAGACGCCCCAGCTCTCATAGGAACCTCACAAACGATAACTGTTTGTGACTACAGGGGACAAGGGCAGTGACCCCGGCTCTTGGGAGACACCCAAAAGAACTGAACACAGGGACTTGGCCAGATACTTAGACACCCATACTCCTAGCAGTTTTTCACGATAACCAAATGGTGGAAGCCTTCCAAGTGTCCATCCGCAGATGAACCGATAATCAAAATGTGGTTTGTACATATAATGGAATATTATTCAGCCTTCAAATGGAAGGAAATTCTGAACCTTGCTACAACGTGGATGAAACTTGAAGACATTACACTAAGTGAAATAAACCAAAAGTGAAAGGACAAATCTTTTTTTTTTTTAATTTTTTTAATGTTTTATTTATATCTGAGAGAGAAAGAGCGTAAGCAGGGGAGGGTCAGAGAGAGGGAGACACAGAATCTGAAGCAGGCTCCAAGCTCTGAGCTAGCTGTCAGCACAGAGCCCAACGTGGGACTCGAACCCATGAACCGTGAGATCATGACCTGAGCCGAAGTTGGATTCTTAACCGACTGAGCCACCCAGGCGCCCCAATGAAAGGAGAAATCTTATATGATTCTGTTTATACGGGGTTCCTAAAGGGGGGGAGGGAGGAGTTAGCATTTACTGGGGACAGTTTCAGTGTGGGACGATGAAGAGGTTCCGGAGATGGAAAGTGATGATGACTGCACAACAGTGTACTGAATGCCACCAAATCTCGGCCTTAGAATGATTAAAACAGTAAAATTTTTTTCAATTTTTTAAAACTTTATTTTGAGAGTGAGACAGAGTGTGAGCAGAGGAGAGGCAGACACAGGATCTGAAACAGGCTCCAGGCTCCAAGCTGTCAGCACAGAGCCCAACGTGGGGCTCGAACCCACGAACCGTGAGATCATGATCTGAGCCGAAGTTGGACCCTTAACTGACTGAGCCACCCAGGCGCCCCAACAGTAAATTTTTTTAAAGTAAACTCTACCCACAACGTGGCGCTCACACTCAGGACCCAGGGATCAAGACTCACACGCTCTTCCAACTGAGCCAGCCAAGCGCCCCCGAACAATACATTTTATGTGTATTTGACCGCTGAGAGGGGCCAGAACACGCCTCCTCTGCTAATGAGACAAAAAACAGCAGATGCCGGAAGGGCATTCTGACCTCCCTGTTTCTTCCTGAAAAGAGGAGATAAAACTCCCACATGAAAGATGCTCTCCCTACACCAGGAAGAAAAAAACATTCTTATCACCAGGGAGGGGGTGTTGAGGCCTAGGGACATCTGTACAAACCAGCCTTGTTAAAATAACTCGTCACTTCCTTTGCCCTTCGTTTCCACAATTACTCCTCTTCGTCCAACCTAGTGTATGAGCACTTAGGCCTAAGCCCGTGAAGGCTCCTGCATACGTACACAATTAAAGTCTGCTGCTTTTTCTCCTGTTAATCTGTCTGATGTCAACCTGATTCTCAGGTCCAGCTAGAGCCCCTAAGAAGGCAGAGGGAAAGTTCTGCCTCCCCTAGGATACAATGAAAACAAACAGAACAAAACAGAAGCTTCCCAGAGACAGAATAAAAAGAAAAGGACAGTGGCCATGAGAAGGGACCCTTACAGGGCTGGGGACGGGCATTTCCAGGGATGACCTTCCTGGAGGGACAGCAGAGGTCTGAAGGCCAAGGACAAGGAGAGCAAGTATGGGGGGCGGGGGGGAGGCGCTGGCCTGAGCACTCTGGGCCAGAAGTGCAATAAGAGTAGGGAACAGGATGAGGCAGACCAGCCAGATCTGCCAGGGCAGAGATGATTCTGGGCTTTTGCTGGGAGTACTGGGAAGCCAAGTCAGGATGTCACACGGAGAAGCAATGCAATCAGATCGGAAAGCCTAAAATCACTCCGGGGGCGCCTGGGCGGCTCAGTTGGTTAAGCGTCCGACTTCGGCTGCGGTCATGATCTCACAGTTTGTGAGTTCNCAATCAGATCGGAAAGCCTAAAATCACTCCGGGGGCGCCTGGGCGGCTCAGTCGGTTAAGCGTCCGACTTCGGCTGAGGTCATGATCTCACAGTTTGTGAGTTTGAGCCCCGCGTTGGGGTGTCTGCTGTCCGCGCAGAGCCCACTTCGGATCCTCTGTCCCCGTCTCTCTCTGCCCCTTCCCCACTTATGCTCTCTCTCAAAAATAAATAGGGGTGCCTGGGTGGGTCAGCCGGTTACGTGTCTGACTTCGGCTCAGGTCATGATCTCACGGTTCGTGGGTTCGAGCCCCGTGTCGGGCTCTGTGCTGACAGCTAGCTCGGAGTCTGGAGCCTGTTTCAGATTCTGTGTCTCCCTCTCTCTCTGACCCTCCCCTGCTCTCGCTCTCTCTCTCTCAGAAATAAATAAAACATAAAATAAATATTTAAAAATAAAGTTATTTTTTAAATAATAAAATTAAAATAGAATAAAATCACTTTGTTATTTAGGTGAGAAGTGGGTTTAAGGAGGGAAAAGCAGATGAGAGGGACTAAGGATGCCCCACCTCGCATCTTTCCAGGAGGAAGGACAGGAGCCTCCCCAGCCCTGGGAAGGAGCACCCAGAATAGCAGGGAGGGGCCCACATCCACAACAGCCTCTCTTGGTCTCTCTTCTCCCTGAGTCTCCTCCATCAGAGGGGTCCTTCCAGGCGTGGCTCCTCTGCGCTGGGGTGGGGACACCTTCAGAGGTGGTGCCCATGATTTTCCAGGGCTTCAGAGGCACAGAAGTGGGGAACGGACAGCGGGAGGCTTAGGTAAACGCTGCTACAGCAGGGACTGCTCAGAACAGGCCTTGCAGGGGCAGCTGGGTGGCTCAGTCGGTTGAGCATCCAACTTCGGCTCAGGTCATTATCTCACGGTTCATGGGTTCGGGCCCCGCGTTGGGCTTTGTGCTGACAGCTGGGAGCCTGGAGCCTGCTTCAGATTCTGTGTCTCCCTCTCTCTCTGGCCCTCCCCTGCTCACGCTGTGTCTCTCTCTGTCTCAGAAATAAATAAAACATTAAAAAAAAAAAAAGAACAGGCCTTGCAGCTGCATCTGGGAAGATTGAACTTGACAGAGCAGGGAGGTCTGGGCTGGGAACTTGGGGTGGGGCTCATCTCCATAGCAACCAGAAATAGCCCCAGATGGGCCCTGGCTCTGCCTTCTGATGGAGGAGCAAGGAACTTTTGTTACTGAAATACCCACAGTCAAAATGACCTGCCCAGAATAGCTCAGTTACCAGCCCCTCACGTGGCAGCGGCCACACCGACCTCGTGGCCTACCCAACCAGTGGTGACCGGAAGTTGAAGGTTACCAAGAGTCTTTCTCTCACTGGCTTGTTTGAAAGATGACAACTGGCTGAGTGAAAGAACTGGTATATTAAGCATGAATTTGTTCAACACTCGGGTACAAGAACTGTATTTTTCCTACATCACATAACATTTGATGATGAGCTATCCTTTGCCAAGAGGGTAAGATATTCAACCCCAGGCATGCTTGGAGGGGTGGCGGTGGTCTTTGTCCTTGAGCACAATAATCTGGGATTTACGTGGTGCCACTGGATAGGAGAGCTTCTCCGTGGGTTGAGAATCTTCTCTCCGCAGGGACAGCTCTTGAGATGCCCGCTGTCTGAGCCCAGGTGGTCCTGGTATGGCGAGCCTTTTCTCCCCTGGGCCAAGCAAGGGTTGAGGATGGTGCCCAATTGTTTTCCTGCCTCAAACCCACTGTAGCAGTTTGCTAGAGAAAGTACCACAAAGTAGGCGGCTTAAACTACAGAAACTGGGGGTGCCTGGGTGCCTCAGTCAGTTAAGCATCCAACTTCGGCTCAGGTCATGATCTCATGGTTCGTGGGTTCGAGCCCCACGTCGGGCTCTGTGCTGACAGCTCGAAGCCTGGAGCCTGCTTCGGATTCTGGGTCTCCCTCTCGCTCTCTCTCTCTCTCTCTCTCTCTAAAATGAATAAATGTTAAAAAAATTTTTAAAAATATTAAAAAAATAAAATCAACTACAGAAACTCTTGTCTCACTGTTCTCAAGGCCAGCGTTTGAAATCAAGGTCTTGGCAGATTTAGTTCCTTAGGAGGCTGCGAGAGAGAATCTGTACACAAGGCCTCTGACTTCTGGCGGTTTGCTGATACTATTTGGCAATCTTTGGCCTGTAGAACTCTGCCTTCATCTTCACATGGCTTTCCCTGTGTGCCTGACTGTGTCCAAATTTCCCCTTTTTATAAGAACAACAGTCCACTGGATTAGAGCCCACCCTCATTACCTCATCTTAACTAATTATATCCGCAAAAACCCGACTTCCACTTAAGGTCATGTTCTGAGGTACTAGGGGCTAAGGTTTCAACATATGAATCTGGGGAAGACACAATTCAACCCATAACACTTCTGGATGCTGGGGTTGGGCCTCTAGGGGCCCCATGTGTCCAGCATCGGCTTCCAGCGCGCTCTGCCAACAGGGGGCGCGAGAGAGCATGCAGGGCTCCAGGAGGAGAAGGAAACGGCACTTCCTGGGGGTTTGGGGCTCCCCAACATCACAGGAAGTCTTCTTCACTAGTGGTGGCGGCTCCGTCCACTTCCGGGACACCTTGGCATCCTTTGCTTAACCTTTTCAGTTACCTCGCTACCTAAGTGTACAGTGACACGCCCACCTTTCTACCTGTTTCTCTTCTTCACAGTAAGTGCTCTCTGGTCCCATAGCTGCTGTGGTTCGTCTTCTGACTGGACCCTTTGACAACCCCAAACCACAGTCCTTTTTGTTCCGCACCCCTGCTCTCAGCAGCCACACCCCACCTCTTGGGACTGGCAAATGCGAGCAGGGCAAGTGGGTTAACTCTAGAGGACCCCCCAAACTCCGCTTCTGCCCCTGGGCTCTGGGAAGTACCCCGTCCCCTCTGCAGCTCCAGCCATGTGCCCTCTCCCGCCCTCCAGCTCTCCCGGCCCCAGCTGCACACAGTGGGCCTCTTTTTCTTAGAAGGATGCGGAACTTCTGCGCTCAGCCAGCACTGACAACATCTGTCAGAGAACCCATAAGCCCACCCTGGGAGCAGGAAGGCTTGTTTACCCTCTTGGCTGAGAGACTCACTCACGGCTACCACGTGAAGAGTGAAGAAAAACTGAACAACTGCTCAGCCCTGCAAAGAGGCTGAGACTTAACCTAAATCACACTGATGCAGCCCTTTAGCATCCTGGTTTGGGAATCCTAAATATGAGACAGCTTATCAGCTTCAGGAGCTGCAGGCCCCCGCGGTGGGGGTGGGGGGTTGCCATCCTCCACTCCAGCCCTCCCCTCGCCTTCTCTCCTCCTCTCATTCCACCTACTCCCACCCTCATCCTTTCTTCTGGAACAGGGGTTTTCAAGCTGAAGATTGCATACTCAATTTAGTGCATAGCAATTAGCAATTTTTTTAACTGAAAAAATTTTTAATGTTTATTTTTTATTTATTTTTTATTTCTAGGAGAGAGAGACAGCGTGAGCAGGGGAGGGTCAGAGAGAGAGGGAGACACAGACTCTGAAATAGGCTCCAGGCTCTGAGCCGGCAGTCAGCACAGAGCCCGACGCGAGGCTCGAACCCATGAACCGCGAGATCATAACCTAAGCGAAAGTCGGCCGCTTAACTGACTAAGCCACCCAGGCGCCCCTTGATTATTTTTGAAAGATAGAACACAAGCAGGGGAGGGGCAGAGAGAGAGGGAGACACAAAAACTGAAGCAGGCTCCAGGCTCCGAGCTGTCGGCACAGAGCCCGACGCCGGGCTTGAACTCAGGAACTGTGAGATCATGGCCTGAGCCGAAGTCGGCGCTTAACCGACTGAGCCACCTGAGCACCAGAGCAATTTTTTTAAATTACAAAATTAAATAGAAAATTTCAGAGTACATCAAAACAGAAAAATAGTCCCAGAGCTGGTCTAGGGAAAATCAGAATTTTGCTTTTTGTATTTTGTTTTTAGCTGATGTAATTCTATCTCCTTCTGGGGGGAGGGAAAAAGATAGCACTCATGATAAAATGGCTTAAGCCATTTTTATAGACAAATTTCAATAGCATTAAGATTCGTTCCGGGAAATTGGTTACCCACCTACCCACCCAGCTGTCTTCAGTCAGGGGCCCAGTGGGGGTGCGTGGCTGGCTCAGTTGGTTAAGCGTCTGGCTCTTCATTTCAGCTCAGGTCATGATCTCATGGTTCGGGGGATCGAGCCCCACGTCCGGCAGGGTTCCATGTGCTAATGGTGAGATCCCTGCTTGGGATTCTCTCCTCTTTCTCTGCCCCTCCCCCTGCAGCCTGGATCTGGGGCTCACCCACTAATCCTTGGGAATTACAAAGCCTGTCTAGGGGTATCCTGATAAGAAAGCAGCAGTCACCGAGAGGGAATCGTCAGGCTCATAACCACTGCATGACCTTGGGAGAAACCCATGTTTTCTGCTTGCTTTGCTGTAGCCTTTATCTGTGTCCCTCCTCCCTGCCTGACTGCTGGGCTGGTCTTTTCTGCTTCAGTCTGAGCTGATTTTTACTCTTTTGGTCCCAAACAGGTTTTTCCTCTTTCAGCTGCACTTATAAAATACACATCTGTGTGTACTTCATCCTGATATAAAATGTATTTCTTTTTCTTTCATTTTTGAAAGAGAGAGAGAGGGAGGGAAGGGCAGGGGGTGGGGGGAGAACAGAGGCTCCAAAGCAGGCTCTGTGCCAACAAACAGCAGTGAGCCCCATGCAGGGCTTGAACTCACAAACCTTGAGATTATGACCTGGACCAATGTTGGACGCTCAACTGACTGAGCCACCCAGGTGCTCCTAAATGTTTCTCTTACTGTGGGGTAGGGGTTAAGATAAATAAATAAAAATAGAGCCACCATGTGGTAAACTGTTTCCCAAACTTTGTAATGTTATGGCTCAGATAGAGAATGATTATTTGTTCAGTACAAATGGGATTTGTTCTGCTCACTGGGACAACTGCGTGATGCTTCGTGGGGCTGCAGAGGTGACTGGGCCCCTGGACCAGTCACCCTGGCCCCCACCGGGCTGTCCCAGGGTGAAGGGAGCAGTATGCTGGGCATACTTGGGCCCCTGCTTAGCACACCACACAAGAAAGCGCCCCTCTGGTAAAAAAAAACCTCACTCGAGATTAGGAGGGATCACAACTCAGCAAAGAGCTATCTTTTCCGGAAACAAGCAGAGCCTGTATGGACTTGAAGGTGGAAGTGTGAGTTCTGACACTTGGACCCAGACAGGCGGCACTTTGCTGCGAACTCAGTTCAGCTATGAATTGCCCTTGAGCCTCTCAGCGTGGGAACTAGAAGCCACTGACCCCTTTCACAGCTGGGAGATTCTAATATGTTTATATGTCGTGTGTTTATTTTATTATTATTCTATTTAAAGATTGTATTTATTTTTAAAGATTTTGTTTCCAAGCCATCTCCACACCCAACGTGGGACTCGAACTCACAACCCCAAGACCCAAGCATCATCGCATGTGCTACTGACTAAGCCAGCCGGGTGCCCCCATAGTCGTATATTTTTATTAAATTTGCAAAATTTGGACATCAAAGCTGGACTCAACTGAGCCTGCTATCTCGTCTCCACTCTGACTTCCTCTTCAACACATTTCCTCTCCTGTCAGGAGGCCTAACGATGGCCACATACTGCGTTTTCCTGATTGTGTATTTTAGTTCTCAAACAAGGCCTGCAAAAGCTTTAGGCCCCACAAAACCTGCAGTTGACTTTGTGAGCAGCCAAGTTTCGCAGAGGGTGGGGGTGGGAAGGTACTGGTTCCCACCTTCCCTTTTATGGTCCTGGAAGCTGCCATTCTTACATACCCTTTACTGGGTGGATTTTCACTTTCGTTTTGAAATTTGTTATTAATACTGAGAATGTGCACAATGAACAATGAAACATTACAACAGAGTAGACAATAAATACAGAGTCACCAGCCTGCCCTGATTGCCCAGAGTCATGCCTCAGTGGGATAAGCCAAAAAAACAATGTCTGCTGGTTCTTTCCAGAAATTTTCTTTTTTTTAAGGTTTATTTGTTTTTAAGAGAGAGGAGGAGACAAGAGTGTAAGCAGGGAGGGAACAGAGAGAGGGAGACACAGAATCTGAAGTAGGTTCCAGAGCTGTCAGCTCAGAGCCAAACATGGGCCTCGAACTCATGGACTGTGAAATCATGACCCGAGCTGAAGTCTGACACTTAACCAAGTGAGCCACCCAGGCATCCAACTTTCTGGAAAATTTAGATCTACATCTAGATCCTAATTTTAGTACAAACAGAAGCTTTTTTTCTTTTCTTTTTTTTAAAAGCATATTCATGCACCAGTTTGTACTTACACTTGATTTTAGCGAAAAGGCTGAGAAGCGATTATACACCAGCTTGTACTTAACAAACTGACAATTTTTCTGTATCTGCACATAGAATTTGCCTTCAGTTTTTTTTGTTTTGTTTTTAAACAGCTGCATAGACTGTATGTGCCAAAATTAATGTAACTGCTGGGGCAGATTATATCACGGTCCATCATGGCAGAAATTCTTGCCCTAGTCCTGCAAGGTCCCACCTGCTTCTGCGTAAGACCTCGCAGAAGGTCAGGGGCACCTGGGCGGCTCAGTCAGTTGAGTTTCCAACACTTGATTTTGGCTCAGGTCATGATTTCACAATTCATGGGATCGAGCCCCACAATCAGGCTCTGTGCTGACAGTGAAGGGCCTGCCTGGGCTTCTCTCTCTCTCAAAAATAAACNCTCGAACCCACGAACCGCGAGATCATGACCTAAGCGAAAGTCGGAGGCTTAACCAACTAATCCACCCAGGCTCCCCTCAAATATAAACTTTAAACAATATATAAATAAAATCAAACTCTGATCCTGTAAAATTGATGCACCACCACCATCACGTGGGACCCCCCCCCGGCTTCCCCCTTAAAGATCAACCCAGAGGTGGTGGTAGTTTACATAAAAACTACAGCTGCCCAGTGCTCGGTCCTAAGCTGAAATGAGTCAGCTCTATTTTGCAAGCCATATAATGAGGCTGCCTTACGCCCAGTTCCATTCAATTACTGCCTTGTTTAAATCTTTCAGCTGGGACGCTGCTGGGCTGGAGCAACTGAAAGCTAGAACATTCTAGAGGGAGCAGCGCCACCGCGAGGCCAGCCTCGGTGGAAGCGGCCCGGAGGTGGGCATTGCTACCGCCCGGGCAGTGGGGTTGGTGAAGGCATCGGGTCCGGGCACCGAGCCCTTCTCCCCATACGCACATTGTCACCCCCAAACTCAGAGAGTCTGGGTCTGACTTCAAGACATAGATGAAGTTTTTCCTGGCTCCTCTCTGCCTGCCCGCCCACCATGTTCTGGAACTGGGTCCTGCATTCATTTACAAGGCTGGAGACTACCTTAACCGGGGGGCAAAGTCAGACTCGGGGCTCCATACATGAGGAGTGAATAGAGGTGCGCCAGCAAGTGACCGTTCGGCGTTCCCCACACCAGGTTGCGCTTCTCATGCCCCCATTAGGTAAGTATGCACTTTTGAGCTGAGGGCTTTTATGATAAAGTCCCCCGTGAAGTACCCAACTGCTTATTCCGGGTCTCTCTGGGGACGGGATGGAGAGTGCGGAATGCGCAGACCAATTAGTTATTATGCAATAAGGGAAGTCAATCCAAGCCTACGGTCTGGGAGACTACAAGTTCCACAATACATCCTTCCACTAGCGTAGAGATCGCTGATTGAAGGAGCGTTGCCTTCTGGGAATTGTAGTCTTCAGCTTGTTTATGATGCAGGCGAATCTTGGAGGGGAGGGGAGAGTGAGTAAACTATGACCACGTGACGCTCGAGATCAGGTGGTTGGGACAGCCTCCGCGCAAGAGCTGTGATTGGCTGACTCTAATACGAACGACGCCACTAGGGGCGGGGGCTGGAGAGGCGCAAGCGCACTGCGTTGGGAGTCTCGGGACCCTTCTCCGAGAGACTATGGCGCTCAACAAGAATCACTCGGAGGGCGGCGGAGTGATCGTCAACAACACAGAGAGGTGAAAACACTGCGGAAGGATCCTGGAGGAACGGAGGCCGGGGTTTGAAGGCGTGGGCGGTGGTCCGTGGGCAGTCGGGGATAAGCCCGTGAAGAGGGGAAACTGATGGGGTGCGGTGGGGAGGAGGGGTAACGGCTGGAGGCGGGGCCGGCGGGAGGAGGGCCGGTCCAGGCGGTGCGGCCGGGAAGTCCAGATTAGCCCTGGGATGGGGGTGGGGCGGCTGGACGGGGACAGGGCTTGGGGAGACAGGCAGGGCCCCGGGGTCGTTCTTGAGCCCCCTTCCCAGAGTCGATGACTTCAAGAGATGAGAGGAGCCCTAGACAAAAATAATTGCCGTTTATTGGACGTTTACTAAGTGTCAGCCCCTGCTCCTCTCCTCTCTTATTTAACACGCAAGTACTGCGCGGCATATCATACTGTTATACACGTTTTACACGTAGGGAAACTGAGGCACGGAGAAGTTGAGTAACTTGCCTGAGGTCGCAGAGCTGTAAATAACCAATATGGGATTCCAGGAAAAGCGTCTTTACTCAAGCGTCAGTAGGCTTAACTACCAGTGTGTAGCCTTTCAGTATATTCTCAAACTGCTGAGTTTCCGAAAAGATGCGAAACTGAGGTCCAGAGGTGCGGTTAAATAGTAGCGTTTGTCAAATGTCTAACACAATTCCCGGCACCGTGTCCGTCCTTGCCTCTTACTTTTGAATGCCTGTTGACTTGCCTTACTCCCCAGAAGCGGGGTCTCCCAACTTAAGAGTTCTTTCTTCCCACCCCTCCAATCAGTTCTGTCTCCCCTCCCCATCTCTGGACTTCCCAGTGGCTTTTCTCTGGCTCCTTGGGCGCTGAGAATTAGATCGCCTAGCTTTGGTAGAGCTATGCTGTGTCTGAAATGCCTTTGGAAGGCAGATGGCGTTTAGGGAGAAGCCTGAGTCACCAGAAGAGACTTGGTGGGACCAGAGCCTTGTAGCCTGCTAAGGCCGGCACCTAGGAATGCTTGATGAGTCAGGAGAAAGCCTGGGGTGCCCCCAGCCTCAGAATACCGACTTCCCTTCCTTCTTACCTGCTCAGGTCTGCTGGACCAGCCTGTTCTTGGTAATGACCTCTTTTCTCTGAGTTCTCCTCTTTTCTGCTACCAGTCCTCTTTCCCACTCACCCCTCCCCAGTGAAGAAAGTTGTGAAGTTTGGGAGAAGGAGGAAGAAGACCAATGGAACCCTGTGAATTTGGATCTTATTATCTTATAATCCGAGAAACCTCACATTGTTCCCAGTTTGTAGGCTGTCTGTGCGAGAGCCAGTCTGGGGCCTGGAAAAACACTTTTGATGCCATTTGGTAACATCTCCTGGGACTATTTTTCTTTCTTCTTTTCTCAGTGGGACCTTGTGGGACAAGAATGTATCTATCCTGCCTGGGCCTCCTACCTGGCTTAGAGCTCTGTGCTGCTAAATAATAGTGTGCCTTGTCTGAGAAGATGCTTCAGCCTCATTTCCCAAAGAATTGCATATACAGTAATTGAAGTTTAGTGTTAAAGTTTTCGTGTGTAAAATAGCCTTGCTCTTGAAGTCATGAATCCCTTTGAGAGTGATCAAAGCCACGGATTCTCCCAGAAAAATGCACGTGCACCATCATCTCACGGGCTTCGTGGTCTGACACCCCAGGAAACCCAGGTTTAACAGAATCCTGAAGTAAGCCCTTTGGGGGTGCGTAGAGCCGTGTCTTAGAGGGTTTGTGTGTTAGGACTCAAAAACAAACCAACAAAAACAAAACACCTATAATAAGGACTCAGAAGAAAAGGGGAGAGTTAACCCAGGTAATCTAACCTGATTGGAGGGGGATTATGGCGTTAAGGCTTTAAAGCCCTCAGGTCCCCTGGTGTGGTTACCTGGGGGGGGGGCGGGGGGGATGCTCGCGACTTGGGGAAATTCTGCAGCCCTCTGCCTTGCCCTCCCTTCCAAGGCTGTATTAATGGTTTTCTTGCAGCAGTGTCAGACAGAGACTCAATACGCTGGGCACCTGCTTCCCAGGGGGGTGCAGTCCCTGGGGAGAACAGATCATGACTTCGAACTGGCTCATCAGGGCTTTTCCTCATTTCTTATCCCAGCATCCTGATGTCTTACGATCATGTGGAACTTACATTCAGTGACATGAAGAACGTGCCCGAGGCCTTCAGAGGGACCAAGAAAGGCACCGTCTACCTTACCCCTTACCGGGTGAGTTGCACGGTGTGACGGCTGGTTTGAAAGCTCGTGTTTTCTGGAAGCTGATGTGCGTTTTAGGTCAGCCTCGTGAGTCCAGTGGCCTCTGAACCTGGTGAATGTTCGTTCTTCACTCCACACGTTTGTGTCACATGTTCTTGGATTCTAGAACCCTCGGGCTGGGCAGCTGAACTGACCCAGGGCGTTGAATCCGTGCAAAGTCCAGATCCGTTGCTGTCGACGGGTCTGTCCCCGCTGCTGGGATGACTTCGGTCTGGAGTAGGAGGCTCTTATTAGTTTGATTTCCGTCAGAGTAGCCCACGAGGCCTTTGTGTACATCCAGAGTGGTAAACAGGATACAGTAGCATGGCCACCGCCTCCAGGCTGGGCAGAGAGCCCGGCAGCACCCTGCAGAGCGAAAAGTGCCAGACTGCAGAATGGGCCCTGCCTGAGAATTACCCAGGCCGGCTCTGAGAGCTTTCCAGAAAAAGACAAGTGGCCATTCTTTTTTTTCTTTTCTTTTTTTTCTTTTTTTTTTAGTTTTTTTAATGTTTTATTTATTTTTGAGAGAGAGCTAGAGACAGCATGAGCAAGGGAGGGTCAGCGAGAGAGGGAGACACAGAATCTGAAGACAGGCTCCGGGCTCTGAGCTAGCTGTCAGCACAGAGTCTGACGCGGGGGCTCGAACCTACGAACCATGAGATCATGACCTGAGCCGAAGTCAGATGCTTAGCCGACTGAGCCACCCAGGCGCCCCTGACAAATGGTCATTCTTGAAAAAAGGTTCACTGCCTGGAGCTACCAAGAGTTAGATTTAAAGATGGTTAGAAGAGGGACGTAGCTTTAAGTTTTTATCAGCGGGCCTTGGCAGAGAGACAAGGGAGCCTGAAAACCCCTTTTCTGCGATCTTCAGTCACAGATCAAAGTCACGGGTTTAAAAAAAAAGGTTTTTGTCTTCGTGTCTACTCATTTTTTGAGAAAGGGAGACAGCACGAGTGGGGGAAGGGCAGAGAGAGAGGGAGACACAGAATCTAAAGCAGGATCCAGGCTCTAAGCTGTGAGCACAGAGCCCAGCCCGGGCCTCGAACTCACGAACCAGGAGATCGTGACCTGAACCGAAGTCAGGCACTTAACCAACTCAGCCACCCAGGTGCCCCCCGAAGTCACGGGTTTAAAACAGAGGGTTGTCCAAGTGCGGGGCAGGAAACTTGCTGCTGTTTGGGTAGCCCCCTTCTCCCAGGATCTAACCCCTCCTGCCGCTCCCTCAGCCCCGGATCTGTGGGCGTCAGTTACAGCTCCCTGCTCTGCCCACCCCTGCCTCTGCCCCAGCTCTGCAGCGCCCTTTGCGTCTGCGCCGCATCCGCCACCTCCTCGCCACCCTTCAAATGCCAGAACGGTCTGTCCCTCTCACCTCTGCCGTGAGTGGCGAGTCTTTTCTCTCATGAACACCCACGTTCGGCCTCCAGCCAGGCCGCACGTGAGACCTTTCACATTCAAGGCGCAGACCTTTCACATTCAAGGCGCTCTCTAGAAACTTCCTTGGTGTAGAGCGCCCTGGGGCTGCCCACGCTGGGAGCAGAGTCCTCATGCACAGGAAGTGCTAGCTGGGGGATGGGGGAGAGGGTCCAGGCCGAGGGGTGGGCGCTGATGGCTCCCGTCCTGTCTCCCTGCAGGTCATCTTTCTGTCCAAAGGAAAGGATGCCATGCAGTCCTTCATGATGCCGTTTTATCTGATGAAGGACTGCGAGATCAAGCAGCCTGTGTTTGGTGCGAACTACATCAAGGGAACGGTGAAGGCAGAAGCTGGAGGTGGGTGATGGGGGCTCTGGGCCACGGGTGGAGCTTCCAGACACGCTGCTGCTAGGCCTGCCCTCGGACCCTTCCCACCCCCTCGCCCTGTCCTCTCCTGGCTCCGGATCAGCTTCCGAGGCCAGCACCCAGGCTGCCAGTTGTTCGGCAGAGGTGGGTTTTGTCAGGAGCCAGGAGATGCTGGTGTTAAAGACAGCAGCTCAGATCACGTTCTCAGAGCGAAATCGGCGAACTCACTGAAAGATTAGAATGGCTTCGTGTAACCTGCGGAGGGTGTGCACGTTTTAGGTATCAGGTTCTTGGGAATGGCCTTTTCCCGAGAGCCAGGAAGAGCCAGCTGTCCCTCTGCCACCAGAGATGCCCTGCTTGGTGGCCGGCTTTTGGGCAGACACCAGAGAGACTTCTTTGTTGAACTTGGCCTCCCCCTCACGCCCGGCCGGGTCGAATCTTGGCCTCTAGGGGCTCGCGGTTCCCCTCTGGCAGAAGCCAGGCTCGAGGGGCCAGGGGTCCATCCTGAGGCCCCTCAGGAGGGGAGATCTGCTCTGAACTTGAATGTCCCTTGTTGCTGAGTGAGCCTGCCCCCAGGGACGCTGCTTCGTGGGGGTGGGAGGCTCTAGGGCTGAGGGGCTTCCGCGGCTGGGGGCACCATGACAAGCTTGTTCCGAGAAAAGCTGCCTCTTCCAAAGAGCGAAGGGGGCACAGGCGGGAGGCGGGCACTGCAGAGCCAGCCCTTGCCCCACAGGCCACCAGGCCACTGGCCGGAGACCCCAAGAGAACAGAGAGCCGTCTCTTGAGGGGTCACCCGTGTTCTTTTCCTGAGCTGCTGACACACTGTCCCCCTCCCAGGTGGCTGGGAAGGCTCTGCGCCGTACAAGTTGACCTTCATGGCAGGGGGCGCCATCGAGTTTGGACAGCGGATGCTGCAGGTGGCGTCTCAAGGTATCAAAGCTCTGAAAGCCCCGGGGCGAGGGACACACTGACATGCGTGGGTTTAGTTTGTGCATTTGAGTTTGTCTCCTTTTTATTCTGATTTTGTAAGCACTCGAGAGAGAGAAGTCTCTGGGCCCCCGGACCACCCGGGGCTGGACATTGGGAAGGAAACTTCTAATTAGCATCCCTCTGGCCTGTGCTTCGACGGCTGGCTTTGCCCCGTGTGGAGCAGGTGTAGGACATCTTGACAAAGCTCTTTGGACTCCAGGGCGTTTTACTGTGGCCTCGTGAAAACAAACAGGAAACCCAACCATTAAGCTCCGTTAGCCCTTGAAACCCCCAAGCTGTGTTCAGCAGACATGCTCACGTCGCCCCCAGCCTCACCCCAGCTCCAGCTGCCTCCCCATCCCCAAGCCTCCCTCTCTTTTCTGTCCGTCTGTCTTTTTGTCCACCCCTCCCCCTGCTCTTGACCTCCCCCGCCCTGGCTCTGACCTCTCTCCCCATCCAGACCCCTCACTTCTTCCCTGACCAAGGCCGGCTCCAGCGTGGGTGGGGAGCGGAACGGGGCGGGGTCAGGCACGGCTGCTGTGCACATTCCGGGGACCCCGCAGCCCCCCTCGGTAGGCGACGCTCATTTCTCTCTCCCCTTGTACTTATAGCCTCCCGAGGTGAAGCCCCCAATGGAGCCTATGGGTATTCTTACATGCCCAGCGGGGCCTATGTCTTTCCCCCGCCAGTCTCCAAAGGAATGTACCCCTGCCCTCCTGGCTACCCCTATCCACCGCCCCCACCTGGTGAGTGTGTCCTTTGCTGCCCACCCCACACCCCGCCCACCCACTAACCACTCCCACCCAGGCCAGGGGGTCGTAGAGGGCAGACTTGTTCTTCAAGCTGCTTCAGGACTAACAGAGGAGCCGGAGAGGCCCGGGAGCTGCCGGCGGAGGGGCTGGGCTGCTCACTGGGCCCCTGTCCCTCTCTTGCCGAGCAGAGTTCTATCCGGGACCCCCCATGATGGACGGGGCCATGGGATATATGCAGCCCCCACCACCGCCCTACCCTGGGCCCATGGAACCTCCGGTCAGCGGCCCCGATGTCCCCTCTACTCCTGCAGGTGAGGCCCTGGGCTGCCGGCAGTCTTGGGGTGGGGGGCCAGCCCTCCCCTCTCCTCTCCTCTCCTCTCCGTGGCTGTGTGAGGAGCCTCAGAGAACGGCTGCGGGTTGGCCGAGAGCCCCACGTGGATGACCCTGAGCCTTGGACTGGTCCCGGGGACTATCAGTGTGGTGGCTGCCGGGAGTCGTCTAGATTCCAGCCACCACCACCCCCCCCCCCGCCCC
>NW_027527428.1:3116545-3120203 GCF_008692635.1 Crocuta crocuta | reverse complement strand
CCCCCAGCTCTCTTCCCCAGCTAGCCATGTGCCCGGGGGCAGGGGAGGTCCCCCTCTGTTGTCTTGTCATCTACCCACCTGGTGGGATCACGGCCAGGAGAGAGAGGGGGGCAAAGGAACTGGAAAGGACCGGGCCGGGCGGCTGCGGGGGGAGCGACGCCTGGCGGGGGGCTCGTGCGTCAGCGCAGCCCCAGGGGCAGCTGGAGGAGGCGAGGGCTTGTCGCTGGGCCTCACCCCAGGTGTGTTTGCTCCCGCAGCTGAAGCCAAGGCTGCGGAAGCGGCTGCCAGCGCCTATTACAACCCGGGCAACCCGCACAACGTGTACATGCCCACGGTGAGCAGGGTGGTGCGCAGGCGGCCGGGTGCAGGGCGTTAGGGTGGGCAGACCTGGTCTTGTTGCGAGCCTTCTAATGCGCTCTTTCTTCCTTCCTTCCGTAGAACCAGCCTCCACCACCTCCCTACTACCCTCCGGAAGATAAGAAGACCCAGTAGACCCCTCCCACCCCTGCCTCCCACCCCTCGTCACTCTTCCCTTCCCTTCCCCTTGGGGCTGAGACTGGGGTTTGGGGGGTGATGGAAGGGCCTTGTTCTTCCTCCAGCTCTGATTATAAACCACTTCCCAGGGACTGGTGTTGAGGGAAGGGGGCCCCCCCGACTCGGAGCCGCGCCTCCCAGCTTCCCAAGCTCGCTCAGAGCCCACGGCGCCGCTCGGTTGTGCTTCCCTGTCGCCGCCTCCGGGGCTCCGTGCGGGAGCGTCCACCTCGTTCCTGTCTTGCTCTAGTAGCTTCTCCCCACGGAGACTCTCTGGCCGCCTCCTGTGCCGCAGTCCAGCTCCCTCGTTTTGGAATCCACTTTATACTCAGCCTTGTGAACTCCCTCAGACCAGCTTTGCGTCTTCCTGGGGGCCCCCGCCAGGCCCCCCTCACATTCCCTACACTCTGGTCTGTGCCTAACCGTGGAAACGGGACTGTCAGCCCACGTTCCAGCCCCGGTCGCGCTCCTCTCCCCTCCCTGTCCTGTCCTGGGTCNAGGGGGGATGGGGGGGAGGGGGTGGGCCGCATCAGGACCCGGCCGCTGCGACGAGGAGGGAGCCCACTGCTTGTGGGAGCGTTCTTGGCATTGGTTTCCCTTTGCCTTCTCTCTCTTCTCTCTAGAAGGGGCTTCTTGGACTGGATGCATGTTCTTCCCATCATGCTGTTCAGGGGCCACTGGTTGGGCTGGAACAAAGGCCCTGACCCCTGGGGCCTGGCCTGAGCCTGTGTGCTGACCGTGACCGCCCACCAGCCCCTCACCCTGCCCTCTTCCCTTTAAGCTTCATGCCTAATTGGTGATAAGCCCCTGGATGCACTAAAATTTGCTCTCATTTGCTTCTGGACTGGCCGTGAAGTGAGGAGATGGTTATTTAAAGAGAATTCCCTATTTATTTGACAAAACGACAACCACCACCACCACCAGTTAATATATTAATGTGAAATAAACCCTGTTTGCACCTTGATTTGTTTGCTGAAAATGTAAAATAGTAAAAATGAAGTGACTGGACCTTTCTGGCTCTGTGTGATGACCTGCGAGAGCTCTTGGGGAGAGAACAGTCTGGCTGCTGAGGGCCCCGGGGAGACTCTTCCCTCCCCGTGTGAGAGCCCCCGTTCCCACAGTGCACTGGGGCCCGGGACCACTGAGGCCTCCCACGGCTCCATTCCATGGTGGTTACTCAGCAACTCTGCCCACCCACGGGGGCCCCTGGGGCCGCCCAGCCCCTGCGCTGTGCTCCCCGCCGCATGGAAGGGTGCCTGTGGGAGGAACACGTCAGGTGATCCCTCCTGTGTGCTCCTTCTTGTGAACCTCCGTGCTTGGGAGCAGGGAAGAGCCAACCTCCATGCCCAGGCCTGCAGCGCCCTGGCCCCTGGCCTGGAGGAAGGCCATGGGCAAGGCATTGGTGCATCTGGGAGCTCTGAGGAAACCCAGCACTGGAGGGTCCTACTTTCTAGTCCCTTCTTGGACTGCACCGCCTCTCCAGCCTCTTCCTCTGGCCAGCCCCGCCCAGGAGTCCCTGGGGTTGGCTAACCCCCTACAAGGGCATGTGAAGGGAGCACTCTCTTGACCGTCCTTGTGGGGGCAGGGGCACCAGGGCCAGCTCCGCCCAGTACAGTTTGGCCCAGTCACCTTGGTGGAATGTCACCTGTGGGGTGGAGCAGGCTGAGGAGTTGGCTGCCTGCCCTCTGGGGAGATGCCTCTCTGGAGCCCCCACCCTGGGCTCTGCCCACCCCCACCCTAGGTCTGTGAGTGAGAGAACCCCACTAACGCCAGGCGGCTCCCCTCAGCCCTTGGCCCAGCTGAGTGCTCACTCGGGAGGGGGCGGGGTGGCGCTGATGCCCCCTGCTGGGGGGGTGCTGGACCCCTCCCCCCCCTCCAGGGGCCTCTGTGGGAGGGTGGGGTGGGGCCGGGCCCGCCCACTGGGTCCACCTGCCTCCAGCCCGGGGAGAGTTCTTCCCAGGATCCCAGCCGGGCGGGAGGGAGAAAGGTGCAGCCCTCAGAGATGGTGAAACCCTGGCCGGAACCTCCCCCCACCCGCTGGCCCCCACCCCTCCCTGGTGCAGGGTGGCACCCTGTGCTCTTTGCATAATCCTGTGGCTTTGCTATCTTCACCCTGCGGCAGCAGCTCGGCAGAGGGGAAGGGCAGAGCAGGCCACCATGGCGACACTCCTCTCCCACTCCCAGCGGCGCCCTCCCCTCTTACGCCAGGCCATCAAGATAAGGCGCCGCAGGGTCAGAGATCTGCAGGATCCCCTGCCCCGAACGGCTCAGGAGGTAGGAGTGACCTCAGTGAAGAGAGTGGCCAGGGTGCGGCTCTGTGATCTCAGGGTGGGGGCTCCGCCTCTCGCGGGCTGGGGCTGAGGATGCGGTCCCCTTCCCTGTAGTGGCACCTGGGCAGGGCCTTCTGGGCTGGCAGACCGCGGTCTGCCGTGTGTTCCCTGGGCCATCCTGGGCCTTGGGGCTGGGGCTCTGCTCTGAGCTCCAAAGGCACCAGCTCTGTTCGGGAGTGGCCCTGCTGTGGGCTGGGCTGCTCAGGGGGAGGGGGGCCGGCTGAGCAGCCCCCAGGTCTGCTTGGCATGAGCCTCAGTCTCCCACCTCCACTGCTGGGCCTCACTTCCGCCGCTGGGGTGCGAGCGTGGCCGCCCCGATAAGCGGTGCTGCTTCCTCTGGGGAAGGAAGGGAGGTTGGGGCCACGGGTGCCGCGAGCTCACCCTGCTGGGGCAGCCGAGCACCGATGGACCTCAGCCGCGGCCGGCCGGGGGACCAGGAAGACGGCCCGGGGCCCGAACTCCCCGGAGGCCTGCCGTGGGAACAGGTGTGCGGCCCTGGTGGGTTGGAGGCCGGGAACTGGGGACCCCGCAGCCCGAGGCCTGGGCCTGCTCGGTAAGGAGTTGTTCCTGCTGTCTGAGCCCTGGTCCGGGCCTCGGGGACACCCTGTCTTTTCACCTTGCTCCCCCAGATCGAGCCCCCATCCCACCACTTCTCCCCTGAAGAGGTAAGAATGGGAGGACTGGGGAGGCAGTGAGGGGCTGAGAGGCAGCCCCGCACCCTTCGGAAGGCACTGCTCCTGGGCCACTGGCCAAGGCTGATGGCAACAGCGGGGGGTGGGGGTGGGGACTTCTGGGTC
>NW_027527428.1:3115597-3116519 GCF_008692635.1 Crocuta crocuta | reverse complement strand
CAGTGGGCGGACGGGGGTCCCTGAGGTGACCTGCTGTGCCTCAGCGGGCCCTGCTCTACGAGGAAGCTGTCTACACCATCCTGCACCGCCTGGGGCAGCCCGAGCCCAACCATGTGACTGAGGCCTCCGAGCTGCTTCGATACCTGCAGGAGGTGAGTCCGGCCCCCGCTCCGCCCCCATCCTGCAGCCTGGACTCAGGAGTCCTCTCCTCCCAGCCCGGCCGCCCCCGCCCTGTGCCCCAAGCCGCCTCCGCTCCCACCCCCCCAGGCCTTCCACATGGGGCCCGAGGAGCACCAGCAGCTGCTGCAGCAGGTCCAGAAGCTTGAGGTAACCCTGGTCCAGGACCGCCGTAGGCGAGGACAGGGGACGGGAACCCCAGCTCCCTCCGGGACTCAGGCTCACCCTCCCGTCCTTCCAGAAGCCAATATTTTGTCTGAAGGCGACAGTGAAACAAGCCAAGGGCATTCTGGGCAAAGATGTCAGTGGTGAGTAGAGGGTGAGGGGCCCTGAGGGCCTTCTTCCCAACTCCTCCTTCTCCCCATCGGGCTGTTCCAGAACTCGGCGGGAGCTCCCATCTCCCGGACGTCCCCCAGGGCTCACCCGGGTGCTGCTGGCCCCGGGGCCCTTCGAGTCTGTGGATGGGCAGGGGCTCTGCCTGTGGGGTGATGAGGGAGTTTCCCAGGGAGCCCGGCCAACACCCTGGCGGCCTCGTCCTTCCCCCCTTCCCCAGGACTCAGTGACCCCTACTGCCTGCTGGGCATTGAGCAGGGGGTGGGCGTGCCGGGGGACAGCCCTGGGTCCCGGCACCGGCAGAAGGCTGTGGTGAGGCATACTATCCCGGAGGAGCAGACCCACCGCACCCAGGTCATCACCCAGACCCTCAACCCTGTCTGGGAGGAGACCTTCATCCTGTACGTGGCCC